>NC_136531.1:21704362-22081862 GCF_910591455.1 Pholis gunnellus
AATCTCTTCCAAAATACACTGTATGGAAAGTGTCTGGAGTAATAGTGTTCCTAGCTGAGGGATTTTCTTTATGTCACCCTTTGGTTCTCATTGTCTGCCATGGTTTTGGCTGGAATTTTAATTCTTCTTTGTGTCAGTGTTGATGCACCAATGCTCTTCTGATTTAAGACTTCTTCTTACATCAGCTAACGGAGCATGAATTAGTTGCGAGTTTCTTTTTAAGGACAGTTACAAAAAACACAATGTAAATGGAAGCTTTGCTCATTCTTGTACAATTCAAAATTCCCTGTTGAGGTCCGACAACCATCCGGCTCGGCTCCATAGACTCTCGTGCAATCATTTCATACTTTCTTCATTTTCAGGCTGGTTTTGTGGATTTGGAGCTCGTCATGGTTTAACGTTATGTTACTTCTGAACTTGTGACCCGGAGAGGATGGAAGTAAATATACGTTTCTAAAACATAACGTTTGTAGCGTTAGCACCTCTATGCTACGCTAGCTGCTGAAGGTATAATGAATGTGCACGTGTAGCTTTGGCTGACAGTAACAGTAAATAAAGACCTACACGGCTTTACAGGAACAGTGCTGTTCCTTAATTGTATTGACCCGTGTCTCGACCGCCAATCGACGCGGTGGTTCACTTTAACACTGGGATCTTTAGGCTTTAGCTTCTACCTTTTATCTTTTTGCCCTGTTTTTGTGTGTAGTTTTTTGTTGCAACTTCACTGGCTTCCCGATGAGGACATTTATTTCAGTTCACAGGGTGAGATTTTCTTGTTAAGCTCCTACCCACAGTCCCATGGTCTACCCACACAGGCGCTTTCACATACTGATTAGACTGCTTCTCAGGACTGTGTCTGGACATTAATGTTTTATTAATAATGAACATCTCCCACACTCTTCTGTTTGTTTTGTTGCATTAGTTAGAGTGGGAACATTTACACCTTTGTCACTCGTACGTATTGGTTTTTCCTTGTATTCCTGCCAGCATACACCTAAACACAGGTAGGTAGGGTTTGCACTTAATATTAAAACGGGTGAGGCCCGCCAAACAAACACACACACACACACACACACACACACACACACACTGAGTCATACTGGCCACAGTCTGTGACATTATCATAGGTTTGATTTAAGTCAATCAAGCCCATGGCTCGTTCATGTTTCAACAGTGTGAGTTAACTAAGTAAGAGCAGTTGCTTTGTTTACCTGCATTTTAATAATCCTTTCACACATATTCTGCACTTAAGCATCATTTAACAGGACATCTGCCATCCAATCACAATTGAGTATTGAGAAAAGCAGCCTTCTCTGTCTGCATTTTAAATACTTACAATCACAAAATATTCATCAGTGTGAATTCCATCGGTCTCCTCACTTAATACAAATGTTCTGATTGACTGTCAGGGGATCTCTGACTTAAACATGAAACACACTTCTCTGATAGATAAAAGAAACGTGTCCTTTAATATTATTCCCTTTGCAGATGTTGCTCTTTTGAATTGGTGTCTTGATGTATTTTTTTCTCTCTCACAGGTCATCCTTTCAGAGTTGTACTCCACGGGTTTCCAGCGTTCCTTTTCAGATGATGATGACCTGACAGCAGTCGCTGACAGCGACGTCATCTACGCCTTTCAGGCTCCTCCCCTCTACAGTCGCGGAGGCTCCGCGCCGCACTCAGGTAACCACGGCAACAGGATGTCCATCAAAAACATGCACCACTCTGACTTCTCTCATTTCTTTTTTTCCACATTTCCAATTTTCTCTTTTTCAGCCTCTCGTAGTCCTCCTGGTGAGCTTTTATTTACACTGATTCACAGTTTTTTCACTTTCAGTGGATATTCTTCACAGGCAGGCTTTTTACTTTGGTGAGGAGAGGGTCATTGTCTGCAATGAACTTTGTATTCCTCCTTTCATTCTGTTTCTTTATGCATGATTTCCCCCAAACATATTAACTTCTGAATGACTGTGTAAGTAAGTATGAGGATCGTCTCACCTGGATGAGCTCCTGCTAATTATTCATTTAACTAAAACTCTGAGGAGTTATCAGAGTTTGGACTCGTAAGAGCCATCGAGAAGAAAACAGCAGATGTCAGAGTTGTTGATAAGTGGTCAGCAGCTTTGGAGTCGATTGCATGTATATTTATTTCCAAAACATACAGTTCCTCATAAAAGACTGTGGTCAAAATATAAATCGCATAGATGAGTAACAGACTGGATACAGTACTTTTTACATAAAGGGGAAGTAAATGTCAGTTCAGGCTGGAAACCAGTGAACTCAAGGATCCGTGTTGGGCTTTGTTGTCTGAATAAATGATTTGCCGAGTGTGATACAGTCTCATGCATACTGCCGAATGCACTGTTGACAGTGTAATGACACACAAACACACTCACTTTCTGCTTTATAAAGCAAAAAGGCTAACTGAGCCCCTTTGAGATAATGCACTTCACTCAGTAAATGTTCAGAATTAATTCATCATGTTTAAATCATCGGTGTTAAAACCAATTGTTATGGCCTTAATATCTAAATACATCAACAATACATTAATAACAAAAAACCTGAGTTACAGACCGGGGGAGGTGGAATTGAATTGTTAACCAGGTAGGCGTGAAGATACTATTTGTTGTTGATACTTTTAAAATTACCTGAAATGAAAAGCCCGTCGTACATATGTCATATGTCACATGACAACAGATAGGAGCTCAGAAAGTTCACTAAGAAAGCTTCTGTTAATGGAATAATATCTATGTTCAGCCAAGTTTCTGTGACAAAAGAAGACGTACATAGTTTATTGGACGAAATAACGTCTCGACACGTAAATTATTGATCAGATAATGAACTCACGTTCAGTAGGGCCACTCTGACAGGTAAGTTAACCTTGATGGTGATCACACTATCAGAAACGACACCTCTGTCGGCCGTATCATTAGTCAGAATTGTGGCTCCAGCCATATTGGAATAATTTGTGCATGCTACAGTAGAGTCTATGTGGGCTAAATATCACTCTCTGGGCTGTTGTGAATGTAAGTTGGGCAGTAGAGGGAGCCAGTGGCACAGACCAGAGGGGAAGGCGAGGACACGGGGGGGGGGGGGGGGGGGCGAAGATCAATTTGTGCACGAAAAATGTTTGCTGAAAGTGCACATGCGCCATGGGTGTAGTTATTTTTTGCATCCTTTTAAATCCATTTTTTTTCATAGCTTCAAGTTTGTTGTAAAGGTGTGTTTAAGAACGTCTGCCTGCTGCTTGGATGTGTCATTTGTGCCAACACGGACGATAACTTTTAGGATATATATGGATGTTTAAGAGGTGTTCTGCAAAATGTTTCCATTTTCCAGGATAGTTAATCAATCTAGCCGTTTTCTGCGGAGTCCAGGTTGCATTTAATCAATTCAATTAGGAGGATTTCATTGTTATATACAGCTGGACAGTACTGAAAAGTACTGGCTTTTCATCCGTCTTTCATTCTTTGGACGGTATGATCGTAAAAAAAAGTATTGAATAGCATTCCAATTTAAAAAGTCTTTTAAAAATGTATGTCTAACCACTTAAGGAAGGAAATGCTCCGGATGAGCCAGTTTTAATCAAAGTAATAACCTTATTGTGACGCCTGCAGGTGAAGCGGAAAATAACATTCTGAATTGATGTTTCTTTAGTTCTAAGCAGCGGCTTTGGCACATGCATATCGAATGAGTTGTGAAGTTTATGAGGAAAATGTATATCAGGTTACAGGTGCTTAGACAACTTCTGGTGCAGTTAATGAAGCAAGGAGCATCGCGTCCCCCCTCCCTCTCGCTGTGGGATGGATGGCAGTCAAGCTTTGGAGGTAAAAGATGTTTTATCTTTCCTCTTGATGGCATTACTCTCCACTCGCTCCTGTTCTCCGGCTAAGTATCCGCCACGCTTAGGAGGAAAAGAGAGCTGTAGGTCTTTTATCATGCGATTACTTTAACACATCAATGTTCACGTCTGAAAGGGCGCTTAACTGAGACATATTAATTCAATCGTGAGGGAGGGGACATCAATAATTCACACATGTGCTCAAAGTGCTCATGAAAAATGAAGACTCTTCACTCAACGGGAGGCGTTTGTGTTGTGCCTTCACACAGTTAAAAACAGTGTCACATCCGGTTTGATTTCACCCGCAGTCACAGACAGAAACACACGTGCATGAGTAAAAACAAGCACGGGTAATGAATCCATTAGAGTTACACCGGGGAGTCTCATAAATACATGGCCCTCAAGAGGAAGCCTTTCACAGCGCTCACACACACACACACACACACACACGTCTGCCGTTCTCACGAGCGATCTGAGGAAAAGGATGAATGGTCCTTACCTCGGATTAATTCACGAGGTCACAACAGACCAGATTCCAGGATATCACAACTTCATTCAGTGAGATTTATGTCACGTTTTGTGGAATGTTGCATGTGAAGTTGCACAATCGTTACAGCTGAGAACCACGGTGGCGATAAAAGCTGACGGACGGCAGACAAAGTGACACGGGGAACATTTTTACGCTGAGCATGTTTACATTTTAAGGTGTGCGCATAACCGGAAAGTACACGTTTCCCCCCATATCTCGATGGGATTTATTTGAGGTGTTTCAAGTTTATAAAGACTGTTTCATAATTTGTCAACACACCAATTTTGACAACTTGGAGAATAAAACACCATTGTTTTCTAAACTATTACAACTGAATTTAAAAGAGTCTAAACTACAATAAGCCATATTGGTTTAAAGCAGTAAAAGTGATCCTATGGTTACCGAGGTTATTTATGTAAGATTCCTCTCCAGACTTGCCAACAGTGTAGTCACTCTGTAAATATATAAAACAGTACAGTACATAATGACACACAAGTGTGTGTGTGTCTGTGTGTGTATTGTAGGGACTAGTTGTTTGATTTGGTCCTCATCACGTATGTCAGGCAGTGCAGAGGTTCTCTTCCTCAGACTAAACAGCCCTTCAGCTATGGCATTGATGCTGTCCATCATGGAAGTTTGTTTGTGCAGCCTACTGCTGCCGTGATGGATGACTGTAGGGAAAAAACAGTCTAATGAAAAACTTCCCGAGGAGTCTCAGTTTGTTTTTTTACTGAAAGAGATGCGAGTTTGTTCGGCGTATTCACGTGTGAGTGATGTTACTTTAAGAGGCAGAAACAATCATTTTGAAATGATGATTAATTACCGTGACCGGTCCTTCTATTCACAGTTGTCTCAACCCTTTGAGGAGTTGTAGAGAGAGGATTTTTCCAATAAAATTATAGTTTTTTTTAAAATTGGTTCCTAATTGCTGCAAACTCATGGACCGAGGCCGGATTCTTTTAATGAGTGTTTTCACACAGGCCCGCTGACATAGGAGATATGATATTTATATTAATGGTTCTCTCAGCTGCAATAAGGTAACCACACAATGTTGGAGATGTGTTGACATTTTCTGGGGGGGGGGTTGATATGGACCAATGAATGATTGGCCATGTAAAGTAAACCTCACGGCCGAGTGAAGCAACTGTGCTTTGCAGGCAGTTGTGCTGGAGAGGGTTTATTGCATGCAGTGTGTGTTTCAGCGTGTGGGAGCTGGATTTCCCCGACTTTATCAGTGAACTGTTGGAGGATATTGAATCAACGCCGCTCCCAGGTACAATAATGAGGTTTTCGCGTTTAGACGGAATGGCAGCAGGAGGTCTCATGATGAGAAACGCTGCAAAATCAATTAGGTCCCAAAGCGCCACGGTAGCATCCAGTTTCACCCCCAACAATCCAGGATATTTGCACATAAATGGAGTCATAACGCTGCACAAAAAGAAGAAGAAGAAAAATGCTGCATAGTAGCTCAGGGAAGCAAAGCGTCCTAACTTTGTGTGACGCTCACTTGGTGCCATTGGAGTTAAAAAGTTAAGGTCTCCGCGATAATAGGAAAGTCAATCAAGATTTGAGAGGAGTGGTTTGTGGGAGCTGCCTGCACAGAGAGAGAAAGACTAAATGTGTGTGTGTGTGTTTTTATGTTTAAAAAGAGAGGATTCCCAGGGAAAGGTAGACATTTCTTAATGGAGATAAAGGGATCTGTCAGGGATTGACAGCAGTCTGAGATTAGATGCAGCTATTGAATTCTTTCTTTCATTCCCTCCGCGTCGCCTCACGTACACACACTTTACCGTCCACCGTGGCTCCACAATCAGCGTTCTTGAGTGTTCAGGTCCCGTCTCGAGGAACTGCGAGGCCGAGGGTAAGCCACCGTGTCGTCCCCATCAACCCACTGGGGGCTGCGTGCAGGTGCAGAGGGTCTGGGAATACTCTGAGGCGTGTTAATCGGGGCCGCTGCATCCTTCACTCAGCCTCTTTTACGTCTGCGCGAGTGAACACACTCGCTGTCGTCATTTATGTGGTCGGCATAACAGACGGATCACTTACGATGATTCTTGTCACAATACCGGGACAATTAGCGAGATCATAGAATTCATGCAATGAATTATTGGGGGCGGGGGGGGGGGGGGGGGGGTTCTGGCTTTATTCATAGAGCAGTGCTGAATGGAAATGATGGAAAAGATGCTGTCCACGTATTTGACAGACAGCTGAGCTACTGAATTTATCTTGAATTTAACTTATGAACTTTTTTAAGTTAATGTAGCAAATCTGTGTAAGCGGTTGCTTGTTTACACATTCAGCCATTACAGAATAACATCGTCATTCATTCGGGGTCGTGTTTCTGATCACCTGATGTCCTTTTTTGGCTCATAAAAAGCAGTGCTCGTGTGTTGTCAGCAGGAAGCATGGCTTTGGGAAGCACAAAGGACATTAAATGTGTGTGCTCTTGAAGTTGAAGACAAAACTCATTACACATGCAAATGAAGCCTTTTGCAAAGTACACACTCCGTGCGGTTCCATTAAGGCAATTACAGGTTGCCCAAAGCGAACTCAGTGCAGAAAAGCAAAAATATGTCAGACATTCACAGGGGAACTCTCCCCCCCCTCAGGTAGGATTCATCATTTAAAATAACCCGGAAAAAGCGCCCACACTCGGTGCCTCTGGAACGTGTTCTCAAATCATCGGGGGAAATAACAGCGACGGCTCGGCTGCCTCGTGAAGAACAACAACGCAAACCACGCATCAGTGTCTGCGCTTGAAAGCTTCCTCTGCCCACAGGCCTGTCAAAACTAAACCTACGGCGTAATTGGCAAGACAGCTTAATTGTGTTCAAGTGAACCAGTCGGTTTACGGTTGTGTTGACCAGAGAGCCCCTTTCTGTTTTCTATCATTTTGTCGTCGTCGTCTCGGTTGAAGACTAGAATCTAAAACCTTTTGGCTGACTTATCTCCTGAAACAAAGCTACAATCCAGCACGTCTACCGTTTTATATCTTATTTATTCACAGAGACGTTTAACACACATTTGCAGCACTGTGTCGTGGACTGTTGACCGACTAATATTTGAAACATGTCACGAAGTGCAAAATACCAAGATAAACTTTGTGTAGTTGAGGGACGGCAGAAGAAGAAAGAGAAGGGAAGAAGTAGGAGGGCGGCATCAGGTGTATTTGAGTTCCTCCCTAATCTGTTGTTGCTGTTGGCAGAAAGCTCAGGTGCTTCGCTCTCAACGGGGGCACTTGTGGTCAGATGGCTGCTTGCTGCCCCTTAAACCCAACGGTCCCCGCGTTGGTATTTTTAGCCAGGTGTGTGGATTGCACTGTCAGGGGTCGCTCATTTGGTCCTGAACCACCTGGGAGAGATGTCAGTTCCAGTCAGGATGTGGCCGAAATCCTCTCTTGTTGGTTTTTTTTTGCTTGTTCTGTGTTACACAACTCCGTGCTATTTTTTTTTACACATCAGTAATGAACAAACCGAGCCGTTTGGGGGAAAATAAGATCATTGTTGAAAGACTTTTGCCTCTGGTGCAACAGCAAAATGTGATTGTCTACTTAAATTACGGCTGAAAACAGTAATGGGACCATAAAGAGCTCATTTCTTACTGATGCAGTTAGAAATGAGCTCAAAGTCCGTACGACAAAGCCTATTAAGACCCGTGTTTATATTTGTTGCGTGTCGGCGAGCTCTAGTGGTAGTAATAGTGACGGGAGCAAAGGTGGAAGTCAAGTGGCGTAGTATTAAGAATTATTTAAAGTAACATACGTAACTACGTTACATTTCAAACATTGTTTTGTCATTATTTAACTGATCTTTTCCTTAAGCTTACCAAATAGTGTAGTATCACAATGATAAGTAGTTTGGTCGTATTTGTAGTTTTTGCTCATTTCCTTTTAGGTTTGAGGACACGTTTTAACTGACACTGCTGGAATTTTCTTTTTAGCACCCACTGTTCGCTCAAGTCGTACTGAACCACTGGTGTCTTACCGACACTCAGTAAATACTTTCTCCCAAGTTATTCTGTGTGTGGAGTCGAGGGGGTCCTTGATTCGCAAAAAGTCGAGTATGTTAGATAGAAAACACTGCATGTGTCTGTGTGAACAACTACTGTAGATGTAAGAGTTAGTAGTGTATCGGACTAGCTGATCAGTGATCAGTACGGAGCTCTACTCAGTAAAAATGAGCATTGGGGCGAAAGTAAATCATGACGTGTTCAAATGTAATGTTCGCGGGAAACTTGAATGGATACAGCTGTTTGAAGGAGAAGCTTTCGAGAGGGGATTATGACCTGTTTAAACTTTCCTACACTTGCTCTTAGCAGCTTAAGATACATAGAAACTAAATTAAATTGTGATCAATAAGAACACAATCTTTGATTTCCTAATCGGTTTAAATTACGTTTCTGGACATTGGTGAGAAACATAATCTGGAGCCTCGTAGGCCTTTACCAGCTGCTACAACAAAAACGATCTCTATCGACGATCGGCAATCCTTACAGACGGCATAAAAAGAAGTGATCTGGCCATCTCTCTAAAAGTTATATTTGCTCCCTTTTTTCCCTGCTGATCTCTACTCCCTCCGTCTTTTCTTCCACCCAGCTAACACCTCCCTCCGTCTGTGGCGGTTCCTCTGTCCGTCTCCTGGAGGAAGGGCGGAGGAGGTGAGAATGAGACCCCGGGACGTGTGGGGGCAAAACCGCTCTCCTTGCCATGCACGGCATATTCCTTTTGTGGTTTTGAAAACCAGCCACTGAAATACAAGTGCTGTTAAAATACGTCTGTTTTAATGTTATTCAACCCTGTATCCTGGATATTCCATGTGTATTCTACATGAGGAAACATCGTTGGTGAACATGCGTATTTGTCGAGTTGCAAATGTATCTGCAAAGTTTTTAATCAATTTTCGTCTTATCAGCATATAGCAACTAATGCTTACTGATTTTTAGGATTCTGTTTTGGCACTTAAAGGTGCAGTGTGTTAGATCTAGCCACATGCTACAAACAAATAGGCAGCAGTATTTCACCCAAGCGGCAACCTCCGGTTCTGCTGAGTGACGCTGATGCCGAAGTGTCTTAAAACTTGCATTCTCTCTACTGACCATCAGGGGGCGACTCCTCCGGTTGCAAAAAGAAGTCCGAATGTATAGAAGTCTATGAGAAAATGACCCCACTTGATTTGTTACCTCAGTAAACATTGTAAACATGGGTTTTTGGTCCCAATCGCTATTTTCAAGTCTTCTTCAATACAGCATGATGTTCATTTCGTAAATTATAGTCCATTTGGTCAAAAAGCGGAGTATGCTTTGGGGCGGGCTTACTGTGATTGACAGTTTGCTGCCGCTACCAGAGCTGTATCCGGCGCCACTAAATCACTCCTCCGCATTCCAAATTTGGTAACTTCCGTTTGTCGGTTGCAAAATAGCCAAGATGGCGATGGCCGTATTCCACGATGGCGACGGCAAAATTGCCGAACGAAAAAAAGCTTAAACTGCTGCTGAAACCCTTAAAACCTTCACGTTTCAGCCCATGTTGTGTGTACCGCGCGATATTGAAATTCCCCTACTGATGATCTTGGATCAGCAAACCTTCTTTTGCCACCGCTACACATGCTGGACCCAGCGCTGCTCCTGTGACTCCTGGCTACAGATTACACCTTTAACATTTAACTGAACCAGCATTCTTCCCTAAACCTCAATCATTATGTTGAGCATAATCCTGTTAATCTGTTAGCAATTACTATCCTTTCAAAGCGTAACCATCAAACCACATTCATATACAAATGTTATTTCAAGGAGTCAGGGTTGTATTATTATATGCAGAATATTATTCTCTTCTTCAGGGGTTGCGACCTTTCTGCTCCTCCCACTATTTACCAGAAGTTCCATGTCATTTTTTAAAATGTTTTAGTAACACTTTGCAATACGGTACTTGAAATACTTTAGTAGTTGCTGAGGAGCAAATAAGAAAGGAAGTCATTCAGGATTACAGCAAGAATTAGCAACATTTGTAAAACATAAATGAATTGGAGGGTTAATGGTTGGGTAGTCATGCTCTACAGTTTGGGTCGAAACTAAATACTCATATAGTCTTTTACTTTTCAACCTCCCAAGTGACAAAGTGAGCGGTGACGGTGATGGAGAGTATGGAGGGAGGGGTGACAGACAGAGCGTGAGGAGATGAATTGGCCGTCCAAAGGGCATCCAATATGCCTAAAATCTCACATCGAGTTTCTCCCGTCTGAAAGAAAAACAACGCTGAGTGATTTAGTAGCAGCTGACACAAACAGTCAAAAGCTTCTTTTTTCACTTTTCTGACAGTCAGCACTTTTATTTTTGTATTCATATATTAGTACTTTTTAAATCAAAATTTGTATCTATTTAATGAAATTCCAGTTAGCTGAAAATGTTTTATGTCCGAAAAAGAAATGCTTTCACACAAGGCTTTTTTTTCTTCTGTTAAGGCGTACCATCTGAGCTTTACATCTATTCACACTGGCTCTCCTGTGTCTGTGTTCAGGTTTGTTCTATGTGTGATGTTGGAAAGTGGCAGCGATTAATTGCTCAGCGGAGTTCGCACAAGCATTGTTTAATTATAGCCTCTGATAATGTCAAAGTTTATGTTTGCTGGGAGACGAGAGGTTGGGCCTGCTGTATCCCCTCAGCTATTACCCACTATTAATCTCTGTGTGAGAGAGAGAGAGAGAGAGAGAGAGAGAGAGAGAGAGAGAGAGAGAGAGAGAGAGAGAGAGAGAGAGAGAGAGAGAGAGAGAGAGAGAGAGAGAGAGAGAGAGAGAGAGAGAGAGAGAGAGAGAGAGAGAGAGAGAGTGTGTGTGTGTGTGTGGTGTAGCAGATGTAATTCATCTTACAGCTCCTCGGGGTAAATAAGAATCAAAGAGCAATTCAATATTAATGTAAATGTTCTGAAGATGTTTTCAGTGTAAACGTGTCACATTAGACGTTGCTCCCTGCAGAGCGGTTTCTCATTCTGGCACCCAAAGGTGTTTTGGCAACTGGGGCGGTCCGTTTCAGTCCCGCCTCCAAGCTGGATAGAGTATTCCCTTCAATTCAGGTTTATTTTCACAGAGCCGTATAAAGAAGCAGCTCAGAGTGCTTTACATAACAAGAAAACAACGAAAAAAGAAGAGACATCCGTATATACCTAGATACATCTAAAAATACATACATACACACAAACAAGCATACTGTACAGATACAATGGTTTCATTTAAGAAAGTGAAAAGGAAGGTTTTTAGTTTGGATTGCACTGTTATTTGCAAGTGATAAGATCAGAGTTGTATTGTCCAGACATCACCAACCTAACGACATAGTAACTACGATGTTAGGGGAAAGCAGCAGAAAGTGAGAGCAAAGTCCCGCGTGCATGGATTCTGCCCAGCACTCCCACTGTGAAACCTGATTTGAGTGGCCGGAGCGTTCGTTCGGACTGAGGTGCATCTGTAGAAATCCGATCACATTTCAAACCGCCTCTAAATTGGGTTTGGATCCAATTTGCAATAATGTTTTTCTGCTGTTCAGACTTTTTAAAAATCAATCTGGATACAATGTGGATATGCCAAAAAAACAGATTTGAGTTGGCCATCTGAATACGGCCACAGACTGACTTCATGTGTGAGATGTGCTGAAGAGCCAGACATGCCAGTTCTTTTTGTAAACCAAAAGGAGGATTTTGAATTGTAGTCAGAGAGCAACAGGTAACTGACAATGGTTTTGAAGGACTGCAGATATTTGGTTTGATCTTTTTGTCCCGGTCAGAACTTGTGCAGCTGAGTTCTGGATATTATAAACAGAGGATTGCAGTAATCCAACCTGCGCATAACTAATGCCTGCCTGAGTTTCTCTCGAGTCCGTTTGTGAAAGAAAGCCGGTGATTATTCCAGGGATTTATTCTGATCACACGGTTTAATGATCTGGACTCCAGGTACTCACAGACAAGCTGTCTCCTGTCAAACTCAAATCAAATCAGCTTTATATTCTTTACCCTTTTATTTCCTCCGACATGTCCACCTTCATGTTAGAGATATTGCTGCTTCTTCTTCTGCTTTCTTCTTCTCCAGCTTTTATGAAACAGTCTGTTCTGCCCTCCTCTGTTCTGCACAGGGTATCACCACAGCCTCCCCTCCTCCCCCTACACCTCCACGGCTGGACCCGACGGTCAGAGGTTACCTCCGTCTGGCACGCTCTCCTCTGAATACCTGAACCAGGGCGGCTCCAGCAAGGTCCTCCTCGTCATCTGCAACACAGCAGGATCTGGCCCGCAGGCCGTCAGGTGAGCTGCAGGCTGATCGATGTCCAAGTTGTTGTATGGCGTTACGTTTTCGAGTTGTCCGTCCATCCTCGTTTACCCGATGTCTCAGGAATGAATGTCTTCAAATTTGGCATAAACGTCCCCTTGTACTCGGGGATGAACTGAACCTCCAATCAACTCATTCAGAAGTGCCTTAAACTTCCATTCTCATTACTGGCCATCAGGGGCCTGACAGAACTTCTCACTTGATTTATATTTTTGTTTCAGTAAACATGAGTTTACGGTCTCAATCGGTGGTTTTAAGTCTTCTTCAACACAGCATGATGTTCATGTAGTAAATGACCATAAAGCTGAGTATGCTTTAGGGCGGGGCTACCTTGTGATTGACAGGTCACTACCACAGAGTTGTCCGTGTGTTCGTCTTAGAACTTAAAACGTTTCACAGTGTGTTTTTAATTCATGAACGTTAAATGTAAGGATGGATATCGTTATGTTTTTAGCAAAACTAGTACTCCTATTGATTCTGCTTATCGGTTCGGTTCCTAATCGATACTCTTATCGGTTCTTTGTGATTATTGTATGAGGAAAAAAGACAATTGATTAAGAAAAGAGTCGACATTGGTAGATTAGTCTTCTATGTAAACAAATTCTTGAGCAGCGATACAAGAAGTTCCAAAATCTTTACAATACAGTCGCAACTAAACAAATAGCTGAGCGATTTGGCTTTCATTTATTATTCTATTCTTATCAGCAAACCCCGTATGGCATCGCTAGCGTTACCTGGAGTGGACGAGGATGGACGGCTGCTCGCCAAACAGTGGAAAACTGCATTTCTGCAGATTTCTGTTCTGCCAAATTGCTGGTGTTTCCTCACTTGCTTTTGAGGGTTTTATTGCATTTGTGACGAGAGTTTTTAGCATCTACTGAAGTCAAATGTAGCCATACTTTGGATCTTTTTGTTCTCTCTGCCATGACGCGTGTCTCATGCTGTACTGAGTCGGTGTTTGTGTGAGAGTAAAGCACAACTCCGCCCCTTAACTTTTAAAGTACCGATAGCAGAATTGTTAACTCCGTGTCTGATCAACACTCTGGGTTTTTACTCATTCAGAACCGATTCTGGTTTGGAACATCCCTAGTTAATTGTAACATTTTGGTCCACTAGAAATCTCTCATTCCGCGTTCGGTTGTCTTTAGCTCCACCCTCTCGTGTCACTTCTGGTTGCAAAAAACCAAGATGGCGACGACCAAAATCCAAGATGGCGACGTCCAAAACAGTCAAACTCAAGGCTCTACAACTGCAGTCCACAACCCAATGGGTGACGTCACTGTGACACGTTTGCTTCCTATACAAAGTAAATGGCAGAGGCATACAACCATGAGGCGGTAATGGTACCTCATATTGACCTGATATCACGCACACAGCTGTAGAGTTAGGGCTTCATCTTGTAAAATTGGTTTTGTTGAGCACACAGTAGCAGAGTCCGTTAACTCATATCTATTTCATGAGATTGTGTTCGAGGACGCCATCTCACATTTGTGAGACAGTTTTTTTTTATAGCTTGTTAAAGTAGAGCTGTAGAGACATCGTTTCTCCTGCTCCACTGTGTCTACAGTCTTCAATAGAATACCTAAGTTATTCTCTCCCACTTTCATCATCCAGTGCTGCCTCCGTGTCAACATCCAACTTCTGTTTCGGCTTCGACCCGTAAGTTTATTGCATGAATGCCACAGATGGGGCCGGTTTTATTTAGCTTGTGCAGCTTGAGCTCCCATCCAGTTGACAAGATAGAAACCTGAGACCGATTCCAGCACCGCAGCTCAAATTGAAGCACTTAACCTGTGAAAGTTAGCTTTTATCGGCTGCCATATGTTTCCCCAACAAGGGTACGCAGCTTTATTAGGTTACTCGGCACCTAGAATGCGTCTGATGTACAACAGAAACACGGTTAGGGCAAACAAACTGTGGGGAGCAGCTGCGGCTGGATGTCCGCTTTATGTTCGCCGCCCACAGGTGAGCTGTGTTGTACTGTTTAGAGATAAATGACCCACAGGCGCTGAATGGCTTTGTGAATCAGAGAAGAAATGCTCTGATCATGTCTACTTCCTCAGCGATGAAGTTGTCACTGCAGGCAACATCACAAATACAAAAAAAGCATCCACACTCTAATAAGACAGCACGTTTTTGGATTCCGGTTAGAATTGAGCAATACATGCAGTCAATCCAAGTGGATGCGTGATTACTTTGCTACTTCAGCGTCTCGTGAGTTCTAAAAAGAGACGTGAAAACATTTCAAAATCACAGCGACCGACGTTTGATTATTCCGAGCAAGAATTTCATTTTTGCTTCGAGAGTGAATTTGTTTAGTTTTGGCGCGGATTCACTCGCTGGAGACCTTTCGCTCTGAGGTCAAGTGCAGTAAATGTAAGTGACTGTCATGTTTTCTTCCTGAACCCATTAGGAGACGTTGTGTGCTTTGTAACACAGAGCATCATTCTAACGGGAGTGTGCGTTTGACCGAGGGTAGTCTGTGTCCATCAGAGTGCCGGGTGGAGATTGTAGTAGCATTCGAACGGTAATCCTCTGATACGAAGGCGCTTTGAAAATATATCCCCGTCACCATTATTAGTGCTCTGAGATCGTAAGGATGGCTCATGGGATCAATAAACCTATTGTCATCCAGTTTCAGTCCTCATGTCCGACAACAGGCGTTCCTATGAAAGGCCTAATAATGTCAGAATGTGACATTTGAGGACTCATTTGTCCACATGACTCACGGGTATATGGTAGTAAACACCCGGGTCTCTCTTTGTTCTGTATCCATCCATCATAAATTCAGTGTCGGTTGCACTTACACTATAGGATCAGAAACTGGCTCTAAACATGGCCAAAAGTGTTTAGACACACACGTATACGTGGACACGTGAATAGCACAACTTCACCGCTCTTCTGCGATGGCTTTCCAGCTTTCCACAAGATGCTGGTGACCTGGCTGCAAGGATTCGCTCCAGAGTGCGGTTCACAATCTCCGAGTGGTCGAATACATTTTTTTATTTGCTCTGTGCGCGGGGCCGTTGTCATGTTGAAACAGGAAATATCATCGTATGTTTTAGCTCTTAGATTTCCCTAAACTGAAACTCGTGGGTCTTGCCAAACTCTTGCAATTTTTGAGAAACAACAAGCAACAGCACCACAATCTACAGCCTCCATGATGACCGTAACGTTGAATCGACGCCTCTCTAAAACATTCTAACCTTCAAGAAGATGGGATCTATTGCAGGGATGTTGTTTTTTTCTACTGCGTTAGTTTGAGCTAGGTGTACCTGCAGCAATAAACTCCCAATTAAGTGTGTGTTTGTTGTGTACGTGCGTGAACCTCTTAACTTTCATCTTCAGCCATGTATGTCTATATAACCTGTGAGAGTATCCTGAAGCCTCTGGTAAAGCCACTGCTGTGCAGTCAGCCTCGAGCTAACCCAGAGACAGAGAACCCATTGCGAAGCATCGATGCATTGATGATATACAGACTGGTTTTCTCCCATATATTTTGCCCCTGACCCCGCATGATGTCCCTTCAAGCTGTCAGTTCCGGAGCCTTGATGCACTTGACTCCTGACAGCTCGACAGATGTGGCGATGACACAATTTTACACCGGAACAAATTTCATTGAAATGAATTTGTTTGTTTTTTTAGTGTGGATGACTTACCGAGTTTACCAATCTTTTTCATTTTCTGTCCCTCTCCTCTCCTCTCCTCTCCTCTCCTCTCCTCTCCTCTCCTCTCCTCTCTCAGGTTTGGACCTCCATTCCTCATGCGCGAGGACAGGAGCGTCTCTTGGGACCAGCTGCAGCAGAGCATCCTCAGCAAGGTCTATTATCTGATGCTGAATGGATCCCAGGCTCAGGTAATGGTCCCCCACCCCACCACACACACACACACACACACACACACACACACACACACACACACACACACACACACACACACACACACACACACACACACACACACACACACACACACACACACACACACCTACACACACACACACATGTACACCTCACAGCCCCAATAGCACATCATCCACTTTATTTCTTTGCCCTCGACTCCAGTGCAGCAAATTAAAATAGCAGCGCAGGACAGAGATTCGTTAGAAGTTTAATCAATTTTCATTACGGTTGGGTTCTGTGTTTGGATTAAATAGTTCTCATTGTCTGCGTACAAATGTCGGAGTCACATATCAAGCTAAAAAAACCTAGAAAAAAGTTTTCCTGCGTAGCATGCTGAGCGAATAATTGTTGGATTCCCTGTTGTTGAAGTTTGAGTTTAAGTTTGTATGTAAGTTAAGTTTGCTTAAGTTTGCTCCTTATAATGAAATACCTGTTAGTTCTCTTTTTTTATGAATACTTAGTCGTCACACCTGGTTAATACAATTCAAATGTATTGTCCCGTAGTTCATTCTGCTCTCCTGATCTCCAGACACGACCAGTATTAAATGTATTCTCTGATTAAAAGCAAAGAGTGCACCTCAGGACATTATATGCGCACGCACACACACACACACACACACACACACACACACAGCATGCATAGAGCATACATTTAATTATGTCACCGCCCACTCAGAATCCAATAACACAAATCCTCCTCTTTACCGCTCAATGAAGTTCTATATTTTTAGAATGAGTGGAGATAAAAGGCAGATTTTAATGACATTGTATTAATTACATTGTATTAAAATGTCACAACACATCCTGCGAGTTTCACTCGGTTCTCACCGCGAGCCGCAAGCAGCATCTGCACTCCGTGTGTTTTCCCCGCAGACCGTTCAAGCACACCATGAGCCCCAAACCACCGCTCCGCTCTCAAACGCTCACGCGCGCTGTCCTCTGCCGCCGGGCCCTCAAGTTGCCACGGGCAACGCCATGGTGACAGGCAATATTTGAGGTGTCCTTATCCAGAGCGAGCAGCTTTTAAGCTTTATAAGATGAGCACTAAGGTGGGGGAGAAAAGAGAAATATCAGCCTGTTATTTACTGATCTCTATCTCTGTTTCTAAGTTACCTCCTCGGAGCCTGTCTGGCCAGATACAAACTCATTAAACCTTCCCTTGCCTTCGCCACACATATGTTTCTTAATCACTTTTTGGTTGAAGATTGAACGGATAACCTTTGCTGAAAAGGCCATCAATATCCAAAGGGAGCAGGGCTTCATTTTTTCCTGATTCTGTTCTTCTTTTAAAAGGTAAACAAACTGTTATTACTGTGATAACTTGTATTACTTACAATGAACAAAAATGCTGTTTGTGTTTTCACGAAAGTGTGCCAGTACTTTGCTGCCATTACTCCCTGCTTCTTTGTTTTTTACGAGATGTTTTGGTGCCACCCAGAGGTTTATTCAGCAAAATACAACTTTCCTGTCAGAGAATGAAAAAAGGAAAACTTGAGACGTTACTGACTCGCATGCCAAAAGTCCGGTTCCTCTTTCCCTGCTGTGATGTAAAAAGAGAAGAATATCAAAATCAACCGAGAGTGCTAAGGCACTGGATTGTTCGCTGAGGGCCGTGTGTTGGTCTGTGCCAGATTTCAGAGCTGGTGGAACGGTTTCAAAATGAAATGAACGGTGAAGTTTGTCGTTATTGTGCTGGAAAACTTCCACACATGCTTTTTGTCACTGCACCATCACCTCTTCATGACACTTTAAGGAGTGAAATATTTTACCTTCACCAGAATTTGACCCCATGACATTTCAGAGGACGCTTTTGTAAAATGAAAACCGCTTCAATTTGTTTTTATTATAAGAGAAGGGAAATAACATTTAACATATAGTAGTTTTCCCTCTTATTGTCTGCTGCTTTTCAGCTGATTCCTCTCGGATAAACTCTCCTAATTCAGTTTTCTACCCGAATCCTTTTCATAGGGAAACCCAATCTGCAGTTTATATTAAAGGTCAAATATAATACACCAGGCTTTTTTTTTTTTTACTCAAAACATACATTCGCTGATGGTAATATGTCATTTTTGTTATTTTATAATTTAGAGATTCCAAAGGATTTAACCTTTCAAAAGAGTACATTGGGTGCATAAAGGGTACATTGTTTTTTTTGTTTTTTTCTTTCAGGCAGACCGGTTACAATTTTACAGGCTTTAAAAATCCTCTCAGGTCTTTTACTGAATATTGAATCAATCGGAGTCCTGGAGGATTAAGTTATTGATGAGGAGTTATGGATCAACTGTGTTCTTTCAAAAATAATCTGTCCTCTGAGTTGATGTTACAATATCTCATAAAAGTTGCCTCTGTTATGGACATGTATAGATTTTGCAACGCTCTCAAATCCTCATGGTCACTTTTTGGCGTTACTAGTACGTACTGATTCCTCACAGGTTGACCGGTCAATGTAATTACATGGGATGCTTACTTTATCTTAAAGGAACAGTGTGTTTGCATTTAGGGGAGGATCTATTGGCAGAAATGGAATATAGTACATATAAATATGTTTTCTTTCGTGCATAATCACCTGGAAATAAGAATCGTGTTTTTGTTACCTTAGAACTTAGCTTACGTACGGAGCGGGTCGTCTTCACGGAGTGCTAATGTTGCCGTGTTTCTGCAGCAGCCCAGAACAGACAAAACCAAACGCTGGCTCTGGATAGGAACATTGTGTCGGCCGCTGTAGTTTGCCTGCACGTTTGCACACGGAGGAAGTTTCAGTCGGTTGCAATCTGCAACCTCACCCCTAGATGCCGCCAAATCACAATCCTACATTTAAAAGCTTTGCTACTTTCAAAGTAAAGATGGTGCATTTATTTACTTCTCGATATGAAGGCTTTGCATATTCAGATTCTCACTCAGAAGACCCCAGGGTTTAGTTTTGGGTCCCGAAATCACTGGAAATCCTCACTGGTGTTGACGGCTCTCAGTTAATGCAGATCACGGATCATCTTCTCATTCAAGAAGTGTACCGAACTCTAATGTAATTACTCATTATAGTCCAATAGACAGATAGACCATCTGAAATGCTCGCTCAGGCCATTCAAACTTAAGAGAGACTATTCCTCTTTCATTTGCTGCTTTGGGCTCCTAATAACCAACTAATGTCTTTCTTTTTAATGCACGGCTGCAGTCTCTGCACCCCAACGTCGGTCTGCTGAGAATGAACGCATTAGCAGCCCGATTCTGCCCCCTATAATCAGCCCCCTTGCCTTAATGCATTTTCAGTATTCCAGGAACAAGGAGGCGGCAACACTAGTTGCGTTAGGGAGGTTAGGGAGGTGATGTTACGTGTGGATCCTGCAGGATTCAGCATCAAATCAGAGAGTTGTTTGGTTTACACGGCACGTAGATGTTGCCTAAATGCTAAAGAAGTTTCTTACAAGTGCTCTGTAACTCTACATTTCTCATTCATATCTATTATGTCTTTTCAAAAGGTTTTAAAATCTTTGTCTTCAGCTTTGTTTGGTCTACTTTCTGTTCTACATCAAGGCCTTCTTCATCACTGTTTCATGTTCCTTTGTAGGAACTCCTCTTCATGCTTTAATGTTGACAGAGATTAAAAATATATATGTATATACAGAGCAAATGCTTTATTAAGGCCATAATTCAATATTATAACATTGATTATAAGTATTTATATAATATAATTCAATATGATAATGTATTGTCTTTCGATAAACGTATATCTCATTACCTGTATGTGAATCACTACAAATATGTTTGAAAAGTGATGATTGGGTGAAATATATTATACACACAGTCCTGTCTATCTACATGAAATACAGCAAATTAGTGCTGAATGCAAGATAATGCTGTTATTGAGAATAGGAATGCGGTTAGAACAAAGCCTTACGAGGCGCTACACAAACAGTGAAGGGCAGAATGTTTCATCATCTTAAATAACTTCATGTTATGCACTTCAGAGTGACGCTATGTTACAGAGTGTCGGCGGTTATCTAGACTGGTAGCGTTCAGCTTTGTCTGACCTCAGAGAAACCCCGTTATAATTACAGTGATGGCAGACCTCTTTTCCAGTCATTATAAACACATGGAAAATTAGAGAAAAAGTCAAATGTCCTGGAAAAAAACATCCTATTTTCCTTTAGCTCAGAATGAACTTCTTGACTATTTATTAGAGCTCACCAATAACAGATGACATTGCCATCTGAAAGGACGAAGTTATGTTTAGGATCATATTAAAGCTCAAACAGTTTATGGACAAGAGTGTTTGCTCCCGATTATGTTGTGGAAACGCGTCCTGTGGTAGCACATGCAGGTTGGATGACTTTACATAATGTTGATTTCTTCCCAACTTGTTTTAAGCGGTGGAATACATTTCATATCATTTAAGCTGACGTGCTTGCTAGCTTGTTTTGTTTACATCTACAGGTGTGTGTTTGCATTATTCTTTAATCAATTTGGCATATTCTTTTTTTTTATAATGTAAGACATGATGTCAGAGGTACTTAGTTAGCTATAGTCGTACTCTGCACGTCTTTTAAACCAGACTTCCACAGAGAGAAACGGATTAGTTCATGGAGCGATCCCCGTCTGTCAAACCAGCTAGATGAGAACTGAAGATGATCTCTAGAAAAGTGCAGGATGTTGGCTGTGTTTTAAAATTGTTACAGGATTGGTTTAAAGAAACACTTCACCCTTAAAATGACTCACTGCGTGTTTCCTTGAATTCTTGAAGAAAACTCTGATTTTATTTCCTCCATGCCTCCACATTGAATTCATAAAAAAAAAAAAAGGGAAGTAAATTGTCGATGAAATGAAGAAAAATGGAGGCCAGGTTTAAATACAGCAAAACTGTATCAAAATATCCGTCTCCAAACTCCCACACAACTCGTGCCTCCATTTCCTTCAATTCATCAAGGATTCACTCCTTCTTTGCTGATCCTTTCTCGGTGGAGGCCTGCGAGAGTTCGAGGTAACACATTGACAGTGGTGTATAAAGTACCCAAAAGCCATACTTGAGTTAAAGTAAAGATACCTTACTGGAAAACGACGCCAGTAAAAGTGAAAGTCACCTATTAAAATACTACTTGAGTAAAAGTCTTAAAGTATCTATTTACTGTACTTAAGTATCAAAAGTAGTTTTCTGATATTAAATGTACTTAAGTATTGAAAGTAAAAGTACAAGTAAATGCTGTTAATAAAAAAGCAAAGGGTCAGAATTTTGAGAATTATGAAGTTTATTCTTTTAAGTTCTGTGGCCACCATGACCATGACAAGGAGTTGTGTTGAAAATAATTGGGTTGGCTGTGATCCATCCAGGAGCAACAATATTCAACATCATATATTGTACATAAGTATACTTTTGCATCTACTATAAACTATGGGCCTGATTTGAACACAAAGGTTTTGCTCAAGCTGAATCTGCAATTGGTCGACTGCTACCATCATAACTCGAGCTGATCATCCACCAAATGACTCAAATATCAAAACATGATCAATACTAAAGTATTACAAATCGTAATGCGGCGCTCTCGTTAGCTAACTAGTGCTGCAGTGATTATAGCTATGATGACTCAAATCAACAACATCTCACAACTGTCAACACTTCCTCAGCTCACTAACTCGCTAGCGATCCGTCTACTACACTAATTGTCTCATTTGATTTACGATAGCTAGCGAACGTTAGCCTAACATACACCATGTATAGCTACATTAGAAGATCAGACACCTGCCCCCCCCCCCCCCCCCCCCCCCCCCCAAAAAGATATAATCTGTGGGAAACACTGCTAGATGTCTTAACAGGTTTATGATCATTATGATAACTAAACATTAACGTTGCGGCTCATGGGATTCATCTTAATTTACCTCAATGTGTTTCCTGTGGTTGGATGGGGAGTTTTTGAATGCCAATATTTCAGTAGCTTCGGGTAAGAGGCACTTCATCCGGTACGAAGAATCTTTCACTCCAACATAAGAAAACATTTCTCGCAAATATGGCCACGGTGTTGGTCTTCGTCACCACCGTCGTTTGTTGCGGGAGCAGCAGGTGCTTCCATTTCTGCTTCCATCATGAAATCAGTCATCGTAGAGTGGAATTCTACTCATGTAGTCGCTCGCTAGCTAGCATCCTGGGCATCACTGGGAATCAAAAAACCGCGGCTTTGAGAGCACTTGTTTGCAGTTGCGCATTAACGTGATTAACCAAAGATTTAACTTGCAAGCTAGGTCCACTGATTCACCAAATCTGCTTGCTTGCAGTCTGTGTTCCACCACGATCCCCGACGTTGGTCTCATGATTCATTTTTTTTCTAAAGATAGATTTTATTTTGTAGCGAGTAACGAAGGTTTCAGGGGAAATGTATCGGAGTCAAAGTATCAGTTTTCTTTGCAAAATGTAGTGAAGTAAAAGTAAAAGTCAACAGAAATATAAATAGTAAAGTAAAGTACAGATATCCAAAAAAACGACTTAAGTACAGTAACGAAGTATTTCTACTTCGTTACTATACACCACTGCACATTGACATATAAATGGTCATTTTATGGGTGAGTTATTCTATCGAACAAACAGAAGTAAAATATATTTCTTCATTCCTTGATAATCATTGAGTGATACCCCACTACACACCACCGTTCATCAACCTGCTGCTTGAGCAAGAAAGGACACAGATGTACCAATGTGTGTTTGTCTCCCTGCAGAATGCTGGTGTGCTGTTTAAGATCAGAGTCGTGGGAGGATCGGCCGCCTACAGCTACCTGTCCCCGCAGGACAGCAGGCCACTGTACCACCCGTCGGTTGACAGGTCAGACACACACTCACACACACACACACACACACACACACACACACACACACACACACACACACACACACACACACACAAAGAAAAACAACTTTCTGTTCTTTATATACCTACCTAGACTCATACCTAACCCACATGTAAATACTGTACACACTCTTTGTGGGGCCATAAACCAACCAAAAGCTATTTCAGTGGCCATGCCACATTGATGGATCGCTGGTAGTGAAAGCACAGTCACATAATGCAGTAAACGCACAGACAAATAACCCTATCAGCTTATTAAAGCAAGGGTCGGTAATCTTGAGAACAGCATGTTTGATTTTTAAGATGATCCAACGGAAAAACCCAGCCCAACTCTTCTCTAATGAAAGTAGCTAGCAGCACTAGCTCCAAAAGTCGCTAACTCTAGCGAGAAAGTCCCGAAACCGGCGACACTGACAGCTCCTCCCTTCAGGCCTCCCTCCAAAGCCACTCCCCCAAAATGATCCTCATGAACGTAAACAAAGAGCATGTCTTTTGTTAACACTCACAGTTGTTCGCCAGCAGCCTTTGGAAGACTCTGGTGATGAACAATGAGTGCTCGGGCAGAATAAGCACCGGTTAGCAGGTAGACAGGCAGACAGGCGTCCATTCATTACATTCTGGACAAATTAAATGATTTTAACGGGCTTAATACAGTCCTGTGAGAGTCGCACTTTATTTGTCAGAACATTTGATTCATTAATTGCTGTCAGGATGTAATGGGAGTTTCGACAAAAGTATCTAAAAAAATGTGCTAAAGATGATCACTAACCCTGCCTTTAAATCTGTAATGGAGATGACTGCATGAAGCCGTATTCAGAACACACGGCGGACAGGTTTTTGAGTGCATTAGACAAAAAGTTTCTTTCAGAAGCAAATGGACCTTAAGAGGATTACAAGGGACTGAGTAAAATGATTGGTGCCTTTTATTTCCTATGTGATAAAGAGCATACAACTGAGGGGCTTGGTATGAATGGCTGCTGCTGTTCTACTGAGCTGCACTGAAGGTCAGATCTCCATAAAAGAGCTAGGAAATGAGATCTTCCAGATTCGACTAGTCATCCAATAGGGGTGTGTGTGTGTGTGTGTGTGTGTCTGTTAGTGTGTCTGTATCTATTCAAGCACACGTGTCTCTGTGTGCTCATGTGTGTTTTTTCCGGCTGCAGCTCATGGCTTACATCGCATTCGAAATGTAAAAGTGACTTTGCTCACTTTATACGACACCTTGCAGCAAGATGCTCTCATCCGCTGTTCGTACTTGTGCCTGCCGTCGTCGTTTAGAGCGAACAGTCGACTCTCCGTGACATCTCGCCCGCACCAAGGCCACGCCCCTAGCTCCTCGCAGGACGGCGATTGGTCCGGTCACTGGCTGGCCGAACACAAACGGATTATTTAAAACCCGACAAGATGTGTGTGTGTTTAAAATGCATAAGTAAATACATACAGAACAACACAACCCACAAACTTCAGCGCTCCGTGTTGCGTTATGGAGTTCTTTCACCTCTCTGGAATGTTTCGTTAGACATCTAGTACATTTTTTTTTCCCGCATTAAACGAGTTCACAGTAAACAATAATAAGAAAACAACATGAGTTCTACTTCAAAGACAGAGTGAAACTACTCCCGGGGAGAATCATTCGATATTCGTCCAGGCTGTAAATCTCCATCCGGAATACAGATGCTTTGCAAAAATCAAATCAAAAGGAATTGAATTTTGACACGGCGAAAAATTTGCCACCTACGATCCGTCATGTTCCTGGAACAAAACAAAAAAATAGCCCCGAGCGCTCGGCGAATGTTAAATCTATCTTGGCCCTCTGTCAGCGCTGTTTGGATGTTAAATACCGACCCTGTTTATCCTTCCTCCTGAGATCAAAGCAGTGAGTGAAAGTTCTGCGATACAGTCGTGACACCTTCCACTATACAATGGCGGAGGCGGAAAACGTGTACTTTCGGGTAAATCTTCACTTCGATGAATAACCGAATAACTCTATGAGCCCAGTTGTGAATACATAAGTTTAACACAAATCTGATACCAGAGAAGATCTTGGTGCGGCTCGTATACATGGACACAGTCATACCAAAAACTAAAAGTAACTTACATACAGAATCACGCATAATCCCACGGGGTCTGGAACATCTGCAAGGTCTTATCTTAACCTCCAGACACCTGGAACCTCTCAAAATACCAAAACCATGACGAGGAACAGATCATACATTTCTTCATGTCTAATAAAAAATGTTTACACGACAATGGCTCGCCATCAGACTTTGCATATTATACGTAATGTGAAGCCAGATCTCACCTGTGCAGGAAGGACCTATTTAATACTGCTGTTGCCGGAGTGTGTGTGCATGTGTGTGTGTGTGTGTGTGTGTTTGCTATTGTACGTATCAAGGTGAAATCAAATGAAAAGCACAAACAAACATTCAAAGACAGCCTTGGGGTTGATGTCACCAGAGCAGCTCTGGTATTCGCTGTAGGACACACAGGTTTCAACCCTCAGTTACCAATAACATTGGCAATATGTTTTGACTTTTAACTAATTTCCCTCCGGAGATCAATAAAGTATTCCGATTTGACTTTATGATAGTATGTATTATTTTAATTAGATAAATTTAATTAGATGTCTCTTAGTTGATGGTTTATTTACAATGTGCGTCTCAATTGTTGTTGTGACGCCTCCATAAAGTCTGGGTGGACGGATTTGCCCCGAGTTTACGAGCAGGAACTTTCTGCTTGATTCCTTCCCAATTAGTTTGAAACAGTTGAATAAATTAAATTAAATTAGCTTGGTGCAGCTGCTGAAGCTGACGTGCTTGCTAGCTTGCTTTGTTTACATCTCACAGGTGTGTGTTTGCATTATTCTATAATCAATTTTGCATAATTTGTTTATGTGGTGTTCCATTGCACTTTTTTCATTTCCGAATTGTCTGGAACTCAGCAGATGTTCATAAGATGTGTATTTAAAGTTTGTCTCTTGCTGTACTGCAGAGCTCTGAAGCTCTGCGGCCCCGGGGGACCTCCTCACGTAAAGGTTGTCATTGAGTGGGAGAACAAGACTAAAGAATGGTAAGCAGTGTGCACAGTCATTTTAACTTCTGGTGGAGTGTGATAAGAGGTACACAAACACGTAGGCAGAGCGCAGGACCCGCTGTGCACGTCTTCCCGAGTGTCGCACCGATCCAGACTAAACTCTGCAGCTGACTGAGACGGGTAAACTGTGCGTGTGCTCCAGTCTCTTCGGCAGCATCCAGGAGGAGGTGGTCAAGGACGCGGAGAGTGTGAGGAGCCAGCAGCAGCAGCACCTGCAGCAGCATAGCTGTACGCTGGACGAGTGCTTTCAGCTGTATACCAAAGAAGAACAGGTGAGACTGAGGACAAACGCAGCTCTTGAGTTATTCACACATGGTAGAATCCAGCCATCTGTCTGTCTTGGGAGTGGCCTCGTGTGCCAGAATCTGATGAAATTCTAAATTTGCGGGGAAAAAAATCTAAATTCGCTCTCTTCTTAATCACGAATCTTCTTTTGGTGGTTGCTGTTTGTTTGTTCAGAATACAGTTTAAGCTGAATTGACACACCTTGTTGATATGAGATGATCATATTTATTTCTCAATGTATTTATATAAGTTTTAAAATAAAGGCGCAGCGCCGCTTCATTAAAAACAAACAAAACAGCCATTTCAATCAGGAGAGACTTGTTTTATAGTTTAACAATGATTTATTACACATGCAAATATGAAAAGTGCAAAGTCTTTGGCGATTGGACTCCATCAAGAAGTACTATCACCGAGGGTAGGGATACTGAGGTCCAACAGGCCTAATCCCCCCTGGAGTCCAGACACTGGTGGTGGTGGTGAAGGGAGTTGCTCCAATCTGATGATGAATCAGGAGCACGAATGTGATGCTGACTGGAGGTGACTGGGGTGGAGGAGGGTCACGTCTGCTTAGCTGAAATGACAACTGACAGCAGCAGAGAGAACACTTTTAAAGTTGACCGCACAGATATGATTGGCTTAAGGAAACTGTGCCGCATCTGGTTGGATAGTTAAAAGTGCACGCCCCCAATCAGCTGATAGAGTAATTACAAGAGGAGAGACAGAGATTACCCGTTAGTGTCTTCCTGACTGAACTTGCGCTTGAGCTCCATTAATGCAGCAGTAAAGCTGTAACTGAATGCTGCATTCAGAGGGGAACTTCCATCAATATTTCTAATTAAACTCTGTTTACAGGTCTAGGACAGTACCTCTGAGTATGTAGCAAAAAGCCTTTTTGTTGCTCCACAGGGAGCTACGTAGAATCTGATGAATTGCGTTAAGTGGTGTCACCTGAGTCAATGTCAGTTGGGGCTGAAAAGTAGAAATTGAAAAGATCTGGGCGTCGTGGCGTTTGAAAGAAGCGAGGTTACTGGAATGCTCGAGGCCACATTAGTCACTATTTGTGCACCCAAATCCCCCCCCCCCCCGAAGTTGACGGACGCATTTCATTGTTTGTCATGTATGCACAAGGTTTTATAAAAAGACGTGTTGTCTGGTTTTCGAATCTGACAATGTAGGAGTGCAATATTAAATGGGTGTAGAAGTCTTCTCAAATAAAAGCAATGTTATCCTTGTTAAAAAACGTTCATATTAAGATATTAGTCATAGTTATTAGCAGTACGTCCACTTCTTGTTCTTAGCGACAGTGACCTTTTCGGTATCTGTACACTGTCTACGAGCTGAGTGCTTTTCTTAAGCCTCAACTCCTGCATACTTATACCGGCAGTGAATTATTCTATCAAGCTACAGCGAGTGGGATAAAGAAAAGAAATTTGGGAACAAATGGACAGAAATCCCTGCAGAGCTGCAAAGTATGGAACATTGCAGATAATAGAGTTTCAAGAGTGGACGACTGATGTTCTTATTTATTTTCAAGTAGGTTTTCTTGCAGATGGAATTTGTCTTGGTTTTGTGTTGCACTGCAGTGAAAAATGTAGAAAGAAAGAGTTCATCCATCCATCCATTTATTGATTATCTTCCGCTTGTCTGGGGCCGGGTTGTCCAGAGCAGCAGGTTGTTCCAGTCGTCCCCGTCCACAGCGACGTTCTCCAGCTCATCCTCGGGGATCCCGAGGCGTTCTAGGGCTGGGCAATATGGCCAAAATCTTTTATCAAGATAACGCTCACTTCATATATTGAGAACGATAGATTTCATGATATAGAGTGTTTCGAGTAAAAAGAAAAGAAAATGAATGAAATGAAAAGTACTGAATATTTTTGCAAAATGAGCATCAAATCATAAAAATCAAACATTTTAAATATTTCTTTATGTACACATTTGTTGATCGCATTGAACTGAGCGGTAAAGTGTGATGTAAAAACAAAACCCCACAAAAAGTATTTACATCATGTTTACAAAGAAAATGAAGTTAGTATGTTTTACGACATTCTGTCTCACAATATCTCAATATATGATGTCATCACGACACGATTCCAAGAAAAGATGACTACAGTTTACCCTCCCGAGATGCCACATGTCGCTGCGTGACGTGTGTGAAGCGCTACAAATCAAAGATGAGCTGGTCTTTTTCTAATGTTTCAATGAGCCGGTGAAGTGTCAGCCAATCATAGGATTTTGTTTCATGCTTTTCTGTTCCATCTAAATGAAAATAAATGCCGTTAGCCAGTTCCCGGTGCTACTTAATGACGTCAACGGGCGCTTGAGTCACACTTTAATAACGTAGCTGGCAACGCGTGGCCGTTTTGTTGCTTGCATCGCTTGTCGTGTGAAAAGAAGGCGCAGAAGACTATTAACAACATGCGATCCAGCTGCACGGGCATCATCAGTTACTGTTGACGTTAACTTAAAGAGAGCCCTGATTACCCTCGTTCCATGAATCTCTTCTCTAAGTGGGACTCAAGTGAGAGCAAACAAGGGGACAATCAAGGGACTAGGGACGCACCTTCGTACTGTCTGTCTGTTTCTTTCCCTCTGTTTCACACGCCCGCTAACACACGCGTAATCGCATAGCAATCACATCTGTATTTGACTATCTTTTCCCTGGTCGGAGCAAGTAGCCTATTCATTTCAGTGATTTATTGTAGCAGAGTTGCAGGAAGCGACCCCGCTGCCCACTGTAACTCGCAGCGCAACCAAATCAGCACTTTGCTGCTGACGGAAAGGGCCGTCAACGCCCACGCACCAATTAGTTTTTGGGAAAGGACGCAGCAACGCGAGGCGAGGAAAATACATTTCCTGATCTCATGTCATGAAGCAACACTTTCAGACGAGAGGAGCATGGAGCTTTAAAAGAGGCACAATGGGTTCATTAAGCTGCCTAATGCCAAAGGCAAGATTTTGCTATAACCGACGGCTTTAGTCATGACGGTTATTAATTTTGATAGAGTCTTTTCAGTGAAGTCAACCTCTGAGCAGTGTGAAGAGAAGCATTTCACCTGAGTCAGATCCCCACAGGACAAAAACAACCACTTTATGCTCTATAGCAGAGGTCTTCAACAGGGGGTCCGCGAAATTGTTGGGTGATTAGACCATTTATTTTTTCTTTCCAAACATGAATCTGTCCATTATTTTAATAGTTCAGTATCGTACGCAAGATAACAGGTGTGTTTATGCAGCACAGTGGCACTAATAGGCCATCACTCATTTTGGTTTCCACATTTATGTTTAAAATAAAAATGTTAATTTGAATAGCTTGTATGATGATTATCATGCAATTGACAGACAATGTTGATATTGGTATCAGTTGACAATGTATGTTTATGAATACTCATAAACACTGTACTACTCACTGTACCTTGCACATGTATAGAATAAAAACATGAATCTATGAAACTGTAATATTTGAATAGCTTAGTATTGAATGCACAATAAAGAGGTATGTTTATACATGGCACTAGGCCCAGTTTAATATAAAACAATATTATACAATATATATAGTCAGGGGTCCCTGCTCCATCTGTCTATCAGTTTGAAAAACGTTGCTGCTCTATAGAGTCCTCAGTCTGCACTATAGAGCTGGTAAAACCATAACGCAAGAACCCCTAACTACATGATGAAATAACCACAAACATCAATAAATGTTACATTTCTACTAAAATTGATTTCTTTAACCATGTAATTGGTTCTTCGACTGATTCCAGCTTGCCCCAGATGACGCCTGGAAGTGTCCGCACTGTAAGCAGCTTCAGCAGGGCATGGTGAAGATGAGCCTGTGGACTCTCCCTGACATACTCATCCTCCACCTCAAGCGCTTCCGACAGGTACGTGTGCCGTAAAATGGTCTCCGGTGAAAACAGGTTTTACATGCACTTTATTGTTTTGGGCTCTGTTAAACCCACTCCACAGTTCCTCACCAGCACCAAACTGGCCAATTTAGCGACTAGTTGGTGAACAGTGAACAGAGGAGTGAGTGTTAATTACTTGGCCAAAAAAACGACTCCAAATCAATGCCATGTGGGGTTTTTTCCAGGTTTGCTGGATATATCTGAAAAAGCAATTGTTTAACACATTTCCATTGACAACTTTACAAGTTAATGATAACATGTTGTGTTTACAAGCTTATTCTGTTCTACAAAACAAAAACGATTAAAGCAGCTTCAAGAGAAGTGAAACTTTTGAAATTTCGTCCTGCACTTTCTGTATAATTGTGTGTTTTTTTGTGCTCTTTCCTTTCTGTGAGGAGTGAAAGTAACAACATGATCAACAACTGAATCAATTCAATGGCTCTCTTAGTAATTGCATCAAATATTCGGTCTCTGACAGTTTGAGAGTTATAAGTGAGGGGTAAGATAAGTGCTGAGCGAGAAATGCATTAAAGACAGAAAAGTAACATGGATATTGAGCTGGCAGGCTGTCGCCCGGATAGAAGGAAATTTGGGCTGTACAATATAAGGACAGCCAGTCCTCTTGCCAGCACGGTTGGAAACAAAATGACATATCCCAATTGTAAGAGCCAGTTTGTATTCTTAACAGTTTTTTGTATTTTATGTTTATTGCAATAGTGTGTGTTATGCCCTTTAGAATGTTTACCATATAATATAGGTAATTAGTAAAGGTAATTGGTCATGTAGTAGAATGGGCTTCAAATGTGTGTTTTTGCCCTATTAAGATAAAAGCTCCTCTATTCTGTCCTGCTATTGGACAATATTTGGTTGACTCCTTTAAGTAGGTTTTCAGTGTTAGTTAGGTTTTGATGAAGCAGGATGTGGAGCAACAATTTTTCTAACCGCAGAAGACCGCAGATTAAAGACTTTTAAATTAGAGCCAGCAGAAGGTCAATGTTTTAGCCACAGTTATTGCACAAGGACTTTGTTTGTTTCTTTTGTTTACATCGAAGAATAAAACTACCTTTAACTACGAGCGACGTGCCTCATCCTTGGACAGCTAACAAGACAAGTTTAGCCTGCGATAGCTCATGGTGGTCTGCGCGAGTCAGAACCCTTTACATCCTGCAAGAAGTGGCCAAGAAGGACGGTAAAATAAGCTGCCACTACACCAATCATCTAAACATACCCTCTGGTCCGCTCTCCTTTTTTTAAAAATGGGAACCGACACCCCCCCCCCCCCCGAATATCCCTGAATGCCATCCATTATTGATGACGCGTCAGCTGGGGAAATAAGATCAGGGCCCACATATCCATTAACTCAGTTAAAGCTTTTTCTAAATGTAGCCGTACACAACAAAAGCTGAGTGAAACATTCTGCTGGTGTTCGTCTTTGGGGAGCGAGATCTCTCTTGCTGCATGGCAAAAAACCAATGGTACTAATCAGTAATTCTTCCTACAGACTTTCTTTGGTGTTGCACAGTATACAGATACTAGAAAAGTATCGCAGTATCCTGGGGTTAAAAACGTCGCAATAGCCTATTTTATCAGTGCCGATAATTTATAGTGAGTCTTTTTCTCTCTTATGCACGCTGCAGATACAAGAGCTTGTGTTCACAGAGCAACAAACTCTTTATTTCTCCCGCCGTGTCGACCGTCTCTAATAGCTCTTTCTACTGTTCCAACAATCACCAACTCTGCTTCGGTCAAAAATAAGCCCTTAATTTAATTGACTGATGTGAAAGAAAGCGCTGTTTTGGTCTTCAGACTCTATTGGAAAAGCACAGATTCAGCAACTGGATTGACAATTTCTGGCATCAAATTGGTTGGGGAAATGGAATTTGCCAGACTGCTGAGGTGAAATAACTGTTTACTAGCACGTTACCCCTCTTTCCGAATCAGAGGACAGGAAACGCATTGCACTCGTAGGATTGTGGGTGTTTTTAGGAGCGCGGAATCCTCATAACGACGGAATCCGCTCCGTGTTTTCTGACGGACACTCAGACGAGGTATGCTGTACCAATGTGAGCAACGATTGAAGCCTCCCAGTAGAACCATAATCCCTCGAGGTGTAGCCTTCTCCAAAGCTGTGGGCCCATTCCACACTAATTCTAAGCAGGTGTTGTAAGTAATTAGGCATTTAGACACGTCATAGTGGGGAAAGCACAGGTGTGATTCAGTCTCACGGTCCTGGTGTTGTGCATGCCGGCTCACTGCCGTGACTCACTGGGAGACACTTGATGAGAGGAGAGCCATCGTCATGTTATTAGCAACACCTGTGCTTTTCCTACTGCGACAAGTTAATCACGACTGCCGTGTAAAAAGTTTTTACTTATAAACCGCTCTGCCATTGATGAGCACCGACAATAGTAAGAGCCCTCCACCTACAAATGCACAGTCACACACCCTCTCATTCTCTGGGACAAGCGCCAACACGGCAGCCTTCACCGGGGACTCGTTAGTATCCACACTCATGCCTGACGTCAGGGACAGCCAGCCACACATAGTGGCCGCTGTGGCTCGAGCTGCTGCCATGTGTCCCTTTTGGTTTAAGTGCCTCTCTAAACTAAATCAGTAAAGAGAGAGAGAGAGAGAGAGAGAGAGAGAGAAAGAGAGAAAGAGAGAACAGATGAAATACTGATCCTTCCGGTGGAGCAATTCTACCCCTGTGTATATGACAACAGAAACATTGATCAGACAGCGAGTGTTGAAAGTGACACAATCAAAGCCAACGTCTATTCCATCCCCGCCTCTAAAGTCTCCAAAGTCAACTTGGCGAACGAGAGAGTGTTGAGCAGTTGCACGTGCGTTAAGGTCGAACTTATGCCCGTTAGAGCCCGATGCTTGCGGGACCGCATTTGTTCACACGGAGCAGAAATACACCATAGCAAGGATGTTGCAGTGCTGACCTGTGTCTCTCTGACAGTGAGAGTAATTACAAAAATCGACATGTTGTTTTTGTACACCAGCCGGCCACTCTCACACAGCCAGCAGCTCCTCACAGCTCCAAAAACGGTGGCGGACATTTCCAAATAGATGTAATTTGGATAAAAAAATATCACGTATTGGGAATCTAAATAGTTACTTTCTTGAAATGATAAATTATTAAAACCTAATAACAGCTTTTTAAATCTGAAATTTGTGTTAAGCTGGAAGCGCTAAGCAAAGTAATTGCACTTGCGCTTTGAAACGGAAGTAAGATTACAAAAATGACGCACTGTAGAAGCGCCCTAGAATAGATCACACAAAGAATAAGGTCAATAAGGTTTAGGAACTCCAGGCCCAGGGGATCATCAGGATATCTCCAATTTAAGTTGTCCAAACCAAAATATATGAACATACTGCTGTCACTGTGCCACGCTTATACACATGGTTTATTGATATCTCGGCCTCTGATGCTTTCATTTGAATCACCTTTTTAATTTGCCTCATTTGAGTCCTCCAATTGAATTGACATACATTTACAGCAATAGTTTGTCATATTTCATTGTAGCCTACATTATGCATACTGTTGAATATTCCCTTAATTATTTTAAACATACAGTACTTTATGCTCTGTGTTGGATCCATGTATATTGCTAAAGGGTACCATTTGTGCGAGTGTTTGCAAATGCATGATTTCCTTTTTTTTTCTTTTTTTTAATTAAATCACTGCCCATCAAAATATCTGTGTATGTCCCTGCATGATCGCCACGGCTAATCAGGGCATTTTTTCTTCACGACTGCTCTACCTCCCTCCCAACTTCTGACTCTTCGGAATGACACGTACCAAAAAGCCATTTTCGCAGCCAAGGGTAAGCCCGAGCTATACTTTCACCTCTGCTCGGTGCTTGATTGGCATCCCTCTGCCTCTTCTGACAGGCAGCTGGCACCATGTTGCACCCTGAGCTTCAGCCAGGCTCCCTGGGTCAAACTCCAGCCATGGCCATCAGGCACTTCCTTGCAAAGCTCCCGTTCCACGCTGTGATTTCCATCCTCTGTCCAATGTGATTTTTCTCGGCCTCTGCATTAGAATTCAGTCAATCACTCTGTTGGACTCTGTGCCGAGGACCAGCTCTGCACAGGACACTTATCCGGTATAGCCAGAGATCCGCACAACACCTCCTAAGGTTGTGAGTCTTTGCAAAACCTTTCATTATGACCAGCAGCTAATCCCTGGAGGGGGAAAAGAAGCTTCAATAGTGAAGAATTACTTGACGGGAAAATCGATACTGCACTTCTCTTAGCATCAATTTTTCCTGCATGTCTGGTCAATTCTAATCACACCCTGGAGTGATACAGAAATTCACAAGCTGATGTTTTTTTTAATGCTAAGATCCTCCTGCAACGTCACTGATAGGGTTGTGGTCAAAAGTACATGAACGAGCTTGAAGGTTTCATTCTTTAGAGCCAGTTTTCTTCCCCTTGTGATTAGTCTTGGATGCGATATTATTTCAAAACAGTTTTTTATTTGTTGCAGCATTAATTTCTTAGCTGCTCAAACAGTTGATTTCGGTTCGATCCACTCCTCACAGGAAAATGTGTGTTATTATCATACCTGCACATATGTGTACTGTGTATTAATAAAATGTTTTGGAAACAGGTAGGCGACCGGAGGAACAAGCTGTCAACCGTGGTGCGCTTCCCCCTGACTGGTTTGGACATGGCCCCCCATGTGGTGAAGAGGAGTCAGAGCATGAGGAACCTGAACTTAGGGGCCTGGCCACCGCCCTGGAAGCTGCCGTCAGGCCAAAATCACCAACCTGCCGACATGATCCTCCCCCACGACTATCTGTACGACCTCTACGCTGTGTGTAACCACCATGGAGGAATGCACGGTGGACATTATACTGGTATGGAATTGGGTAATGTGATACATTATTTATGTTAAGTTCAGGGGGGGCAGTGTAACTCCCCGCCTGCGGCTTGTGTGTTACAGTCACCATCCTGTGGTGTACAAGGAACAAGGCACTGAAAGACTACACTCAAAAATGTAATTCAGGTTTATTTGGTTTATTTAATGGGTAAAATAAGTGATTGTCTCAAATAGCTTTCGCTATTCAACGCGCTGCTTCAGGCTGCGGCTGACAGCACATTCCCCTGGCTTTTTCCACACTGGCTTCTTCTACAAGGTTAAGCACAGCAGCAGTTGCATCTAATTATTAAATTGACAAGTTACAGTTACAGAAAGCCAAGCGGTGGAAGGGCCCCATGTAAACATATATAAAGATTATGTAACTCTCTGATCAGCAGCCAAATTGAGCTACTGTTCTAGCCCATTCTTCACAAGTGTAATGTCCCTAGTAGAATTAAGACACCCTGCAGCCAATCAGAATCAATAAGCTTGATTTAAAAGGCTTAAAAAGTCTAAAAGTAGCCCTTTAAATACAACTCTTTGACAATTTTGGACTTCTAGACATTAGTTCTATGAACTCTGTTCCTTCCCAATACGCACGACAGCAGTAATTGCAAGTAGAGTAAGTCCCTACGTGTGTGATGAATTGTCAGTAATTACCAGCAGTACCCATTCAGGCGCTAAGAATGCCAGTGTGTGGAGGATTGTCAGACAACGCTCGGACCACTAATGAGTAAAACCCTCCGCTCTCCGTAATACTGTCGTCACTGGCTTTTTCATGTCATTTCATTTGTACATAGTTTAAAGAACAGCCATACAGAACTACAAGATACCACTTGATAATATGGCACACGAAAATGTAAGAATTTACCAGGGAATGATTAGTAAACGATTAGTTATTTGAGAAAAGAGTGAGGAACAAATCAGGAACAACTTGATAACTGATCAACTCATTAACAAGTACTCCCCTAATACCTCCTAATATAGGACTGTAGTGGATAATGATGTGTAACTAGATAACCTAATGAGTCATTCGGTAAGGATTAGTTGATATCTGCGAATCGATCATACTGACCACTTCCTTTATGAGTAGTTCCTGATTAACTCTGAAGCTGCTCAGCAGCACAAAACTAGTAACGACTCATCAATTACTCATAAACGGAACATGAATTATTCTTTTTATGTTCCCCCAAGTAAAGCAATATAGAATACTGTAGTACTCAAGTAACTTATCATTATCTACTATATAGTCCTTCGTTATGAGTTATTTGGGAAGTACTTATTAATGATTCGTTAAGTATCGAGTCGTTCCTGATTCGCTCCTCACTCAATTAACTCATCATTCCTTTCCCTGATCATTTATATGGAAGTTGCTCAGTGGCGCATGAAGGACAAGGAGTTTGACTTCCGAGGATCTAATCCAGATGGGAATTTGGATCTTCTGGCGATCCTACGCATCCATCGCGCCCATAGGGCCTGCACACTAGCGATTCCTTTAATCCCGCCTCCCAGCCCTCAGTCCAGCCTCGTTCTCTGGCTCCTTCACATAAACGGAGGAGGGAAAATAACTGTTGATTTGGCTAATATTGCATTTTACAACTTTTAGGACCTAGTTCGTGTACTGGGAAGTTCATTTACCTTAAAGAAAAACAAAAAACGAGTTTATGCGCTGAGTTACAGATGTCTCTTCCCATAATGTAAATCTGTGCAAAAAGAATGTCTTTGGGCCCGATGGTGTCATGTGACGGACCCGGAAGTTGTAATTCCATGGTTTGGCCACTATGAAAAATTTGCTTCAAAAAACTGCTCTAATGGAGCTAACGGACGGAGGTTGCACTGAGTTACATTATGATGGGTTCAAGCTCTCTTATATAACAATGAGCATTGGGCAAAGGTTGATTATTACGTTATCATGATGTGTTCAAAAATGTTTTTTAAATTTCGTTTTTGGCGAGAAACTCGAGGCAGACTATTTGGGATTAATAATACATTTGCAAAAAACAGTATGCAAACGGTAATAAAGGAGTGCATGTTGAAGCGCATGGGATTTATGTTTTGTTTGAGATTTTTATCGCGGTATCGTGTTAGATATTGAGATTTGTGGAATTTCACTGGTATTGGCATCACCTATATTATATTTCTGGTATCTTGACATACCTCGCGGTTCACCAGCGGTTTATTCCTCATTAGTTCCAGATTTAATTGAATGGAATGAAAATAAAACCTCTTCCTGCCACAGAGTTATTCCCATTTGTAGTCTAGTATTACATTCCTTCAGCTCTGAGGAGACACTTGCTGGTATGTAGGTGATGACTTCAACTCACTGGCATCATAGGAATCTTGACACACAGGTGAGGCAAAGCCAGGTCTGTAATTGCCTGGGGATGGTTTGTGAAGACCCACAGCATGAAGGCTAATATGCAGGAGAATTGGAGACAACAGGAGACGAGGAAAATAAAGCAGTCGTCTCCATAACAGCTTGCTTGACCGTTGACTCCTGTCTCTGGGTTTTTTATGGCGTGGCTGAAATTTCACCTTTTGACTTGTGTGGGTGGTTTATATACAATATAGCTGCATTGGCTTTATGTGATATCATGTATCGAAGCCTCTTTATGACAAGTTTGGACCACTTTCTTTGCACTGTTTTTTATGTACAGCAGATTACGTTTTCTTATTTATGATGTGTTGCACAGATTGAAGGACGAAGGCTGGCATCAACAAATCCCATGAAAACCTCTTCAGCCCATTCCTCCAGATTTGGAGTTTTGCTTCACTTGATGTGAGCACTTTCTCATAATTGCGTCATGTTGTCGTTTTTTCTTATCCAGCTTACTGTAGGAACTCAGTGGACGGACAGTGGTATAGCTACGACGACAGCAGCGTGGACTTGGTGCCAGAGGAGGAAGTGTGTACCAGAGGAGCCTACATCCTTTTCTACCAGAGGCGCAACGTCATTCCTCCATGGTCGGCCAGTTGCTCCGTTAGAGGTATGATATCAAGTGACTAGCAAACGGGGAATTAATCTATTAAAAACAATGACAAACATGTTTGAATTAATGTCGACACAACACACGCTGCTCATATATTCCTTTAGCGTCTGAGAGTTGCCGTGGAGAGAGCTGTCTGACAGATTATGATAAATCAGCTGATTAAACTTTCACCATTTTTGTTTTTACACGCACCAGTCATGTCCGCAACAATATGGACATCTTACAGACTTATTATTATCTCCGCCAGGAGAATAATGAGATCAGTCGCGTGCGTCCGTGAGTTAGTGTGCACCTCTGTGTCTGTCCAAGGCTACTCTCACATCCTGCTGCAGCAAACTGCAGAATATTCTGGGTGGGCAGTTATCCTCACTACTTTTAACCGGCCCCCGGCCGGTAGGGGGAACTCCTGTCAAAAAACTAAATAAAAAAATTAAAATCTGAAAATAGATTGTTCTGTAGTTAACCTGCCCCTAAACAGAAGACATTTTACCAGGCATAAAACCATAGTCTGCTCCATCTGCAGTTCCTTCTCCCACATAACCTCCCTCTGTCTAACAACTGCTCTGCAAGGTCTGTGCATGTCAAAATAACAGCAACACCAAAATATCCATTGTTTGATTATGTAAACCACTCTCCAAGGCAACAAGTACATTTTTCCCTCAGGGCTTCAGTTTCTTATCTGCATTAGTTTCAATGAGCATGTTACAAATCCTAATTTTAAATTCATGCACGAGTGTAGTTGGTTTGGAGTCCCAAGAGGCTTTTTTATTTTAAAAGAGGTTAAAACAAATGAAATGTCTATCGTCAAAACACCCTTTTAACAACTTCAGAGTAACCCCATAGGTGTCTCTACCAGGAAAGATTCTCTCCGCTCATCACAAGCGTCACTTACTTTGTTCCTCAAATGCCTTTCTCCCTGATCTACGCTTCTGGAGATGATGATGTGCAGATCATTAAGTCTGCAGGGTTTGGTGCGTGGCTTGGCACAGACATAACAGATGCTTTCAATATCATGCCACTCCTCCCCTCGCAATGGCATCTTTTTGGTGCGAAATAGTGTTCAAGCTTTTACTTCTCTGCTAAATTCACATTTGGGTGCCACAGTAGCCCTCGCAGTTTTGGCACTTTGTGAGAAGCATTATGCTGGATTCTCTACACAGACTCCCTTTTGTCCTGCATCTTTTAGACCATTTTTTCTGTTGTTGATTTTTGCCTCGTCCGTGCAATTTCAGCGTGGAGAGCATCTGAATGAGCCGACTCACGGCTCGGCACTACAAAAGGGATGAAAACGAGGGTGCTGTCATTTAACATCACAGCGTTTGTGTCGTTTTCTAAAATAATGTGTTAACTGTTCATCATAACTTCTTTTTAATTTGTGGATAAATGATTTTATGCTGCAAACATTTCCAGAAGAATTAACTGTTCAGACGAAGGCTGCAATATGTGTAAATAATGATTTAGCAGATTTTGTCTTACAGGTTTTTGGGCGTTATCTATAGTAAAAATAACCGTAAAAATAATAGTCCAAAATGGTCAACAGTTGCATAGTGTTAAGTCAAAAACCTTGACATTTTTTGTGAGAGGATCCTCACACTCAATATCTACTGGTATCTTTTATTCAGTGTTGAAATTCAATATTTTTCTCTTCATCCTGCTGCATTATATGTACAAGCCTCCTGACTGGCACACTGCTCCTAAAACCTGAATTGATAGCACACACGCCTCAGCTCTGCATGCATTCCTGCCTGTCTGACTGGCTGGTGCCGATTGCAGGCTGTAAGCGTCCTATAATATATCATAGAGCGATACTATAGGCTACGAATAACACATGTAAGCACTTTAAGTATTGATATGCTATGGGTAAATATACAAACACGCCCCCTTAAACCTATAATGTTTCAGTCACTATATTATTGGAGTATTATGGGCTTACTATAGAAGATGTGTAGACCAAGTACAATAATATAACAATAAAATCACAACTGATTTGACTGGCATAGTATAACATGTTTAAAGAAATAATAATGAAATAGGAATAAGTAGCAAGAGATTGCTGATACTGGCAGATATACACTCCAACGGGTCCTTCCGTCCGTCTGTCTGATCCATTCCCGTGAACATAAATGTCCCATGCGACGTTTACCGTGGACATACTTTCCAAATGACTTCATTATGCAAAATACTTTCATTCCTGGTCATGAAATGTGTGTAACTGAGGCTCTCTCTCGCTTTAAATGTCAGAAGTTCAAAAATATTCATCCTCAGGCCAAGCCCTGCAGCATGCCATGCCCTCCGTTCAATCAGATGTCTCTCGATTTAGCTCGTCCAAGCTGCAGGATCTTTTGCACTCCACTTTTGGTTGAGCCGAAAGCACAATTTAAACATTTATAGTTCAGCTTGGTATGTCTTCTCTTCCTTTTGCGCCAACCTCCTCCTTAGTCCATTACCAGTAGATGTCTCTGTAGTTTGTGCATTTCTTGTATTTTCATTTTAATCCTGCAATCTTCAAATGCAAAGGATCAAAGCCATGCTGGCAGGGATTCAGTTCCACATTCGCTTTTAAGCATCTCGGAGCCATCTTGGGACTCCTTTCATTCAGCTGCTTCTTCAAAAGTTGCATCTAGGCAATGATGAAAGACTGCCTCCCACTTTGTCACTGGTGCACAAGTTGGTGTCAAGGTAAGGCAAGGTTGTTTTTCATAAAAATATTGCTCTAATGGTGACGCAATTCTGCTAATGGCCTTCTATGGCTTTCTCAGGTGCGGTGAATATACAATCAGATATCTCTCCTTTGATCCTCAGCGTGATCTCATTTTCTCTGATTTAACCTTAGAAAAACACAAAAACTCAATATCCCCAAAACACTCAAAAATAAATCTTGCCAAGGCCCCAAAATTGATATTGCTGAGACATTTTGTGCTTTCTCTGATGATGATGATGATATTCCTGCATCAAAAAACAAGGGTCTTTTTGCCCCCCCCCCCCCCCCCCCCACGATTTTGTCATTAGCGCCAAATAGTTTTGGCTTCAATAAAAGCACTTATTGAACTAAAGAAAACCCTACAAAGTATGTAAATCATGTCCCGGCAATGTTAAACACATGCTTGACTGCGCAGTGAGGAGAGCAAACGTGTTAACTGGTGGATTCACAATTAGAACCCTCATTGTGTTATCCTTCCCTTGAATCTGAGTGCTCCAATCATGTTTATGCATGCACAAAAAGCTGCTTTAAGTTTTGTGAAATCAAAACCTATTAAGTCAATCATTTTTTAATTTGTACAGCTAAGCTAAGTGTGACTCGCATTCTAAAATGACCTATTTCTCCTCCCCCCCCCCCCCCTTACTCAAGCAGTACACTTTTCAGATAGGCAGGTTTTGTTATTTGAATATTTCCTCAAGATAAGGAAAGCTGTTGCTGTCTCTAAAAATGTGTGCCAATACTGTGATAACCATTTAACTGTTAAATTGTTTGTGTTAACATTTGTGCTTGACACTCTGCTGCTCACAGAGCTATGATAGAAAAACTCTGCATTTCAACTCTGTATTTACCACTATTTTCCTCCACTATTGTACTCTTCTTTTCCTAAGGAAGTGAGTCACAGACATAAATAATTGACAGTTAGACACGCAGCGGCAGTGAAAAATGTGAGTCTTATTTCCTTCAAGTTTCAAATGCTCTAAAGTCGGGGGGTCGGGGGGTTTGGATTCCCCACTCTCCCTACCTGATCTAAAATGTTCTTGGAAAGCAAAGAGGACATTGTTAAACCAAAATATTGTGGGAAAACTAAACAGAATAACTTGGTTGAGGATGTTATTCAAGAGAGAGTGATGATGATGCATTGAAAGGATTGGAACACCTTCCAGGTTACGGGCTGGAGAACATGATAAGGTGGCCAGGAGGCACAAATAATCAACACTAAAGCGTTGCTTTTTTTCACATTTAATGACGCAGGGAAAGGTATTTTTGCACACAACCTTGGTAAAAAGCACTTCCTTGATGTCCTCTATCAGTCTGACTCACTGTATGTGAACTGTAGGTATAAGCCTGTCGTTTTGGCAGTTCCAGTTCCCTTGTCTCCAAGTCAATGTGTTTTCAGTTAGATGCCTAAAATAAGGTGTGTAGTTAACACAAGCTTATTTTAACATTGTGTTCCAGAACATAAAATACGTCCGTAAAATACCCCGCTTGTGAAATTTGACAACTTTAGCATGTCTCAAAAAAGGCGGTTGCTAACAAGTGGTTAAACGGGTCCACAAAACGTCATCGCGTTGACCAGTTCTTTCCTTATACCATAATGATAATAGGACCTGTCTTTAGCGCTGACACAGCCTGACTCAGAACAACAAGCAAGGAGCCACGTCTCCCTCTCTGCCTCCACTACAGCCGTCATCACGGAGTTTGATATAGGAGATTGTGACAAATGCCCAACTTTACAGCAGAAGGAAACATGTTTACAGCCTGTTTACAAAAAAATATAGCTAATTCCCCCATTCAATCGGTGAGTGAGTATGATCTATGTGTTTGAGTGAGTCAAGTAAAATGTGATCGGACAGTTACAGTAATTTTTGGGTTAATTAACATTTTATAGATCTATCCTGGGTGCCGTCTTTATTCTTCACTTGGTCAAATCAAGAATACATTTATTTTTTTTAAAGTCATTTGAAAATCTGTAGGAAAGTGTAGACGCAGACGAGCAACAATCTAAACGGCTTTGTAAATCAATGACCACAAAAAAAATGAACAGTGAACGCTCCGAAAGTCTATGATTGCAACACAATTATGCCGCAAAGTGTGACGGTGGATACGTATTTGATGCAAAAATGTCCCCCGATATATTAAAAAGGGTCGTGGCATTGCTACATTTATTTACGTAAAGGATTTTAACAACTACTCCTCTGCCGGTGTAATGGAACTGGAGTAGCTATCTTACCTGTGTTTTTACAAACTTCCTTGAACTGTAATTATATCTGAACTTTCAGTTTTTGAAGAACTGTTTGATGAAAGACAAACTCCATCGATTTTACTCATCAAAGTTTGTTTGAAGGTCTTTGTTTTAAAATGAGTCCGCCAATGTTTTAGGAGTACAATGCCTAATTGGTTGAGTACTCTTATGGTTTGTATTCCTCCTCTGATCCCTCTCTTCCCTCTATCTTGTCTTACAGGATCCACAAGTTCATCAATGTCAGACCACTGGCTAATCCGGCTGACGGGGGACAGCAAGAGAGGCAGTCTGGTCTCTCGATCCTCCACCACCTGCCCATCTTCCTTACCCGACTCGCCTGAGTCTCCGGTCTTCCTTGAAAATGATTCTAAACAGGAAAGAGGTAAGGGGCCAAACTCAGTTTAGTGTCTCTTTAGTTGCTTATTTCAAGATTAATGCTGTGCAAAGGTGTCCCATTTAAGTGTAAACGCTAAAACGTTTTCCTCTCTATATTATTGTCAGGGGGTTTTGAGAGCAGGCCCTTTATCCGGGGTCTTCAGGGACGCAGCGTGAGCATGAGAGCCCCCAGCAAGACCAAGGACACCCTGAGCAAAGTGTTTCCCCTGCGCTGGTCCTTTGGTTCAAAGGACAGACGGAAACCTGACCCAGAGCCCCCGTCTGTCCAAGATCCGGGCCCTGTGGAGCTGGTACAGTACTTGGAATCCGGCCGGCGGCCCCGGTGCACAAAGGATCCAATAGTGTCATTGATGAGCGAACCGCGCAGGACGAAGGAAGCTGCCGAGGGCCGGGCTTCAACCAATGTCCGATCTGCCAGCGTTGGGAGCTTAAGTTGTATCAATAGGGCAGGGGAGGAGCTGCCGCCTGAGTCCACGCAGGTCCCGGAGGGCCAGAGGAAGGTGTCAGATAAGACAGCCAGCTTGAGACGCAGGAAGGGGACCCAGACAAGAGATGAGATGAGCAGTAGCTCTGGTAGTAACACCCTGACCAGCAGGAAGGATGCCGGGAGACAAAGCTCCGCCAAAGCCTCCCAGGACACTACTGAGACAAAGAGGAGTTCCAGTGCCGGAGTTCAGCCCAGCTACAGCACTCCTAGCCTTCACGATGGGACCCTGAGAAGACAAAAAGAGGAGAGGGCTGAAAGGGAACACCACGGTGCAAATGAAGGAAACTCTAAGACCAAGAAAGGAGAAGCGCCGAAGAACCACGAAGGACTGCTCTCCTTCTTTAAAGGTAACTTTCTGAAGAAGGATAAGGACTCGAGGAAGTCCAAGGAGGGTGAGTCAGGGAGAGGAGGAAGTGAGGAAGGAGGCAGAAGAACCCCATCTAGGCTGTCGTTGTCCAACGGAGCCGCTGGAGGGGGAACTGGGGTGGAAAGAGGCAAGTCTAACGGCCCGGGCCATCTGGGCGATGAGCTGGCAAACGGGAAGATGGGACGAACCACGGCGGACATCAAGCGCTCCCAGAGCTCCTGCAGTATCCCCACCAACAAAGCGGAGCACAGCATGCGCAGGACAGCGTCTCTGCATCGCAACGGGATGTCTGCGGCCCCGGCACCGTCACGCAGCCTGACGACGGACAAGCCGTCTTACGGCACCCTGCAGAGGACCCGCTACAGCACGACCTCGCTGGGTCGCAAAAGGACGGTTCCCGAGTCCAGCTTCTGACACGGAGACGCTCGACTCAACCACACGCGCGCACAAAGCCTTTTTTATCTGTCATAAAGTAAATGACGTCCAATCGTTGAGATCAAAGCAATAGAGCTCAGTTCCCAGTGCTTGTGTCTCCATAAAATGAAGTGGCTCAAAGTGGCCCGCACTGTGGAGTGGAGAGACACGTAGCAAATGAAGGGTCCTGTAACGCTGGGATATAATCAGCAGAATGAAAAACGTATTCTTTTTTTTTAGGACTTAAACAAGTGCCTGAGCAACTAATATGCAGTTTAGACCAATGAGTTTGTCTGTTTAGCACTGGAAGCACGATATTACACACACACACACACACACACACACCCATACAAGCACATTATCTGCATTTGTGTCTTATTGCTGTAGTGTGAGTGCTGGAACTCCTTTTTGAACGCTCATGGTTGTCCGCTTACAAGCACGAAGCACTGATTGTGTTCATTTATAGGAATGTAATGTGTCCACTAGATTAGGGGAGTCGATTTGAGGGCTCAGTTTCCCAATTTAAATCATTTATTCATCTTTAATCCCGTGTTTTAATGTTTGTTTCAAGCACACAATCCAGTGTGTCGATGAAGGGTTGACTTGTCCCCGTGCGACAGCAGACTGCAGTTACTGGTTATTTTCGTGTTAACCCTGCAGTGGTTAGACCGGGACCTCCAGCTGTAATAGCTCGCCGGGTAGGAGTGTTATTCTGTGGAGTCGCTGACCTGGGTCTCTTAAACATTAGTTGGCTTAGATGTTGAATCCCCACCAGGACCAGCAACACTTTATCTGTCTACTGTGAAGTGCAATATCGATGCAGTATCCACCCTTAGAAAACATTGTATATCCTTTATGTAACATCGATTAATCATATTGAATGCATTCCAAAGGTTTTTAGTTTTATTTTTTTTCTATCCCTCTATTTTGGTCAGGAAACGGTTGCTTTGTGGTATGTGAAGGCGGTGATTTAGCACAGCGTGTGAGTTTTTCTCCGGACTCGACATGCAGAATGTGGCTGCACCGCATGCTCTTCTGTTGAGGCCGCTTTCTCTTTTATCGAGAGGGATTGTCACTGGGATCTGACATTCGCTGGACATATTGCAGCCTAACGTTGACCACTTTTGGCCAGTTATCAGAGAGAAAAATACTCCACAAAACAGCAAAATGGATGCAGAAATGTAAGGTTAAATTATCCCTCGTCTGAACAATCTAATCCAAAGAAGATTTAAAAGGCCGAAATTAAAACAAATTTCAAAAAGAAATAAAGGGAAATATAATACACATTGTGATGTGTATTTTCTTTTTATTTATGCATTTACTGTGTTTCTTGTAAGCTAACTAACACTAATTAGCTGTCGACACTTGTTGAGACATGTGCCAAGAAGATCCCTCTGTGTCCGGTTGTACACCTGCTTGAAGAGTCCGTCACTTGAAACCGACGGTCAGACAGTCAATCCCAAATGCAATTAAATATACCGTCAATAATAGTGGACAGATGGATCTCAGTCTCCGAAAGGAAAACTTCTCACGGAAACTAAAACAGTTGCCGACATTCGTGTCATGATGAAAAATAATGAATTTGGTTATTAAAGACAAAAAGTTACATGTTGCATAATAATGACACAGTAGATGCAATCATAAAAAGGAAATGCATAGAACAATGTAATACAATTTGTATTTCACTTCATTTCTTTGTTCCACTTGTTTTAATTTTGACACTTTAAATCTTCTATACTAATCAGTGAGAACTTGAATTCAGCAGTTATTTTGTGAATCCAGCGTAGTGTTATGATAAATTATGGGGACACAGGCAAGCATATTTGGTAACACTGTATTTGCATACGAATGACATGACACAGTCAAGAACATGAAGGAGTATTTATGAATCTTAATGACTTTTTTTGAGTGCAAAGTTGACATTTTATGAGATGTCTTGATATCGTGATATTACCTATAAGACGCTGGAGCCGCTGGGAGTGAAGCGCTTCTTTCAAAATAACTTGCATAACTGGTGGAGGAAAGCAGAGCGTTGATTTCATTTTCCTGGCCTCCAGGGACTCCATTAATTAAAATGTGTGACCTCCCGGTCCCAAGTCTGCTTCAAAAATCTGGTGGTAATAACGGTATAACAGGCCGGCTGGATCCCCTCATTTGCACCTGCAGAGATGGTTTCGATGTTGTATGTGTAAGGAAATGTCCCATGATGCTCTACACATGTATAACCCGTCATTGATATTCGCTCTGTAGTTTGCAACTATGTAAAGAGGGAAGCAGAAGTTTATTGACATGAGCTGAATCTCACATTCAGTAGTATTCACATTTGAATATGAGCAAGTCGTGCTTTTTTTATGTTTTCAGACGCATCATATCAGCCTTAGAACTCTCCACTTACTCAGTGAAATATGAAATATATGAGATAAATATTGAGAAACTCTGCAAACGAAACCTTCAAATTGAAGTGTTATTTGTTGCAAATGCAGTATTTTCCTCAAAGCCTGTCATGAATTCCCTTCGCCTCTAGCTTCATTCTCGGCACCCATAGTGTACGAAAAAGTTCAAGAACAATCATAAAGTGGAATTACAACCATTTTCATCATTCATAGATGTTATTCCTATGGTCTAAGACAGTCCAAAAATAATCAGCTAACATGATCAACTCTCCTAAATCCAAAAACTGGAGCACTATATTTATAGAAGTAGAATAGGTCTAGAACGGACATTGCCATTCAAATCAAAGTAGCAGGATGCTCAGAGCGGCGGCCATTTTTATGTGTATAGATTGTATTGCTAACGTTGTAGCGGGTTAATTTCCATATAAACAAAACTGATTTATGGCAAGTAGCGAACTCACTAGGTGAGGTTTTGCAGTAACGACTAAAACAAACAGTGGAGTGCTAACGTAGTACTAACTTAGCTAGCTAGCTAACTAGCGGACAGTTGGCTAGTTCTCTACAAACGTGGAAAGAGACTCTTCTATTCATACTGTTTATGTGAGGTGTGTGCAGCCCTTTTACACAGAAATAAGTCATAAAAGTGTCTGTATATATATTTTTTTTTTATTAAACTAGCGATATACAGGAAATTGCCAGTGAGGGTATTGGCAGTTTGGTTTTGAGTTTTGTTTTTTCCGGTACCAGCTGGCCGTTACTCAGTAACATTAACCCTTACATAGCCTACTGTAGTCTGTAGATGTTCACTTACCCATATTAGGCTACACAAACTCTTGATAAAAAGCTGAAGTTTCACGGCGCTCTGCTAGCCAGTAAAAAGATACATTCCACAGCAAAAAACGCTCGTTAGGCGTTCTATGTCGCCCTCTCTGGTTTCTGTCTTTGAGAGAGAGTAGCTGCGGTTCACAAATATTGATTGAAGGCCATTTAAAAAAACAAACATATAGGAATTCTTAATTTAGGTGGTGTTCCCCTGGCTGAGGTTTCCACAAAAATGCACAGAAGGCATCATCGTTTTAAGGGTCATGCACTTTGACTCACTTTGAGGAGCAGAGAAAACATTTAGGCATCTCATGTTTCTAATCGTTTCTTGGCCAAAGGCGAAAACGTAAAAATCATACACTGTTTCTTTCTCTTTTTTTCAACCTATTTCTGCAACAGATGTGTCCCACACAACACACAACCTTCACACAATTACCAACACTTGAGGTAAGCTGTACGTTTGTTTAAGGCCGTCTCAAGTAACTAAGCAATAATAGTTGAATGTCTTCTTTATTCAAGTTGACCTTTTGCACATCATTGACGTGCTTTTTATGAAACTTGTTCTTTGGGCGAGTGCATGCGTTCAGGCCCAGCAGCTTCTGTTGAATATTAATAATAAACTTAACATGAAATGCACTATTAAAACCACATCTGACGCTTAGTTTTCACCTTGAAACGTCAAATGGAATTGACTTCAGCTACTTTATCGCCGTCCTCTATGATTTTACCAAACCCTATAATTAGATTCGCAAAGGCTGTCTCTCTCAATCAAAGACAATTCTACAAAAAAAGGCAGCTTTAATAACCAGTTGTTAAAATATCACACTGCAGCTGGAGATTTGTGCTCGTTAATAGCCACGTTCCCCTCAACTATCAGTGCCGTGATGACAGCCTTGGCTTTGCATTGAAGACAATAATCGGTCTATTGAGAATCTGCTCAGTACTGTTGCCCACACGGAAATGTAGAGCTTCTTATTGTTCTAAAAACCATAGTGTATTGTAACAGAGAGGAAAGAGCTATTTGACAGAGAACTAAAATCTCTTTGTATGGTTGCTTCAACTTATACATCTGAGCCACCTTTATGTTATCATGGCTGTGATCAGAACATGTTTTTACAAATGATTTTCTGGCCAAAACGTCCGTTTTCAGTAACTTTTCAGAATGAAATGAATTCACAAAGCATTATATTATAATTTATCTGAGAGATCAATTCTGAAAGTGGAGTTGAAATAGGGACACGAAGTCTGTATTGCGTTGTAGGTTTTAACTTTTGCATGGCTCAATCTACATGTGGCCACATACACACAATGTTTACTCTGCCAAACTGAGCACACCTGTGTTAACAACATTTTTTGTGAAATTTGGGTTGAAGATGTTTGTATATGCAATTTTTCTACATTTTATTAAAAGAAATCTGTATATATTTATGGATACACAGACAGAACTGTGTGCAGGTGTGTGTGTGAGAGAGAGTGAGAGAGAGAATAAATAAGCGTATTATTATTGACAGTCAACCTGTGGGGTGTAGTGATTATTGAACAAGATGCCACGGTATCCAACTGCAACCCAGTCGCCAGAAAGTATTTTGACATTGTATGTTTCTGTAAACCACGGTGAATGTTGACGAACCATGGATATGTTCCATAAAGAAGTTTCATAGAAATGCACACGTGGTTAACGTTTGTTAACAGAACTAAGAAAAAAAGCTTAATATAGATAACAACCACCTTTAGGGGACTTTTATTATGGAACAAAATGATGTAACAAGCGCAAAGTCCATGTTTGCCTTTGGTTTCTCGCAAGACACAAACAGCGGTCACTTACTCTGACCAAATGCAAAAACATTGATGTTCAACAAAACTGCGCTTTGCAGAAACGTACAATGGCAGCAATCTTTCCCTGGCAACTGGGTTGCCAACTGAACTCACATGCAATGTATTCCATGTTTTGCATAAGGGTGTATCTATATGCTTTCACTGTAAAACAACAGTTTCTGCCTGAATTGTCTTCTGTACATGATGGATCATTGTTTTATTTTTCAATACAACAAATAAAAATGTATTATTTATGAGTATGGCCTAGAGTCAATGTCGTTTAGACGCTTGATTATGAATTCTACTGAAAGGTGCAACATCTAAAATTGGGAGCATTTCTATTGCCTCTCAACGGCTCTCAACATGGCCGGCATCTCACAGCTAACGGCGCTAACAGTACCAACTACAGCTAAATGAGCTAACAGTTTTTATCTGAGGTAACGGAGGGTGGATGCTATGCCGTCAAACGGGACGATATTATCAGCTGTATCAATTAAAGAGGAGCAAATAAATAGCAGTAGAAGTACCTCAAAAATGTACATAAATGCCAGACAGTACTTGAGTTTATGTACTTACTTAGAGCTTAAGAGATTAGTTGATTGTTTGATTGACAGAAAAGGAATTTATTGAAGATAATTGCCATATTAAACTTGAAACAACTGTTTTTATACGCACTTGGGGACAGTAGAAATAAATTGTGAATAATACATTGACATTTCATCATCTTAGCGAACTTGTTAGCTTAACAGTTGCTTATTTACAAAGCCAGTAGTTAAACCTGTTTCTGGCATAGACTATATAATAATTCAACATTTCGGCCGGCCCCATCTTGGTTTTTTTGCCGCATGGTTTCTGTCCAAGTCCGAGATTCACTCTTTTATCGCTGTCTTTGGTCTCCACCAACTCAATATCTGCCTCTTTAGCTTCTAAATGCTCCCCTATGTTCACCAGCTATGGTGTCTGTCTGCTGTTTAGTGCTGAACAGGTAGTGTGCAGTGGAATTTTAGAGGTTTTTCAGTTAAACGAAAACAATACGATGCGAGCGGTGAGAACAAGGATGTAGAAGGTGGAAGTCACTACACCTGTGAGACATAGCGTCACTGTCACCCGGGCAGGATAGCACGCATCCTGCTTGTACACCCATAACAAATTGATTGGTTTTGCTCTGTCCAGTTCAAATGAGGTGAACTGAACAGGTGAGGGGAACCCCAGTCAGACCTGAATCGATTTACTGCTGGAGACAAATACTGGTGATTTGCCACAGTAAGTATAAAGATTCTTCATTTGGGAATTCACTTTTTTCCTGGTCAAAAGCTGCTGTTTGTCATTGTTTGTTAGCTTCCCGCGGTGTGCCTGTGGTTTTTGGTTTCTATTTGTCTGAGTCTCATTTTCGAGCCCGACTTTGTACTGCTCCAGTCCCTCGTCCAGTCAGTGAGGAGCAGCCCCTACAGAGCGATGGCAAGAAGAGTTCTCTGCCAAATGTGTATTTGGCTGGTATCTATAATGAACACCTACCAATCCATGAAGGCTTACAAGAACACAGTGCCTGTATTGACTTCACTCACATGCTGCCGTGAGCTGCATTCAAAGCAGAAATGATGAATGTTTGCCGTGTTTGCAGCGGTTTCCTTCTTTAACTTCCAGATTTGCCAGAAAATGGCGTCATCACTTGCGTCACATTCCTCTGCAGGGAGGATGATGAAGCCAATGACGGGCTGAGAGGATACAAGCGCCCCCTGTAGAGCCAGACCTCTCAGAGTGTCCTGCTGTTTCTCCTCATCCTGCTCATCTGCCCTCACCGTTGAAGGCTATTTGTGAAGAGAAGTAAGATCACTGAGTCATTCTATTATATCCCCAGTACACCTCCATCAACTGATAACGAAAAGAAAAAAATAACATGAAACTAGCTCTCTGGGTGTAGAATTTGCAACCGCATTATTCCAACTCAATAGGCCCAATAGTTGTTGTTTAATTGTTGTTTATTCACTGAAACATAATATTCTACGAATCAATCAAAGCATGAATTGGAAGTGAAAATTGAGGTGGTTACGGTGTCAGCGATAGCTGATGAGCTATCCTGAGTGGCACAAAGTACTTGTTCTTTGTGAGCAGCGCTCCTTAGAAACCAAATCCATTTCGATGGTTCGTCTTTGCAGAATCTTAACGAGCCAAGCATGCTCCCACCTAGTATCATCCAGACCCTTAAGTGCATGTTCTGTCATAAGACAGGAAGTAGTTTTTCATTACATGACACTCATTGTTCAGGTCTCTACCGGATCAATTATTTCAAACGTTTCAAGGCCACACTGTCAGAGATTGAGTGCCAAACACTCTTCCAGTAGCCCCGACACCCACGGGTCACTAGATATGCCCATAACTATCACTGTGGCGGCACTTAACACGATTGAGCAACTTTCTGAGGGATGCATGGATCAGGAGTACAAACACTGTTATATCTTGTTCTTCCACATTTTCTTTTATGCATCATCTTTGATGTGAGACACGATTTGTAGCCATGCTACCTGCATGGCTCTAAAGATGGGAATGTTTGCAGGTCAGTCGGTTGATCCTTCACTTTCGTCCAGACTGAAATATCTCGACAATGTCACAGAAAACTGTATACTTAACAAATAGTATGATTTACTAACCAAAAAGAAGGAATCTGTAAAGTCAGTAGTGTAGGGAGTGAATGTGAGGAAATGTCCCGGCCTGGGTGTTGTGCTGTAAAAACAAGGAAACACAGAGATATGTGTTGAGAGGAGGGCTGCCAACGAAGGACTTCTTTGTCAAAGGGGCACACCGGGCCAAGAGACAGAGGAATGTGGATGGGTTGTCAGGCACAGAGCTTACAGGAGATATAATGATGTCGAGATGGAATCTTTTGTCAAATGTGACATATTTGGCAGCCATATCTCTGTAAGTGCACACTGTGGTAGAAACAACAAATCTTAACTACAGTCTTGCTGTAAAAAGTAATGTCAAATTATGTTCCATTTTGTCGAGGTCACTCTGTGGTTTTTTTTGTTGTGTTCCCCCTTCCCCTCCCCTGTGTAGCCCTGTCTGTCTGTCCGTCTGTCCGTCTGTCCGTCCGTCCGTCCGTCCGTCTGTCTGTCTGTCTGTCCGTCTGTCTGTCCGTCCGTCCGTCTGTCTGTCTGTCTGTCCGTCTGTCTGTCCGTCTGGCCCGGTGCTGCTGTGGCTACCGCTGATTACCCACACCTGCCTTCCATTAGGCTCATCATGCTGCAGTACAGCTAGTCTTTCATCCACTCATCGCCAGATTCTTTTCACGCAGCTCCTCTGCGGTTGTAGTTTTTTGTGCATTATCTCCTCTCATGTTTGTTGCCCTGCTTGATCCCGTTGTCATCGTTTCTCCACGGATCACCGTCGACAGCCTGCCGCCTCATCTCGTCACCTTGCGTTCCAAGCAAACGTTTCCTTTCTTTCCTCGTCTTCAACATCTCATTCCTTCTGCCCAACTACCCCCCCCTCGTCTTTTCCCCTTATAACAAATTTTATTATCATCCAGGCGACTACAGAGTCCTCGTCACTCTGTGAAAATAACCCAGCATGCAACAGGCTAATGTTATGATTCTGACACCTCCGAGTCATCTTTGTGTTTTTGTAAGGCGAATGAGGGCCTATTGATAAAGCAGCATGGGTGTTGCCGCCCGGCCTCTCATATGCACTCTCTAAACTGCAACTTTTCTCCTCGAGCGCTGCCAAATTACACATCAAACAGAGATCATACAATACAGAAGGATTTTCAGTCACCTCATGCGTCAAATCCGGCAAAAGATCTCACGTGACAATATTTGAAAATATTTAACTGTGGTGAACATCAGAGAGTGAAATCCCAATGCAGACGAAAAAACAAGAGCGATCACTCATCAAGTATTTATTATTAGTATTTAGTATTTATTTATTTTCACAGTATTCATATTTATTTATCAAGCTTGTAATGCTCACAAACAGTTACGCAACGAATTGTTTTCGGCAACGATTAAGCAAAGCTGCTCACATTTCGACATGAGGCTTTATTTTTCTTCTTCTTCTTTTGCTTCGTAACGGACAAGAGCAACAGTTTCACCAGAGCGTTGTCATGTGCAAGGTGTGTTTTGATGAGCAGGTGGGGGTCACTTCTGTGCGCGATCCATTCAGAGCTTCCTTTGCCCTCTTATAAATACTTTACAAAAATAGGCTACTCTTACAACAAGTTCAACAACTCTAATTGCTGACATCAAGTCAGTTTTGACCAGAGTATGTCACCGGCCAAAGAAATGTTGGGAGCCCTGAGTTTTATATAATCAGAGACTAATACATTTTATATAACCCTTCCCAAACATACACTTTCACCATCATCATCAGTCATATTGAAAGATGCCCTGACTTCATTTCAGTACGGCAACATTAACAACACCTCATTTGCAAAATGACTCTCATTTACAGATTTGCCATGTCGGCTCATCCAGACCACACAGCTCTTCATTCATATTCCTGCTGTGAATTTCAGACTGAATCGATACTAAAAGTTCGCTTTGTCTCTGCTTGACAATTTTACTTATTCTGGAGGTTCTTCGCACAACTGTTGAATGTTTCCAGATAGAAAGCATTTTAATGTGTCCTCCTCTTTGGGTTTGTCGACATCGCTCTCTTTCTTTTTTTCTACACATGCTAAATGTGTTGAGTCGTCTTCACCAGCAGTGGTCCAATGGGATCATTTTGTGCGGAATTGCTGCAGGAAATTGTGATCACTAAATTGCAAACTCCTGTTGTGACTAATTTGCCAAACAGTCGTACGAGTTTTTAAAGGAACAGTTAATCCCAAAATCAAAAATATACATTTCTCCTCTTGGGTGTCGTGTTATTTATCAATCTAGATTGAAAGGACAAAAATTCCTAAATGAAACTGCTCACAACAAGGTCTGTGGATCATCTTGACTAGAAAGTCGTGATTTCTAAAGAGTAATTGCGGTTGAGTTTTTCAAATGTGTTTATTTGGCACGTTGAGCTCCAAAAGCAGAGTGCCATATCATCCTATTATATCGGGGAGAAGGCAGACATCTCTACGGCCGGTATTTCCACCACTAGGCAACTCACACCAAAACAATCTATCCTGATAAATAGCACTACAGGTAACACAAAAAATGTGTATTTTTGATTTTGGCGTGAACTGTCCCCTTTAAGATATAATGAACAGACAAACAAGCAAACGGGTAGATCCACAGAGTAACAAAATAAAAGCCTTTTTTTGCACACCTGTAGGCCTCTCACCTTTTGATGCTTAGTTAATGTGAAATCTTTTTTCACTGTTTGAACAACACACAAGTCAGAACACGACTCAAACAGTTCATCTTCCCTGATTGGAAGCCACGTCCTCCACGTTACAGCACTGTTACCATAGCGAGGAGTCATAAAAGCATCTAGGATGAAAGAAACACTTACATTACTTGCTGCTATCAGCATAGCTTTTTCAGTATATTACACCATATGATCCAAGGCATTACGTCCAGTCTCATTCTCCATTTGGGTTTTCAGAAGCTAGATATTCCATCAAAGAATAAATAAAAGAAATCACAGGACACAAGAACACAAAAGAAGACATTATCAAAACCTCAGTAAGATATCTGCCAGTGTTTAAGCACAAACTCTTTTACATGCGTCTCTTTCCAGTATTCGGTCATATACAGATGTCATATCCACCTGCAAGCCACCGCTCGTCAAACTGCATGGATGCACACAGTAGAAATAGACTCCCATCAACACACATAGTCAAGTACTATACCTTAAGCGATTCATATTTACAATGTAGTGTTTAGTCCACCTATTAGGATGTCAGCCAGGACCCGCTGGTATTTAGGTGTAGTTATTTTTACAACATTTTGACCAGACGATGATACAGTCTGGGAGAAAATGCCCCTTGTTGATGTGGTTAAAGGACAAGGTCGCTGTCATGGCCACTCAGGTTGCAAATGTCTCTTGTTTGACATAAATGTGTGATCGCTCAAGCTGCGAGAATCTGCCGGCACACGAGCGTGTGTCAGAATCATGTGGCGATCATGGATTGACTCTATGAACGATTCTCCTCTCTGTTGTTGTCCGCTGGCTGCTTGGTGTAAAGAAACGCAGCTGCGCAACGTATTCTGCTTTGCATTCAGTCTGAACACCTCTAGTGTCGAGAAACTAACCCTCTTAACAGTTGGAGTCTAACTGGTCTCAAACGCAGCCCAGTGGCGCAATTGTTGATACATATGTGTTTGGCGACATTTTCAAAAAGAAGATTACAGGATTGTCAGACATGTGATTATGTTCAACTGAGCAGAAAGGTGTATTGAGTGTTTTTATATATGTGCAAAATCAAGCCAATTTACAGTATGTTTTGAATTGACGGATTCAGCAAATAGGCCAATTTGACTTCGCTGTGAGCTTCCCATCTTTTGAAAATGTGTGTTTCTTTTTTTTGCAGGTGGAAATGAGTAAACTGAACAGTGTTCAAGCCCCGTAGCAGACCGGTATGATTATCAATGATGGGAAACAACGTTTCAATCCAGGTTCTAAGCTGAAGTAAAATGGTCGATTAGAGCTGATGCACAAACTGTTCCGAAACAGCATGTGTTCTTATGCTAATGTCCCATTAGTTTTTTTTTATTCCTATTCACTGTGGGGCCACGTGGGATGGCATCATCTCCCCAGACTCTGGCTCCTGCCGAGCACCTTCGGGTACCATTCTCACACTCACGCTGCCCCCATCCGTGGTGCTCGGATTCACGCGGAACTTTCTATTGACCGGGCGCACGGCCCTGAGAAACAGCCTCTTGAAGGTCTCACTGAGGACGATGTAGAGGAACGGGTTGATGCAGCTGTTGGCGTATCCCATGCTGATGGCTATGTTGTAGGCGTAGGAGAAAGCTAGGCTTGGCTTCTGCACCCCGAGGTGGACCAGCTGAAGGATGTAGTAAGGAGCCCAGCAGATGAAGAAGGCCAGGCAGATGGCCACTGCCATCCGGGTCACCTTCCTGGTGCGCACCCTCAAACTGCGCGGCGGCAGCGGCGCCACGCTGGTGGACATGTGTTGGAGGATCTTGAAGAACACCAGGCAGATGACGACCAAAGGTACGGCGAACGCCAAGAAGAACTGGTAGAGCGTGAACCAGTATATGTCAGTGACCTGGTCGGGCGGAAGGAGAGCGCAGGCCACCAGGCCATCTGACAGAGGCATCAGGCCTGCGTACATCCACACGGGGATGATGGTGAGCAACGACAGGCCCCACACCAGGCCGATGACCAGCGCTGCCACACAGGGCGTGCGGATGTAGTTGAAGCGGATCGGATGGACCGTAGCCAGGTAACGGTCGAGGGTCATTGCAGTGAGGATGTAAGTGCTGACAATTTGGCTGTTGTAGTCGAGCGCCGTGATGACCGTGCACATGGCAGCTCCGAAGTGCCAGGTGCCGTTGCCCAGCAGCTGGTGGATGAGGAACGGCATCCCGAGGAGGAACAGGAGATCGACGATGGACAGATTCAAGATAAAGATGTCCGGAACGGTTTGCTTGGCGCGGCCCTTGGTCTTCTTCATGATGGTGTAGATGACGATGCAGTTCCCCATGATACCCAGGAAGCAGATGATGCCGAAGATGACGGGGAGGATGGCACTGCAGTGAAGGGCCCCGTCTGCAGCTGGAGACAAGAAAAGGGGACGGAGCAGCAGTTGAATGTCAAGCAAATGCATGGAGTGATGTCATACTGCGTTGTGCATCGTGTTAAATCAGGTTGTATGACAAGAAAGCTTTTAATGTACTATCATGTCACGATGTTACATGAAAGAGCAAGAGCAGCAGAGTAATATATCAACAATTCTGGTTTGTTGGGATTATTATGTGGGCTTATCCATCATTGGATACCACAATTGTTCACTGACACATTTTCACCATTTTAATTTTAGGCTGCTGTATAATTTCAGGGTGGACATGATTGATTAAATGTGTGTGTGTGTGTGTGTGTGTGGGGGGGGGGGGGCTCTTTCAGCACAGTGCAAAGCAATGATGATGAGGGAAGAAGTCCATTGTTTGTAATACTCTATATGATGTTAGGAGAATAGACCTGAAAATAGATTGCTGTAAACATGCAATAAGTATAGGCTTTAAACAGGAAAAAAAGTCACAGAAATGTGTAAAATAAATCTTACCAGACCCAGTCATGATTATTTGAACACTATAATGAGGTGCATTCATCAATTATGTACAAATCCTGTTTTGGGGGAACTTGGGGAAGGGAATTCACTGCAGCCTGAATTTGTGCAATAGACAGTGAAGGCTTGTTTGAAGAAAAAAAAAAGAGGAATAAAGGCTATAAGGTAATTTTGGGGGAAAATAAAACTGAAACAAAACACACTTGATTTGTGTTGTTTTAGTTGCATGTTGAATGCAGTTATTGCGCTTATGAACAAGGCGTGTGTATAACGATAACTGGACGATGCGTTGGTTGCTCAACCTACCTGTTGTTGTCGAATTAAAGTATCCAAGATAAAAAATGGAATCGTTTGAGAAATCCATCGGTAATCCAAAGTGCATCCAAGTTTAAAAAAAAAAAAAAAAAGTATCACCAAGTGCGTGCAGTAAAATTCATCTGCGGCAGCTTGTGGACAAAATCCCCCATCCCTATTCTCAAAGAGTGAGTCCAAATATCATATTTTGAATAGTTAAATCATTTATTGTTTCCCCCCTGTCATCCTGCGAGCAGACCAGCGCGCTCTGTGCGGCCAGTGGTAATAAAGCCGTTCCTCGGTGAGCGGGTGAAGGAGAGCCTCTTCACTCGAGTCTGTGACGCTCTCAACGGAGTTGCGTGTCAGTCAAGTCGGCATGAAATCATGATTGAAAATGGATCTGATATTATCCCAGAAGATGTGAAGGTGTGTGTGAGTGAGTGAGTGAGTGAGATGCGTTAAAACGCGTCCCTGCGACGTCTGATCCTAATGTGTTTTTCAACTGTTTTCTCAAGTCAAGGTCGAATGTGTGTGTGCAGCAAATGCAATGAACACAGCCATGAAATAAACCGAAATGAAGAACGCGCCTTTAGGTTTCGAGATGTGCGTCCTGTGGGGTTAGAATACCAGTATGACACACGCACAAAGAGCGCAGATTAAGAAGACGCTTAGCCTATTTGTTTATTTGTATTTCTGCCACTACATGGTGCCTTTACGCGTCCTGTCTCGATAGGCATCAGCCACTCTTTTGTGGGCAACAGGTGTTCCCACTTAGCAACAAATGAATCCACGACTCCCTTGTACATTCCTGTCAGGTTTGAGCCGTTTGAACAGGTCGTTTCCCCCTATGAAAACACCAACGAAGGTCCGCACACCGTAGCTCCCTTTAGTGCACTTTATGGGCACATGGCTTGGTTTCTATTGGTGCGGCACTTGCCTTCAACGGTATTTGGCTGAGAGCGACCACACGCTGTCTGTCGTTTTCCACTATGAACCACTAGATGGTCTCGTTGCCTCCGATTTGGAGTCCCTTCACGTCTCCTTCATTATAGCTGGATGTGACACGGCGTTAAGGCTCATGAATATGCCCACTGAAGCTCCTCTGCATGTATGCGTTTATGCATTGTAGCGATTCCTTTGTCAACTTGGTGGTGACATACACTATTCTGAGGTCAAAACGTGGCTGAAGGTGGAGGATTTATCCTGTGTGTGTGTGTGTGTGTCCACGTGCTACACCTCGGGGAACATTTTGACATCCTGGGGAGTTATCTGTTGTAAACAGAACTAGAGACGGGCATCGACGCTCGTGCATCTTAAATGTGCTGGTTACTAATATGAGCACGAGATGCTACGGCAGCTATAGCAGAGAATGAAAACACAGTGAAGCCCTCCAGAATTAAAGGGCCATGATGTGGCATTTAGGGGGATCTGTTGGCTGGAATGGAATGTGGTATTAATATGTATGTTTCATTTAGTGTATAATCACTTGAAAATAAGAGTTGTAGTGTTTCCGTTACCTTAGAATGAGCCGTTTGGATCTACCTATGCCCGCCACGTTGCTATAAGAGCGAACAAATCAAACACTGGCTTGAGGCTATTTGCATTTCACATTTTCGCGTCCGCAATTGTATTTCTCTTACATGCTTGGCATTTGGGAGAGGTGACAGTTGGTTACAATCTGCAAGCACACCGTTGCACTGTCCCTTTAAGACTTGGATTCCTTTGCTGATAAACCGTTGTATTATTGTTGGACTGTAGTTATTAAGTTAATGAATACTGTGTAAACAAGAATCTGAGAATACACAATCTGCCACTAAATGCCACTAAATCCTACACACTCCTCCTTTAATTTCATGATTATCACTAAATCATATTCACTGTTGTGTGTGTGAGGGAATGTCGAAACTGTTTTCACCAGTAAACATTTTTGAATTAATGGTTTAAAACAGACTATACTGGAAAATTGTAGTATGTCGATTTTGTTATGACGTTATCACGATAAGATTTGTCTTTTCTCGCATCCAAACCCTGTTGCATATTGAAATAAGTTTGCTGTGATGTTTGACAGCATGCCACTGCTACTCTTCCTCTTCTTCTTCTTCTTCTTCTTCTTCTTCTTCTTCTTCTTCTTCTTCTTCTTCTTCTTCTTCTTCTTCTTCTTCTTCTTTTATTCTGGCAGGCTAGATGCAACAATGGCATATTGCTGCTGTATATTTTGGGAACCATCATCTCTGCTTTGACAATATTTGCTCATATTCCAAGCCAGGTATCATCCAGCGGCCTTTTAGTTTTCCAATCATGGCAAATTAATTACTTTCCGATTTCTGAGAGATACTGTGGTCTATTTGAGAAAAACACCCTCAAGCTCCCCGCACTCCCGCTTAACACGGGTACAGGTGTTTATCAACCATAGACTATTTTAAAAGCTAATCTCATTTTTGCCATTTTTACTGAAACCCATTGGTTTAAAGACTCTATTCAGAAATGAGTGCATTAAACTGCATGCCCTGCCCTTTCCCCCCATTCTCTCATGCCTTTAGTTCTTTCCTCGCTCCTTCCCCATGAAGCCAACTTTGCACCAACTTTACACATTTTCTATGTTGTCAGTGACACTTTGTCTCATTTGAGGTTTTCCTACACAATATCAGTAACCTGAGCAATGTACTGACATTTGGCCAGAAAGTCTTTTTGTAGATACGTAAATGCCACTGTCCCACTAAATGGATGCCTAGTGCCATCAGTATTCATAAGATGTCTGTCTTACACTCTTTTAAAAGAGGCTCTCGACCTCCTACACTGCGTCCTCCAACGCCCTTCACAGAATTTAAAATGCATACCGGTGGGCTCACAACTCCAGGTATGCTTGTCCTCCGCTTTTAAGATGCTGATTAACCTTCTCTTGCTTCTTTCCAATCCTCCCAGAACTTTCTAAATGCTGCTCAAGAAAAAAATCTTGTTGAACATTTGAATCTATGCTCATAATCTTTTGTGTGGGGATTTAGCTTCAATCGGTCCATCAGGAGATGAGAGCGGTTTTATGTATTGACCCTCTCTTCTCCCAAAAGCCTAAATGTTTTCACTCCATCAAATGGAAGTTCCAAAATGATGTAGAATATCACACATTTAGTTTTATCACATCATATTTTGAGAACCATTTGGGCAACTAAACCACCTGACCCAGCGCTTTTAGGATTTGCTCTAAGGCTAGATCATCAGAAAATGGGAGACCTGATCATGCTAGCCTTAAGCCCACAATGGGTTAACAAACAACATTTCTTCTCTAGCATCTATTAAGTAATCTAACTTTGAAGTTGTATTTTGCTTCTTCTTTGGCAACAGAATAAGGAGAAAGTGTGGGATACTGTGTGATGAAGTGATGTTTGGAAAAACTGGGATACAACATAATGCATAATGCTGCAGCAGTAGTTCTCTGCAAGGTGATTTTGACAAATGTTAAAAGCAGTTGAGGACTATGGCTTTTGAACTGTTGGGAAGAAATACCTGTGACATTCAGTTCTTCAGATTTTTTCCTGTGCCAATATTTTGACATATCTAAACCGTCATACACTGCTGAAACAGAATAGAATGAAATGATGTTTGTGCTGCCCAGAAAACTGGAAAATTACACCTAAAAAAAAAACACAAGACATTTGTTGTTGTAGAGTGAACTCACCAGAGCACACTGCAGTTTTCATCAGAACAATTTCAATAACTGGATGCACATGTCATCAGCATTCTTCCCCGAAAGCCTCCCTTTGGCAGTTTTCTGGCCACGTCTCACAGAGAAAGGACTCAGGGACGCAGCAGGAACACTGTTAATATGCATTCTTTGGTCATTTGCCATTTTTAGTAAATGGGCTCAAAGTTTGATTCATAATTGTTATTATCATTATCTCCGCAAGGAGGATCATGGAATCGGTTGCGAGTGCGTGAGTGTTCACCTTTTTGTCTGTCCACGGCTATTGCATTCTGCTGGAGCAAACAGCATAACATTTTGGGTGGCCAGTTATGGATGCATTCTCAAGGACCTCTCACAGTTGCGGTGGCTCACACTTTCTCAACACACCTTTTATTGCCTGTTTCATACCGCCATTGACTGCCTGCTGACTCCTCACTCACTATACTCTTAACTGGCCCCCGGCTTGGCTTGGCGCGTGTACATGCTAAGCCTGTGAAGCTCCCATGAATTTTGTTACATTCTTTGGTCTTAATTTGTTGTTTTATCGTGTTTTTTACTGGAGCATCTATTGGCATATGACAGAATACATTCATCAACATCGGAAATTGAAGCTTGGGGATTAAGTGCAGTTGACTTTGAGACGATCACCGGCCACGACCGACCGAGCGACCGACCAGCCAGACCTGCTTTACACCAAACTGCCCCAAGAAGGAGAGGGAGGACAGACGAGATGGAAGCTTATCTAACCCGGCTATAGGACCTAAGGCTACTCTACTACCCAACCTTTCTCCTAGCTGTCTGACGTCCGGTTGCAGAACCCAGCAACGGGAGGTCGGTGACAGTCGTGTCCACATCTTAACAAAGACCTGGCCTCATCGGTGCATCCCAGATCAAGCTGCACTCGACGGGCAGATCGCAGGACATAGCACAGGACTCTGGTTGGACAAGAGATGATGTGGAAAAACTGAACTTTCATCACGTGGCAAAGTAGTCCTTTAGTTGATGAATGTTGTTCATCAACCCCACCAGAGGGGCATATTTTTGTTATTTTGTGCCTGTAGAGGAAATAAATGGACTGGCAGCAACAGATTCTGCTTTTTAAATGGCAAGAGGCTTGTGTATCTCAATCTGTGGTTCACAGATCAGGCAGCTGTTCTTAGTGCTATTGATGTTTACGGGTTACGTTTTGTCTGACATACTTCAAAATAGTGCTTTGGTGTAAAGTGTTGAGCCCTGTTGGACATAGTTACAGTTTTTTAATCACAGTTGATTTCCAAGTTAGAATATCAGGCAGAAAGTTTTATTTCGCTACGTTGTCGGAGCCACCAAAACAGGACCAACTGGAAACTTTATTACCTCTGCACAAATATAACAAAACTGCGTCAGCCCACTGCTTGTCTTTCAGTTATCTTGCCTGTAGGATGCTTGATGCTGTAACACAAAACAAAGAAAAATATAGACACGGCTGAGCATATCTGTCTGATTTACTTACTTTTGCTACTAGAGACACCCACAGCAACAAAGCCAACACATCTCCAGCTGTCACTCCGTCTGTTAGTTGATCAATTATGGCCTCTGAATTAATTCCAGCTGACAAAACTCTTAATTGGAAGCTATTACAGCTACTTGAGAAAAGCACCGGACTGAATGTGTGTCTCCAGGGTCTGTGTGTGTGTGTGTGTGTGTGTGGTACATTTTTTAAAGATCTGCATATCCAGATCTTTAAAATATTATCATTATGGAGTGTGTGTTTTGGATGCAGCAACAATTAATTAGCTTATAATAGCAATTACTACTGAGGCCCTGATGTAAGCTGATATAAGATAAGAGTTTTCCTAAAGATAATGAATTCTGTTTAGGAATGGGTTTTTTGGGGAGTTTTCAGTACTCATTAGGCCAAAACCGTAAATAGCATTCACACACACACACACACACACACACACACACACACACACACACACAGTGTCACAAACACTTGGACCTCCATGGCAAAATGAATAAGGAACTTTCTGCTGAAACCAGTGATGCCTCCCACAAGTGTCTACGATGAACGGTTCTGAGTTATGAAAGGGAACGGGGCTAAACTGTAAGTGGGCAGGGCAAGCCTTCCCTAATGAGAAAGGAGCTCTCCAGAACAGCTCCCGAGTGGAACATAATGAGACAGAGAGCTCTGGAGACAAAGAGAGAGAGAGAGTAAAAGGAGAAATAATACAACTTTCTTGGCTGATGTTCAACTGGATGCTGCGTTTGCGTTTATTGTTTTCTAAAACAATCCAGTCAGGCCAACCTATAAAGAGTTACGTCATTCATGCCAAAAAAAGTTAGATGTAACGCTTCAACGCCGTCAGCTGAGGTTGCGGATGGGGGCTACTTTGTAATTTGCCAGAACATGTCTGACAACTTTAGTTTTGCGCCTTTTTGTTAAGGGCCACTCTCACTCCCACAACCCCTCTTTGTCACAAACGCACAAATCATACATAGATTTATCATTCAGTGCCACCAACAGGTTAATATTTGACTTTGTCGAACTTAATTCCCATGGTAGTCCAATTGACGCATCTTTTACTTGCATTATTACTTTGCACTGGACCACTTTCACCTAGGCTGGTATGACCAAACAAATTGTTAAATGCATAATGTTTCCAATGCTATAATGGAGCAGCCCCTAGTTAGCTTTATGTAGAAGGTGAGGAAATGCATCAAAAATCCATTTCAGGCATGTATCGAGTGTGTTGCAGATGTGGGAATCGATTTTAATCCCCCTCTCTGACAGACTCATGGCCTAATCTGTCCCTCAGACGAGAGCAAAAAACAAATACCGGGGAGGAAGCCGAGTGCATTTGACTACCAATTTTTGTACTGGTTTCTTTTTTACTGAGAAAGAGTAAAAGGAAATGTGATGCCTTGGACCTCTTGCATCTGCAGATTTTGTCCTCTTTTTGTCTCACAAACGGAGGGGCAGAGGAGTAAGTGAATGGACAGAAGAGATTAGTCAAACAAAACACACATCAGTTCATATAAAGACAGGCGACTCGGCCTCCTTGTCTCTCTATCACTATCTACATATTCCCAGCCTTTCAATCCTCTCTCCCAGCTTTCATTATCTGCAAGCACCCAAAACATACTCACATAACAGTCACCTCCATGTCGTGTCATGATAGCGAAGCCATCAATGCCTTCGCTATTGAGCTTTCGATTACAGAGATGGAGAGGACGCCATTAAAGTTGGCTGCTGCGTCCACAAAGAGGCTCAAGTACTGGGAGATGGTTTCTTTCACAAAAGATGAATGTGGCTTGAAACAAAAAAAAGAATGAAAAGCGGCACAAAAACAAAGTGGTTTGGAGATAAGAATGTATTCTTAGCTCTTTCTTCTGCTATTTGTTCTTTTATAGCTGGATGAGCCCGGGAACCCGGTGTTGTCTGGTTATTAGCACGAGTGAGTTTATTATTCTTCCCAGCGCAGTTCTGGACAAATCAATCGCCTGTTTGGTAAAGTGAGCAGCAGAGCTGTTTACTGCACACACAAAGGAAGGAGTGCATCATCAAGGAGAGGAGGAGAGGCGCCTCTTGAGTAGCATAGTTTTAGGGAAAGCATTGCACACTGAGGATACAAGGAAAGGTAACACTAGAGGATGCATAGAACAAGCAGATCAGTATTTTTCTGTGAACGTCAGGGATTTTTTCAATTGAACTGTTTGTGCATATTGTAGCAAATGCGGATCTGAGCAGTTTCTGGGTAAAAAGTAAATTACTTGAGGTGAATTGGGAGACTGTAACAAAGACTGCAGTCACAAACATACTTAGGAAAGGTATCATTTTCTTTGAGGCCCAAGAGCTGCAGGCCCAGTCCCATCATGCGCTTCACTAGATACTTGACAGCGTGGAAACATTCATTTTTTTCTGTCTTGTCAAATGCCTCTTTGCAGACACTGGGAACACTCTGGTTGAAGGGATACAGACTTGGATTTTTGGTTTTATAATGCATCCAAAAGTTAGGGTTTGAAGGTTTGGGGCGGTCCAGTGTGTGGTCCAGATGTACAGTCACACATTTTCTGCCACAGTTAGAACAGCTTTGCTGAGCTTTTAAGTGTGAAACTCTTGATATATAATAACTAGGAATATTTTTCTTCTTATACTATTCAGAAGAGGCATATTCCAACAGTTTTATCAGCCAAGGAATCTGAAATATCGAAGAATCTGAAATTTCAAAACATGCATGGCTGTTTGGGAACAGTGAAAAATTACAGATTTTATAATTTAGGGTATAGTGGTGTCTTTGTAGGTGTGTATGTTGCGGCTAATTTTAAATCACATTCAGACATTTTGGACACTTTTTTGTTCAGACTTTGGTTTGACAAAGTACGTTTTATTACATTATTTTTATTTTACATTCACGTTATCTTTGACAAAGCAAGCAATAATGAGGACATCTTAAAAACAATAGTTGATTTTTGCCAAGTGGAGTGAAGAAACATAATGCAGAAGTTATAGTGCGTATATTTGAGATACAGTTGTTTTTGGGGTTTGTGAGGCAAAAAGATGAACCTACAGACAGGTGAAGTGATGCGATAAACCAGCATTAATCTTATTTTTGTGTGTCTAATGCTTTAGAAAGGATGTCAAACGAAGCTGAAGGCTGGTTTTGCGGGTCCGTCCCGAAAATGCATTAAAGTGAGCTCCATCAACTGACTCAACTTCCTCTAGTGCATCAGCCTGTTCGTCAAACCAAAGACAGACAAGACAAAAAAAAAACTCCATCATCAGTCAAGAAGTGCTCCACTGCTTATTAGAACCATTTTTATCCTATTACTTCCCTCTCTGTGGCCCTGTCTTTATTATTATTATTATCTCAATTGCTTTTTATTTCTCTGGCTCTCTTCTCAAGCTACTTCCTGAATGTTAATTGCTTTCTGGTGAGTCCTCTGCTGTGCAGTGATTGGGTTTCCGATTCGTGAGACAGCAGATACAATTTTGAGACGAGACCTCCATCAGTGATGATTGTGACGATTGTAATCAGTGCTGATCAAGTGGCCGATGTGTTACAACTTACCCCTGTGGTGGCGTTAATTGTAACAAGCAGAGGGTTAGTTGTAACACTCGTTAAAAAAAAGTCTGTTGGAATGCAATTAATTCAATAGATTTCTATTTATATACTATATGGGGATCTGTCTTTGCACCCATATCATTGATTGATAGGCATCCATCCAGGTCTATTCATCCTTCCATCCATATATTCATCTATTATCGATGAATGTAGATAGATGGAGTATATACACATGTCAAAATATAGATAAATACACCGTGAACGGCTTACCTGTAACAAAGTGTCAAAGCTAACTAAGCAAGCTACACTTGCTATGAGTTGGTTGCATGTTTCAAAACGACGCCAGGACTGGCGCCTTGCTGATTTGCGACAAACTGAACTATGGGTACAAATTGTCCAAGTGCTGTGATACTCAACGCCATATGCGCGTGTGTTTTCTCTTGTGACAATCAATGTTATCGTGAATGACCCTGTGCGAACGTTACATGTACTCTTCAAGTATAAAGCCTAGCTCAGTGTTTAGAACTCGGGCAGCCTTGATGCATATATTCTGTGTGTGAATCAATTCTGTTCCATTCTTTTGTGAAGAATAAATGTCCTATGATAAATGATTTTACACCGGTCTTGAGTAGACATTTTTCTAACATAAAGACATTACTTGCGTACGCTATAAACACTCTTTGCCAGAGATCTGCTTGATAATGTGGTTGAGACTTTCTGCTGTTTGTGGTAAACGCGCTGCAGCATGAAGTCACATTGAGCTCTAACACTGTGTCGAGCGTCATCTCTTCAAAGACTACATTATGCTCATCAGATGCTCGCACACAAGAAACTGGCTGGGTGAGTCACCACCATGTGTATAGTTTGGCTGTGTGGCTGAAGCAGGGGTTTTGTGTGTGTGTGTGTGTGTGTGTGTGTGCAGACAAGAGAGAAAATGTTTATTTCTGTTTTTGGTTCCCTGTGTTTCGGCTTCCTTCTACCACTCATTCAATTTCTAGGTTGCTGATGGTTTTATTAAGGGTGTTCAGCATTTCTGCTCAGTCACACAAACCCTGAGAGGAAGCTGGACACACGCAAACACCCCTGCACACATTGAAATAGTCATACCAGTCCAAATGATCACATAAACTCAAGTGGTATGATCCATTTTAAGACACTGATTATAAATTACCCGGAGTCTTGCTTTGGAAACAAGCCACTCATTCTTGCAGGATCAGCTATTTTTGATCACAGGTGGCAAGCAACAAATATATATATGCGCTCATTTTAATCTACCCAGCTGTTTGCGCCGGCTCTGAGCAGGCTGTGCGTTTACACATAGGTCTAAAAGTATTTTTGGTTTCTTTTGAAACTGTGGAGGTGATGAAGGGGAAACACTGCACGGATTGTGACCGATTTCTTTTGCTCCACAGTCACCAAAGTAATTATTGGACCCATTTCTTACAAGCCACATATTTTCAGAATATTCTGTCACTAAAACGACATTTCTCAGACAGACAATTCAGGAGGAAATGAATTTTTTTCAAGACCATTTATCTGTCCAAGCAACAAACTCTCGCGAAATCTGGCCCTCGCTAACTCATTTTCATAATGCTAAATATGGCTGTTAGCTGTGTAAATATCTAATGTTAGCTAAATAAAATATAAATACATTTATGTAATACAACCCAATCTGCTTTCATCCATCCACAAGACGGTCACAACACTTCCGTACGAGGTTGGGGGAGACAGGAAGTGTATACACAGTCTATAACAGCTGACGCAACAATCATCTTGAAATTCTTGTGTGCGTTTTTCTGATCAACATTTTCCTGATCAACTGTTAACTTTTTTGACAGAGCTTCTGTATATTTTGTTATGGCGGAGCCTTTTTTACAAATGTCAGAGGGGCGTGTTGGCACTCGTTTTAAATGCATTTTATTCAAGAAAGGGAGAACTTGAGCTTGAGTACAAGCCTCAGGTTCATTTGTTTTTTGGAACAAGTACACATGTACATACGTAATAGGGAAAATGATTTGCGGGGACGCGTGTTATCATTGCCTGTTAGTCAACACCCACCTAAAATAGAACTACTCATACCTCTTCATTATTGATGCTTGTTAATCTACCTCGTGTGAATGTTGCAGTCGTACTTAGTACAAGTTATTAGCCCCCTGGAAAGCGGTGGGGCCACTTCAACAGGAGAACAAAACGCTTGTTTTGCTGAACCACATGCAGTATTCTCCAGTGATCTGAGTGGTCACTATTTACATCTCATGTTTCACTGTGAGTTATACTTTTAAAGTGCATCACGGCTGGTGGCAGATCACTCTAAGTGAGAGACTCCCTGCCAAACTGAAATGCATTGAAAGTTAGTCATTTGGATGTTGAGTGTTGACACACAGCATAGACTTAGTGTTCTCTTAGTGTTTCAAGATGATACTCTGCCATCTCTGTCTGTATATATTGCGTACTTAAGGCAATTTTGTATAGTCCTTTAACTCCAAAAATTGATTCAGAAATCTTAATGCGTTATTTCTTCAGGGGAGCCTCGGGCTATACCCTTAGGCCAGACATCGCTGCCTGCATTGCTGTATTCACTTTTCTTCGGGGGGGGGGGAGTTCAGGGACTAAAGATAAAGCCCCTCAGTTTATTTGATTTTTTTTTTGAAGGCCACACAGAGCCCGGACTTTCATCCTTTGCCTTCTTATCTCACAGACGCACACTCACCAAAACAACATAACATCTCAAGTCAACAGCAGTGATTTAAACTCCACCAGGGGACCTGGAGGGGGTATAGCTGACTGTGATTCTTCAAAATAGAATTTCCCATTACACAGTCTCTGTTTGTTTTTTGCAATGCCCGTGCGATATTAGAGTTCACTCAGTTCTTGACCACTTTTGAATGAGAATCATGGCAGCGACTGGTGCAAAGCAGAGCAATGTGGGAGAGAAGGCTGGAATCCCACGAACCACATCACAATAAGACAACGAAGGTAAGTCATGATTGAAGAAAATGAAGCATTTCTGTCGTGTTTCATCAACTGGTTGTGATTCTCATTACTGATTAATTTGCTAATTTCCTTTATGATTAATGGTTCTGTCTGTAAAATAGTCCAAGGTAACATGTTCAAATTGCTTGTTGTGTCCAACTAAGTCCAAAGAGTATCCATACAATGATATATCACACTATAAAGCAGCAAACGGGAACCAGCAAAAAAGCTTTCACAATACCATGTGACACATGGAATAACCCAAGACCCAAAGGACTGTTACTGTGGTATAGCTCTGGAAGTAAACAGACGGCTTAAAAGACCTTAGTTTGCACAGTTAGCACCATTGGCTGCTAGGAGGCAAATGCTCCCAATCTCGTGTTTAGCAACTTTAAAACATTATGTCTTTGAAAGATAAACACTTAATTTGTCTTACTCAGACTGCTGAAACCTCATAATAGCTTGAGCTGAATTTAAGAATGAATTTCCCCAAACCCAAATGTAAGTGACGGGGGATTTTATCCCCTGAGGGCAACTTCCAGGTACATTTGGACATTCTGTAATGAGCTGACGAGGACTGTCCACCGTTGCTTTGGTCTGTAGGGCGTCTCATTGGCACCGGTTCACACCTGGCTTTCGGGTCGTGGGAAGAACACACCTCAGCTTCGAAAAAGCTTTAATTGGAGAGCTTCATGGTGGAAAAAGAGAGAACATTGTCCTTTTGTGTGTGAGATTCTGAACTCTGGCTTTTTGTCACATAGTCTTGTTTTTAAAAATAGGACTCCCACTGCTTTTCTTGGCAAGACCCGTCCTGCGTAGCATTTAAGCACTGGAATTGGCCAGGCATCGATGCTCGCCAACTTACCGGTAACCTGATTTGCTCCAGTCCTATGCCCTGACCAATGGGCTATTCTGACCCTGACTACTTCAGGTCAATGCCTCACCTTAACCAATCGTCTCTGCCTCAGCTGGCTACACAGGCAGGTCTCGCCAGAAATGCATGAGTTCATAATTACGCCAGACGGAGAAGAGATCACGCTGCACACACCAATGATGTCATCAACAGGATGCAAATTTAGTGAAAAATGATGAACAAACCTTTTAAAGAAATGGGAAAAACCCAGACAACTGTACAATAATGACAACCTCAAATTAACAGGAATCTTAAGTGATTTTTTTCAAATATTCGTTACACTTTCATGACACTTGCCTCTCTCCACACGCTCCTAATAGAAATCTTAGATCAATGGTCCTGTCTTAGTTCCCTCTACTATTTGTCCATGCGTCCATTATGTGTTATGGTGAATTTCTTTTGTTTTGTGTGACTGGCCTGCCTTGGCCGGGGTGAACTCCTTCTGCCAATCTGACAGCTTGAGCGTTTATCTATTCAATGTTTTGTCAAAACAAGCTGTCACTCTCTCCTGCGTGTGTGCGCTGTAGGAATATGAAAAAGACATTTAATTTGAGCTCTGGCCTTTGCTGGGTCTTATGATGCAACTTGATGAAACTCACACAACCGGCAGCGCTTCATTTCCTCCGTCTCCTTTATATAGTGCAGCCAGAGTTTGAAAAGTTGCCTTCTGCATTTCAGTTGTAATGAATTAACCGAGCAATGTCTGTATTTCATGTGTTTTTATTGTGTCCGCATGTTTTTTATTGTATTCTATATATTTAACCTGTGGATCAATTAGATTACAATCTCAATTGGAGTTCAATACAGATCAATGATAATATTAAAATGCTAAAGTGACGCAACACTATTTTTAATCTATGATGTACAGCATATACATTAAATAACACTTTTGGGTGAATGGCTCATAAGAAGAACATTTTAATCTCTAAGGAACAGTAGCTGTTGCATGATTGCATTGCATTGTTTCACAGTTCTTATTCCTTTCCTGTCACACCCCAAAGGAGGCCCTCCGTGATGCCAGAGCAGCCTATTACTCATCATTAACAGAGAAAATAAGAACAACCCCATCAGACAAAGGACTTGTCTCTGTTATTGTCTTGTTAGACTTTGGTGCTGCGTTGAACACCATTGACCATGTGGAGATATTTGATATCTCCTATGTATATGAGTGTTAAGATTGATAACATTGTATGTAATATTATAGCGATTTATTAGTATATATTTCCTCTTTGTTGTAAAATGACACACACTCTGGTATTCACAAATGAACTCTGTGTAACTGGGAACACTTCAACAGGAGTAAGTGGAGTCAGCGCTTATCTAAAAAGAGACCTATGTCCTGCATGCCTGTGTTCTGACCATCTCCATATACAGAGATGGGCAAAAATACATCAAAATGTATTTTGATACAAAATACAAAATACCCCCAAATAAATGTATTACAACAAAATACAAAATACTGGTGCCAGAAAATGTAACAAAATACATGTATTTTGTATTTAAAATATAGGAAATACTTTTTTCTGGATTTTCTGTTTTCTCACAACTTGGTATAGCAGAGCATTCAGGTTTGGGCTATAATGTACACAAAGCTCTCGTGAACCGCACAAAAAGGAAGAACAGTCACGGAATGTCAGTGTAACTAAGCAAAGCTATTACAAGACAACAACTTGATTGATTATGTATATATATATTTGTATTAATGGGACTTAACAGCCCATAAACTTTGGCGTTGTATCAACAAGAAAATATTCATCACATATGACATACAAGCTCCCAATCTCCCTCTTCTTAAATGATTCTGGCAGTCCCTTCAAAATCATTGCTACTAACAGCCCGTCACTCAATGTCTCACCTGCGTTTCTCAATGCTGTGATGGCGGTCTCTGCGTGTAAAACATACTCCGTCACACTCTCACTGCTCGACTTTTGAAGCAAAGTCAGTTCTGTATACACACTAATTACGTGTGGCTTCCCTTTGCCAGCATAATAGTCTCTCAGAATCGTTAGTACTTTCCGCCCATCGTCTGCCGCTTCTCTCATTACTAGCGACAAACTTTTATCATCCAGAAACTGGATTAGCTCCGCGTATGCTTTGGCATTTTTCGTCTCGTAGGCTGCCGGTTCTTCATCCTCGGTGGGCTCATTTAAAATAGTATCCTTTAGCCCTTGCAACCGAAGATGGCCCAAAAATTTCGTCTCCCACAGTTCATAATTTCGCCTACTCATGGTGCTAGCATAGTATGCGAACTCTCACTGGACACGCGGTACGTTGCGACTTTTCTCTCGGTGGTACTTCGCTGGATAATTTTCTCTGGGTGACCCTGGGTAGCTCTGGATAACTCTGGGCCCATAACCTGTTAGCAGATGTAGATTGTACAGCGATGCTGGCGTGTATACCCAGTGCTAACCCGAATGTAATTACGGAGGAATAAAACAACGTGGGGCATCACTTCTGTTCAGTGGAACTCTTTTTTCAAAGTAAAACTTTATTGACACGTCACCTTCAGCACCTCTTATTGGCTGTTCTCTTTGTCCATCACACAGTATCTGAATTAACTCTATAAAGCCTGCATATGACAATACAAATAGATAACATATAATTGAGAACACATTTCTACGTGCAATGCCTACCCTGTGAACATTGGTTCCAGTGGCGGCTGGTCAATAGGGGGCCATGGGGCCTGACCCCACCTTGAGCCCCAAAAAAAAAGAAGAAAAGAAAATCCTGTGTTTTTATTTTGAAGGGGATTTTGTATGCAGCCTGTCTGCTCATCATCTCCGCTTGTGTGCACGGCTCAAAACGCGCAGCTAGTGGGGCTGGCCCCACCGAGGCGGGTCTATGAAGCAGTTTAGCCAATTGCTGATTAAAGATAGAAATGAGTGACATACAATTTACCCAATCAGCGTCCTCAAATAGATTCAGAGTGGGGCCAAAATGATTTGGCCCCAAGCTGCGCGTTCTCGTCAGGAGAAGTCTCCACAGGCGAGCGCGAGCGCTACTCCCCCAAGACCCGTTTGAGAGGAGAAGTTTTAGGAGAAACTACAGGCCAAAGAGCTGACCCCAGATAAGCCTGACCTCACAATCAGACAGCAGACTAGCGGGAAAAGGAAGCAGTACATGAAGCTTCTCTACTAGCTGTACCAGACAGGTTTGGCTAGCTGGATGCAGTCATGCTAATAACTTAAAACAACGGGAACAGATCCAGCACGGACAGTTACGGGAGTGCGGGATGAGGAGGTAAGGAAACATGAAAAAACCAGGTTTGGGAGTGAGGGATGAGGAGGTAAGGAATCATGAGAACACCAGGGCACACATGAGAACTCTGTCAAGCTACATATTAGGCAAAGTGAACATCTTCCTTCTACATAGTTGTCCTCAGTCTCATCTGCTTAACTTGGTCATGGAGGCATCAATATTTAATTGAGATGGTAAATTAACAGTGAAAACTCATCATAGCTTATATCTATATATGCATTTTATATTAATATATATATTGAATTGCCTGTGAGGGTGACAAAAATAAGATGTTATTTACTGCTTTTTTTCGTGTTGGAATAAATGTTAAATATTTAACTGCAAAGTAGTAATGCGTGTTTGATACCTTAATTTGTTTGCATTAAACCATACTGGGATTTTCCACCAGCCGCCACTGATGTCACAGTTCCGTTGTTCTCATACTGCACACTCACTAAGATAGCAAGCCTGCAGTTTAAGTACTTCAGAGATCCTACAGCATCGTCCTCCTTTACTGGGACCCCAAAAAGAGGAATTTTAGGAAGCTTTCAATTAAAAATGAATATTTATACTAAGATGAGAGTCCACAATACCTTTTACATTTTAAATATTAAGCAGAACATCCTTTGTCGCAAAATAATATGGACCAAGTCAAAGAAAAGTCTTATTACAGTATGTCTAAAAAGTTTAAGTATTGTATATTGAAAAAAGTCATATAAAGTATGTCCAAAACGTTTTTGCCAAATCCATGCAGCATAGCTAAATTGCAGCTAGCTGGCTAACCTTAGCTTGCTTGCTCGCTAACGTTGTAGCTAGAAAAATATGAATTACTTCACAAGCTAAAAAAGTCATAGTTTAGCTTTAGCATGTCGAATAAAGTAATAAATAAGTCACAGTATAGCATATTGAATAAAGTCATAGTAGGCCTATATTATGTCAAAAAAAGTCATAGTAGTAAAATGTAAATTGGGTAATAGAAAGACTTATTATTATTATTTGTCTTAATAACTATTAACCACCAAATACTTCAGTTCAAAACAGTTTTAAGGTCTTAAATCAACTGACTAATTCCCAAACTCAGGAGCAGGTGAGATTGGATGTTGCTATAGTTACCATCAAGTACACGGGATGCAATATATTAGCATTTGAATATGAATTTGCAAACATAGACAGCTTAACAATGTTAAAAGGAGAATTTGTTGAGTTACTTGCAACAGCTTAAACTTTTGTTCTGACTTGTGACTCTGCAAAGCAATAGACACATTTTATTTGTAATATACAGTGTTATTTCATTACTGCTAACAGGTCATAATGTGTGGAGTTTTGTGAAAACTGTGCCATGGAAAACATAGTGAACGCTGGACTAGCAAATAGTGAATTCATAAAAGAAGACATTATCTGCCCTTGAGAATAGAATAGAATGCTGGATGGAACACGCACTGTTCTCTGACTCGAATAAATTAGAATGTTGACGTGTCATCTTATGTATGAAGCCAGGTTAATATGCAAATTAAACTCAGTATCTTCCAAAACTTTACAGAGGACAGCCGGACAGCTCTGAGGCTCTGAGGTAGGCCGTGGGAAAACAACTGCTCATAATTTATAGTACAGTTTTATTTTATTTGACTGTGGTCAGACTTCCTGGGGGGCTCCCTGTTGACGTGAAGGTCTATCATCCGGCTAGTTGGCTGAGGCTTTTCAACCTATTACAGTCGGGTGTTGCCCTTTCATGTAAGCAGATTCATGCTCACTGTGTTGAGCTGTTTGGAGAGTGTCCTGCAGTATATGTTAACAACTACATTCTGGATAGTAGCCCATGGCTTCTCGGAACCAAAGGTGACGGTGAGCGTTCGAACTGTGGGGAAGACTCGGTAGCGCTCTGCCAACTGCAGTTGTAGAAATGTTGTATAGTATGGAAAAAAACAACTCCACAGAGGACAGCTGGATAGCTCTGAGGTAGGCCGCAGCATATTTTCAGAACTGCCCCCAGGTATTAGCTGGCTTCTCGGAGCCAATGCTGACAGTGAGTGTTTGAACTGGGGGGAAGACTCAGTCGCGCTCTTGAGTCCTGCCAATGATAGGTCACTGTGTGGCTTACTTCGCTGGGTGGGGCAAGCCGCAGGCTGCCGTCAGCAGAGTGTAAAGATGGTCGGCCAGTTTTCAGTGCTACCTGGGGGCAGGAAGTCTTTGTGCCAGTCTGCCTCAGAGCTCACTTCAAGCTTCCCGTGGGTCTGATGTAGGATGCTGTGGTGAGATACTTGCACCAAACTCCTGTCGTGTAAACCAGTAGCATATCTGACCTGTAACTTTGGATTCAGAATAGACTTTGACTGCTACCACTTTTTGTTATTTGGCTCAGGATGTTTGGTGCCAGACTGATTTTAGGATTACCAAATCCCTCCTTGAATATCAAATTGTTCACATTGATTATTAACTTAGTAGAATAAAAAAGAGCTTAGCTTACAGGAGAGAAAGGGAAATGTAGACATCTTTATTTAAAAAATATAGTAAAATTAAATGTATTATAGTCGTCATTATATACATATGAAATTCAAGCTCTGCATTTAACCAATCCCTAGCATATTGGGAGCAGTGGGCTGGGTTTAGTGTCTTGCTCAGGTATACTTCGGCACAGGACATGTAGCAGCCAAGGATGAAACCGCCGCCCTTGCGGTTACCGGACGACCCTCTCTACCCAATGAGCCACGGTATTTATAATCACACAGTTGTAGAAATGTTGTATAGTATGGAAAAAAACAACTCCACAGAGGACAGCTGGATAGCTCTGAGGTAGGCCGCAGCATATTTTCAGAACTGCCCCCAGGTAGTAGCTGGCTTCTCGGAGCCAATGCTGACGGTGAGTGTTTGAACTGGGGGGAAGACTCAGTCGCGCTCTTGAGTCCTGCCAATGATAGGTCACTGTGTGGCTTACTTCGCTGGGTGGGGCAAGCCGCAGGCTGCCGTCAGCAGAGTGTAAAGATGGTCGGCCAGTTTTCAGTGCTACCTGGGGGCAGGAAGTCTTTGCGCCAGTCTGCCTCAGAGCTCACTTAAAGCTTCCCGTGGGTCTGATGTAGGATGCTGTGGTAAGATACTTGCACCAAACTCCTGTCGTGTAAACCAGTAGCATATCTGACCTGTAACTTTGGATTCAGAATAGACTTTGACTGCTACCACTTTTTGTTATTTGGCTCAGGATGTTTGGTGCCACCAGACTGATTTTAGGATTACCAAATCCCTCCTTGAATATCAAATTGTTCACATTGATTATTAACTTAGTAGAATAAAAAAGAGCTTAGCTTACAGGAGAGAAAGGGAAATGTAGACATCTTTATTTAAAAAATATAGTGAAATTAAATGTATTATAGTCGTCATTATATACATATGAAATTCAAGCTCTGCATTTAACCAATCCCTAGCATATTGAGAGCAGTGGGCTGGGTTTAGTGTCTTGCTCAGGTATACTTCGGCACAGGACATGTAGCAGCCAAGGATGAAACCGCCGCCCTCGCGGTTACCGGACGACCCCCTCTACCCAATGAGCCACGGTATTTATAATCACACAGTTGTAGAAATGTTGTATAGTATGGAAAAAAAACAACTCCACAGAGGACAGCTGGATAGCTCTGAGGTAGGCCGCAGCATATTTTCAGAACTGCCCCCAGGTAGTAGCTGGCTTCTCGGAGCCAATGCTGACGGTGAGTGTTTGAACTGGGGGGAAGACTCAGTCGCGCTCTTGAGTCCTGCCAATGATAGGTCACTGTGTGGCTTACTTCGCTACGTGGGGCAAGCCGCAGGCTGCCGTCAGCAGAGTGTAAAGATGGTCGGCCAGTTTTCAGTGCTACCTGGGGGCAGGAAGTCTTTGCGCCAGTCTGCCTCAGAGCTCACTTAAAGCTTCCCGTGGGTCTGATGTAGGATGCTGTGGTAAGATACTTGCACCAAACTCCTGTCGTGTAAACCAGTAGCATATCTGACCTGTAACTTTGGATTCAGAATAGACTTTGACTGCTACCACTTTTTGTTATTTGGCTCAGGATGTTTGGTGCCACCAGACTGATTTTAGGATTACCAAATCCCTCCTTGAATATCAAATTGTTCACATTGATTATTTACTTAGTAGAATAAAAAAGAGCTTAGTTTACAGGAGAGAAAGGGAAATGTAGACATCTTTATTTAAAAAATATAATGAAATTAAATGTATTATAGTCGTTATTATTATTATATATATATATATTGAATTGCCTGTGAGGGTGACAAAAATAAGATGTTATTTACTGCTTTTTCTCGTGTTGGAATAATGTTAAATATTTAACTGCAAGGTAGTAATGCATGTTTGATACCTTAATTTGTTTGCATTAAATCATACTGGGAAGTTTGCTGAAATTGATTGGATGGCCCTACCTAGAACAGACGGCGGCGCAGAGCCTTGAGCCTTGACTGCGAAGCCTTGTGCCTTGACGCTGGAGCCTGAGTGTAGACGGCGAAGCCTTGAGCCTAGACGGCGGCCGCTTGAGCCTTGACGCCGGGAGCTTTGCCTTCATGGCTCCGCCGAGCCTGCTCGGCGGAGCAGCTCCACCAATCCGACAGGTTCCGCCGAGCATCAGGCTCGGCGGAGCGGCACCGCCGATCCGACAGTATCCGCGAGCGTCCGATGAGCGGCTCTGCTGATCCGACAGGTTCTGCCGAGCGTTAGCCTCGGCGGAGCAGCACCGCCGATCCGACATCGGCTCGGTGGAGCTTGTCGGCATTGGCGGAGCCTGTCGGCATCGGAGGAGCCTGTCGGCATCGGCGGAGTTTGTCGGATTCGGCGGAGTTTGTTGGCATTGGCAGAGGCCTGTCGGTTCAGTGGAGCTTGTGTGCCAGGCGGAGCTTGTGGCTCGGCGGAGCTTGTCGGCATGCCTGTCGGCCTAGACGGCGGAGCGGAGCCCGTCGAGCCTGTCTGCACTTGACGGCGGAGCGGGGCAGGGTGGGGCGGAGCAAGATGGGGCGGGGCGGAGCCTGTCGGCAGTTGACGGCGGAGCGAGCCTTGACTTGACGGCGAATGGTTTACACATTTGCTGTGTTGTGCTTTTTAGAGTGTATATTGCTCTTCTAATTGTGATATGTAGAAGTGCTTGACGTGTTAAAACCTGGCCACAGCTCACAAATATATATATATATATATGTAGCCAGGCGAAGTGGGGGTAGGAAGGTTTTTGTACTGTCACTTTAAGAACCGTGAAGCGTGAGCTACGCGAGAGGACTGAGTTCACGCGACATGTGTAAATAAAGAGCAGGAATCAGAGGCTGCTGAGGACTGAGCTGATTAGAAATACCTGAACTACGGGTCAGCGTAAGTTACGAATAAATGCAGAATCACCTTGAAATTGGGGTTAACTGTTTGTTGTTAACTGGTGTTAAGTTGTACGCATCTGGTGTTGAGTTGTGTACATCTGCCTCGTTTAGAGGGGAGACGGAAGCTGCCATCAGTTCCATGGGTGTGGATCAGAGCGCACAGGTCGATTGCTGATGAGGGAGTGAGGGAGTGATAAATTGTGTTCCTGTGTAAATGAATGTTATCTGCATATCTTGGAGAGTTGAACAGCATGGCCCAGATGCCGAGGTTCTTTGTTTCTGTTTGGCAGGAGGAAGCCACTACTGTTGTGTTTTATATGTAGCTATATGTATATCGTAACCTTAAATTCAGTAAAAAGCAATGGTTTAGGTTTGCTGTAAATTGTAAAGTGCCTTAAAATCTGACTAATTAACGCTGTACTCTGTGAGTGCAGTCGGGGGGAAATAAAAGACCTGTTATGTAAATACACTTAATCAGAGCGTTATGTGCTAATTAGCGGAGTTGCGAGTTACAGGTTATGAAGGGTTTAAAACTCCAGGCGGGGCGCTCTAGCACTCGCCTGTACAAAGGAATGAGAAAACTGTAACTCTGAAGGACACGCTTGGGCAACTATACACTGATATCAAATCTTGGAGTAAACTGCCAGCTGAGAACAGTACGTACCACAGCTTGAGATAGCAAAACGTAGACGTCACACTTTGGAGCCTGTTAGGCTAGGCTTTCACAACATACACACACACTGAAGACGCATCGAAGGAGGATCCCGGACGAGAGCCAGTGTGAGCGGATATGCTCAGTGCTCCAACCAGGCCGTCGCTCTGCTAAAATCGATCCCGCCTGCAACTTGACTTTGACCAATGGCTCCTCTAAGGAGAACCTACAAAACTTACCGCGCTGCCGTGTCCAAGCGCCTTTTCACGTTACTCTCACTCGGAGAGGAACTGTTAGGACCGTGCACGTTTAACTGCTCGGCTAATATCTCTGTGATAAATAAAACTATTGCTTGAATCTAAGTAAACGCCTCGAACTCGATTCGTTAACCTGTCTACACGACAGACCCACATAAAATCTAAATGGATCTGAGTGTTTGGTCTCATCCTTTTAATTAGGCCACATATATACAGAGGGGACGAGTCAGGGTGCAGGACCCTGGTAAATAACATTCTTGTCTACGGAGAAGAGAACAACCTCATCCTCAACACAGACAAAACCAAAGAAATAATAATAGACTTCAGGAAGAATCCTCCCCCTCTACCGCCTCTTATCATCAAGGGGACCGAGGTGGAGAGGACCGACGGCTACAGATTCTTGGGAATGCAGGTTACTTCGGACCTGAGCTGGACTCCTAACACCACAGCCACAGTAAAGAAAGCCCAGAAAAGGCTTTATTTCATCAGGCTGCTCAGGAAAGCTGGTCTGAGCCGTCGCCCTCTCACCCAGGCCTACAGAGGACTGGTAGAGAGCACCCTCACCACAGGCATCACTGTCTGGTATGGCATGATGACTTCCTGTACGAGCGCTATCGATTCTGCCGACACGGAATCATTTATTTACAAGACCTTCTCAAGCCATACATTTAACACCACACGCCGCATATGAAGGCAAATCACTGTCAAAATCCGAGAGCGCAAATGAGATCCATGCGCGCGCGAAAATCAAACAGCCGCGAGCGTATTTTACTTTGACGAGCAATTTTATATCACTCCGCGATCAAAATTCACTCTCGTGCGAGTGAAAGTCGCTCGCGAAGTTTAAACCTGTTCGCTCTCGAAACTTTAATCTGCTTGCTCGCGAGTCTTTTTCTTGCTCGCTCGTGAGTAGTTTTTCTTTTTGACAGTAAGTGGGCGGACCCAGTCTCACTTGTATCTCTACATATAATTGGTTAAATTCCTCGTCTTTGGATAAACCGGATATCACTCTGACGCAGATGCTAGGTCTGATAGAGGTGGTTTTCACATCAATTTAATCGCGTTATTAAATACAATAATACAAAATGTGTTAAAGTCAAGTTGCTCAGATTGGTTTAAATTCACTCCATCATTCTATTACAGACAATGTGTGTTTGATAGTCAAACCTCTTGTGACACTTTTTGATCTTAATTGATTAAAACATGATGATCATATTTAATCATACTGTTATGTTTACAGAAGTTAAGAGATATAATATGAGCAACAATTTGGACCCGCTCAAGGATCTGGAGCCGAGATTAGGGACCACTATTTGTATATTAACTGTTTGCCCAACTTAAATCACTGACAAGTAATTAGTGGATGAAAAAGTATTCAGATCCTCACTGCAGTAAACGTACTAATAACATACTGATGAAACAATAATCCACTACGAGTAAAATACCTGCAATCAAAACCTTAGTCAAGTATGTTATTATCAGCAAAATGTACTTTATGTGCAGAAAGTAAAAGTACCCGTGCAGTAAAATGTACATTATTTGCCCCTGACCTGTAGTGCAATCTGAAAATCTGAAAAGTCAGAGTGATATCCGGTTTATCCAAAGACGAGGTTTGTAACCAATTATATGTAGAGATACAAGGGAGACTGGGTCCGCCCACTTACTGTCAAAAAGAAAAACTACTCGCGAGCGAGCAGGAAAAAGACTCACGAGCGAGCAGGTTTAAACTTCGCGAGCGACTTTTGCTCACTGAGTGATATAAAAGCGCTCGTCAAAGTAACAGCGCGGCTGTTTGATTTTCGCTCGCGCATGGATCTCATTTGCGCTCTCGGATTTTGACAGTGATTTGCCTTCATATTGACTCACCATTCTGAATAATGTTTTAGTGCTTAGTTTTTACTCGCTCCCATGTCCTCTTGATAGCTGGGTTGCAACTACATGATGGTTGAAAGCACTCATAATTATATGACAGTATTATTAGTACACCATAGCATATCATTATTGTAGAAAATGATTAAGGTGGACTCATGATAAGAATAGAGAGAATCACACACAATTTATTTTCACTGCTTCAATTGATTGAATTACTGATTATGAATAATACATATACTGATACGCCCATACACAGATTCGCACACGCATATTCAAACTCCTAGTTGTATATGGTAAACTACACATACATGTATATACACATATATATAGTACATGATACATAAGCGCATACAGTACATATATCCTCATAAGTATCTATTAATTCGTATCAGTTAGATACTCTTTGGGCTTGTTTTTATCTACTTATTCTGAAAGAGTTGAGATAATAATTTTCACTATCAGATCTCATTGGATGATGCGTTCCATTAAGCCTACTGCCAGCAGTCACATTTAAAGAAATATCATCTGATTGATTGGGGTGATGAGGCACTTAAAATTAACCTATACATTTTCCCAACACTTACGCATTTAACTCCCTCATATGCGTTCATGATCATCTCCTGCTCATCAGCGGACAAAAAAGAGGCTCTTTCTTTGAGTTTATTGGCCGTTGTACTGTTAGAAAATCATGGTTTCTGGTTCGAATTAACGAGATTGTTTGAGCGCGGATCAGCCTTTGAGGACCCGAGATAGCCTGACATCAATCATCGGGTTAATTTAAGCTGGATGATAGGACATTTGATTGACTTAGTTGAACCACGTACGAGGAACGGGGCCCAAGCCAGAAGGGGGCGATAGCGGAGCAGCTGATGTCACCCACTCTGACCTCCAGCTGTTCTGCTTTAGGCAAACATTTCACACTTAAGTCCTTATAAGCCTCACAAATGTGCCTTCTGATACAAAATTGATAACTTAAAACAGATATTTAGTCCTTTTGCACGTTTAGGAAATACAACTTAGCTCCAAACACTAAGCGAGCCCTAAAGCTCTCTCATTCATTGTAATGTTATTTAGTTATTTCACATCTGAAAGTCTGTGACACATTCCCCTGCACCTCAGACAACAGTATGTTGGTTGATATATCTTCTCCTAAAGACATCTAACCAACATGTTTCATTACAACGGCTTACTGACACTATACTCATCTCTACATTTCAGGTTCTTTGGACTTTAGTTGGTGTTAATGAAAGAGGACACAGACAAGACTGAACTCAAAATACTTAAAATCGAACAAAGTGTTTATTCATAACAGGAGTATTCTGACGCAGCAGATCAATACGAGCTCGGACCTCATCAAAACTATCTGTGACAGCAAAGAAAAAGGCGCTCCCCAAGGGGGAGTCACAATGATTTATATGTTCTTAAGGGCATTTTGTGATTGGTTGACTATTGGTGGAGGCGGCTCTTGGTTTAAACTGTCTGAGGGCCTCATTGGTGCACAGGACGTCCGTCCCCACCGGCACACGGATAGCCAGCCGCTCCAGCGATGAGTCAGATCAGTGTGTGTGTGTGTGTGTGTTTGAGAGTTCATTCTAAAGCCAAGGTCGCTTAACTACTTCTTAGTCGAAACTGTTATTTTGTACCAGGCAGTGGCAAGACCGGGGAGTACCTGGTTCCTGTTTTGTATTAGATAATGAGGGGGCCCTGCACAGGTGGAATACACTGCCTCACTCTGTGACTTTACACTTAGAGACATATTATGATTACTGCACATAGCATATGGTTTAAGCTTCACTAAATGTGTTTACGAATATATAGCAGTGTTTACAAATATATAGCAGTGTGTGTTTACAAATATATAACATATTTATTTAAGCTTATTCTTAATGTTTACATTGGCCAAGACTAATATTTAAAGGCAGTTTAAGATTTTATTGTCATGAACACTTGTATACTAAAAGAAGAAAAGTTCTAAACAAGTTAACAAAAAGAAACATGTTTAATAAAAATAATTTGATGTAGATTAGTTCAGTAGACACATCATATGTTCTACAATAAGAACATTTCATATCATTATGCCTTCAACACAGAAGCAGATCCACTCTGCTCAGTTTCTGGAGATTCTCCACGTGAAGTTGCTTTGCTTAAATAGCTAGCTACTCGACTGATAAGTTAACTTGCTAAACACTGGCTATGCACTAGCCTAGACAGCATGCTAGCGTCATTAGCATATTAGCATCAATCGCTCGCATGTTAGCATCGATCGCTAGCTTGATATTATAACCATCACCATGTATATACAATAGGCTATGTAGCCAGACCCAGACATAAGTTATACATCAAGCTAGTTGACATCTGTCACACTCAGATACAATATTTAACTTGACAGACAATCCGTTGAACTTGAAGATCTGAAGACTGAACTCGTGAACTGTTTTTTTAAACGTGGAGAAAGTATTTTGAGTATTTTAAATACAAAATTACTCCACTCTAAAGTATTTTGTTACAAATTACATTAGATTTTTAATCGGCCCTATCAAATACAAATTACAAAATACTCAAAAGTAATTGAAATACGTATTTCAATTACAAGTAATAGAAATACTGCCCATCTCTGTCCATATATGGACTTATGTCTGACATGCGTTTGCCTCAGCATTTCTCCCTGAAAGAATAAATAACCTACCTCCAGGTGTGGACCTACGTTTAAACTGTCTAACATACACGTATGGGCATAAACTTGACACCCCTGTATGTTCCAACCCCCCCCCCCACACACACACACACACACACTCCTGTGTGACGGGAGGGTATAAAGGTTTTACGGTTCCTTCAGAAGAGTTGAAGAGATTCAGCAGTCCAGCAAACTATGCTTTCCTTCCCATGATTCATGTCCAATAAAGAATTCTGCAAAAATTGATCTTCGACTCCAACCTCACCTGTGACCAGTCTTTTCAAAGAAAATCAACCACCACAACCACCACATCCTGTTACAGAGACAAGAACGTTTGATTGGCATTAAAGGAACCGCACTAAGCTGGTTGAAGTCCTATTTATCAGATCGATCTCAGTTTGTATATGTAAACGATCAAACCTCGATGAACACCAACGTTAGTCATGGAGTTCCACAAGGTTCTGTCCTTGGACCAATTTTATTCACCTTATTTATGCTTCCTTTGGGCAAAATTGAATGAAACCAACCATGAAACCAACCAGCTCGCTCAACTTCAAGCATGTCTTCAGGACATAAAAACCTGGATGACCTGCAACTTCCTGATGTTAAACTCAGACAAACAGCAGCACTGTAAAGAATCTCAGAGTTATCTTTGATCAGGATATGTCCTTTACCGCCCAGATAAAACACAGTTCAAGGACTGCCTTTTGTCACCTGCGTAACATTTCAAAAATCAGGCACATCCTGTCTCAAAGCGATGCAGAGAAATGAGTTCATACCTTTGTTACTTCTAGACTAGATTACTGCAATTCCTTGTTGTGCTCCCTAGATTCAGGGTTACTTGTGGTTCCTAGAGTCTTATTAAAAAGTAGCATGGGAGCCAGAGCCTTCAGTTATCAAGCTCCTCTTCTGTGGAACCAGCTTCCCATTTCAGACACACTCACCACATTTAAGAATAAGCTTAAGGGCTGGCTCAGTTTTGCCTTAGACCAGCCCCTAGATATGCTGCTATAGGCCTAGACTGCCGGAGGACTTGATACACTGAGCTCCTCTCTCCTCTTCTCTCTCTCCTTCTGTATGAATTAATGTCCCATTAATGCACATTACTAACTTTGCTTCTTTCCCGGAGTCTTTGTGCTTTCTCGCCACGCAGGTTTCCATGGATCGTGGTTATATCTGGACCCTGGTCCTGCCTCCTGCCGTGGCCCTGCTGACACCTACTGCTACTACCATAATTATTATTAGTCACATTACTATTTCTATTACCGATACCATTAACGTACATTACTGACTTTGCTTCTTCACCAGGTCCTGGGACAGAGGATGTCGCATGTCTACAGATTGTAAAGCCCTTAGAGACAAATTTGTGATTTTGGGCTATACAAAATAAATTGAATTGAATTGAATTGAAAGGGTTCATAATGAAGTTGAAAGTCTGTGACATCCTGTGGGGTGGTTTTGAAGTTTTTCCGGAATCATCTTTGCCATTTCATAGATTTTATCAGCGGGTATAGTTTCCTCTGATGTCTTTACGTGTTTTTCATGTGGAGCATTGAACATATTAGACAGTAATTTCCCAGTGCAACTGCTTATTACTTTTTTTTTTTTTGCCCCAAAATGTGAATCAGTTCCACAGAAGCATTTTGTGATTTTGAAAATATGAAAACAATTTTTTTTATTTGGACTCACTGTACCCTGAACATAAGTTACAAAAGGCCCCCAAAGCTTTAAAAAATATGCAACTCGGCTGTATTCTGCTTACAGTGTACTTCTACTTCAAAGGAAAACATGTACACCGGACAGACAAATGTCCCATGGTTAGATTCAGATCCACAAAATCTAACTTTTAAATTATAATATGATGCATTATTATTCATCAAATTATCCAGCTTCATATTAGAATTGAAAGCTCCACCTTGAACAGACGTTCAGTAAAGTTGGGTACACTGTGCTCAGGTAATCATTGAAGGCAGGATTTTTACAGTGCTGTGTTAATACCTTTACTATTAACAGTCAATAGCTTTTCTTTCTGTCTGTCTCAGTAAGAGCTGAATAAACTGCGTTCGCCACATAAACCACACAAAGATCAAGAGATAAAGAATGCAGAGGACCACTGTGATACATTGTCGCACACACACACACACAAAATGCTGCTTTTTTCACTGTTTAACATGACAAAGCATATTAAATACACACCGGAGGTCCTCTCTGCCACCATGTGGCCACACAGTAAAGGGCTTTGGACTTCTTCTGGGACTTTTGGCGGGTTGTGAAAGCCAGATGTGTTTTGGATTTGGTACCAACGGTAGAGTAGGCCTACAGACGCATACACCTGTGAGTGTAATGACGTTTATTGGGCAAGCCACCTTGTAAATGTCCAATATTCACAGTTTACACATTATATCTACATTTCATTCACTGTTTGTTTACTCCTAAGTGATATATCTGGGTCTTTATATTTTGAAACTTTGAAGAAAAAAAATGAAAGAGAGTTCCAGATATCTACGTATCTCCAACAGGCTGTCCGTCCAAGTTATCAGTTGTTTACAGCAGAGATAGTGGCAACCATCTCTGGCTTGCAGTGGTTTGAGATCTGCTAGGGTGGGGGTTTGCTCAGAGTCAGCTATCTCTAAAACAGTCAACAATGAGGGATGATTTGCTCATTGAAATGTAAGACTGCACAGGTGGTGGAGATGTGCAGTTCTGTTGAGTACCAGCACACAAGTGGCTGAAAGAGAACAAGTGTGCTGATAAGCCAGCAGAAGGAAGCAGTGATTAAAGAGAAAGGAATGGAATTGGGATGAAGACAGAAAAGGAAGCAGGTGTCAAAAAATACAAAAGGCATCGAAAACTGCTCTTAAGAATGAAACAAAAGGGAGGACATCTTAAAATGTAGATCGGTCCACACATGTTGAACAGGCACTTTGTTTGTGTGGGAGAAAAGGAACAAGCGTTGAGTTAAATAACATGTAGAACTTAATTGATTTCACCGCACCGCGTATGGAGTGAACAAATTGCATTGTAAAGTTTTTCCTTTTTTCTTTTAGATAACACAGGTTTGGTGGGGAGGACATACGAAATATAGTGAAACACATTCCTGTTCAATAGGTGGCGGTATGCCGCTCGAAGCTGTTTGCGAGCCGCTGTTCAAACCCGGGAAAGATCATGAAGAAGAACTTGCAATCAGCGACTCCCATTTGTCCGACAGCAAGTGAAGGCAGCACGGGTCACGCGTTGTTTGTGTTAGAGTGGAAATATGGCGGACGATGGAGAATCGCTGGAGTCCTGGCTCAGTAAGTACATACTTAAACTCTTCTTTCACGGCGTTTATTCACATTAGAGGTGCGCACCAATGTGCTGTGTGCCCGCGAGTGTCCGAAACAAGAGTTGGACTGAAATGACATTGCTTGAAACTGAAAAGTATCGAGCTAATTCGCCTGTGTGGTCGGAAAAAGTGGCTAACGCAGACAGCTGCTGGGCAAACGGCGACTGATGCACGTCGCTAGCAGAAATATTGTCTCATGTTCGGTTTACACTTGTGTCCTGGACTTAGAGTCGGTGTGTTAAATGCTCGGGGGAAAAAAAACGTGATTGTTCTGTTAGGCTGCTGTTGTAAACATCTCCGGGCGCTAACGTCAACGTAACCGAGTTAAAACAGGTCTTGCATGAACAAACTGCATTAGTGAAGCGTCTGGAGGCTGTTGAAGAGAGAATCGATAACATGAAGTGAGCTGAAAACGTTGGATAACAGCTGTCTTGGTCGTTGTTGTTGTTGTAAGCTAGTCGAGGAAGCGACGCTTGATTTAAACCTTCATATAGTTCAGACATCACAAAGCTCCAGCCTTCATGAGCCTTAAAGGGGCCGCGTAGACTGTTTACCACAGGTGTATCTATGAAGAAGAGTTGTGCTATAAGAGCACAAAAAGATCACATCCTTATCCTTTTTTTTTTTTTTTTTTCTTTTTCTAGACAAAGCCACAAACCCTTCCAACAGACAGGAGGACTGGGAGTATATAATGGGATTCTGCGACCAAATCAATAAGGAACTGGAAGGGTATGGTCACACGGTTCACCCACATTATTGAATTAAGCCCATCATCTGTGTCTTCATTGTGCTAAACACGTGGAGCTTATTGCACAGGCTGCTCCAGCCCGGACTCTGGGGTGGCTTTTTCTCACCGAGTGTGTTTCTGTCATATTTTCCAGCCCACAAATATCCGTCAGGCTGCTGGCTCACAAGATTCAGTCCCCTCAGGAGTGGGAGGCGATACAGGCATTAACGGTCCGTAAGTGTGATTCCCTTCACTGTGTTTTATTTGTATTCACATATCCAACCCGCATGAAGTGGAAGACGATATTTACCTCAGGTCGCTCTCCTTTTTTGCAGGTTCTCGAGGCTTGTATGAAGAACTGCGGGCGACGGTTTCACAATGAAGTCGGGAAATTTAGGTTTTTAAATGAGTTGATCAAGGTGGTGTCACCCAAAGTAAGTCACATAGAAGTTCCTCTAATGGGGATATTGTTTCCTTGCATTTAGAAGTGTTGATGTTGTTCTAAACTGTGCATCTTGTTGTTTTTCAGTACCTCGGGGACAAAGTGTCGGAGGGAGTGAAGACCAAAGTGATCGAGATGCTGTTCAGCTGGACTGTGTCTCTACCGGATGAAGCAAAGATCTTTGAGGCGTATGAGATGCTGAAGTCACAGGGTGAGACACCAGCCGCGTAAAGACTGAGAGAATATGCGGATACCATTTGATACACGGTAAAACAACATGGTTGCATAATGGTGACATCCAAAAATAAACCGCCGAGCAGTCGGTTATGACAGTGTTGTGCTTTGGACTCTAATTGTGTTGCCACGAAGCCCTGAAACTGTCACTTCCACAGTATAATAGCCGCCCGTTGTCGTGTTTATTTTAGGTATTGTTTTAGCTGACCCAGAAGTCCCTCTTGATGCTACATTAATACCATCGCCTTCTCCGCGACCCAAGAATCCCGTGTTTGATGACGAGAAGAAGAGCAAGGTAAGAAGAGTTATTTCTGGACGTGACCGCCGCAGCTCACTCACTGCAAATACCCTCTCTTTCCCTTGTTTAATCTCTGTTAAACAAGCTGAAAGGTTTTGTTATTACAGTGAATTGTCTGAGTACCTGCATGTTTACTCAGATCCTCCTTGCCGATCACTATTAAAGGAACAGTATGACATTTCTGGAAGCGGTGTTATTCGAGTGAGGACGAGAAAATCAATACCACTCATGTCCAACTTCACATATGAACATGTGTATGTACATGCAAGCTGCCCCCTACAGGAAATAGTCCAGCACATGACTCCCCTTACAATCACAATGTGACGTCTTATTTTTCTTTTTTTTTGCATGAATTAAACAAACAAGATAAAACATGTTGATTTGTGAGCTTTAGGTTTTGTAACTTTTGGGCGGAGCCGAGCTATCTTTATGTAAACTGTGCTAACCATCTCCTGGCTGTAGCTTCACGTTTAACAGACAGACATGCAGCTGGTAACAGTCCTCCCTTCTGACTCTCAGTAAGAAAGCAAATAAGCGTAAAACCCCAAATGTTGAGTTGTTCTCTTTTAACATTTTTTTATGTGTGCGGCCCATTTTTATGAGAAATAAAATCTTTAAAATAAATAACGTAATTAACCAGCAAAACCAGTCTTTCATAGCAATATACCTTCATTTTCATTATTTAAATGCTAACTGTGGTGTTTTTCAACCTGAACCCTGTTTTCCCTCCATTTTTGTGTCCAGTGTTGAGGGATCGTGGTGCAGGCAATGATGGGCTCAATTTGTTAATATAAGTGCAGAGAAATAAGACTTTCTGCTTACATCTGTTTGCTATTGTGTGATGGGACAACAGGTGCCAGAGTTTGTCTTTTTTTTAATGTCATGGCTGAATAATAAGCAGATTTCGACAGTGTGGATGCGACGCGAGATTTCAGAACGAGAAGAACTGTCGGGTCCTTTCCATAATGTTATCCATAATGAGACTTACAATAAGCCCTGAGCTGGTCAGTGGCAAAAACGAGCACTTTTAGAGGACGGACGATAGCATTGCAGCCCTTTAGTGGCTACCGCCTGCAGTGTTCTCGCTCAATACTGGACCACTTTAAAAAAACAATGTTGCACACAAAAACATGGGAAAATATGGTCCAGGTTGAATGTATTGAAGTAACCCTTTAATGGCTGGATTTTCTCACCACATACTGTCCCTTTGAGAGGTTTTAATTGAGTCTCTTTCTTGCCCTCCCTCGCTGTTTCTTCACTGACTAAAGCCTCTAACATCCCACAGAGAAATTGGTCATACTTGACGTGGATTTACGACACTGTTTGTTTGTTTTCCCGCTCCAAATACCCCCCCCCCCCCCCCCCCCCCCCCCCCCCGGCTAGGACACACCGAAACAGGTCATGTTTACTCTGCGTTGACTGCAGTTGATCTCTGGATGGATTTAGTTTTTCCAGGGTCTGGGAGCTGGTGTAGTGGGGTGATCTGTGGGAAATGAGCTCCCAGTGTTTATTCTCTCTCTGCAGAGATTAGCAGAGCTGCTGAAGAGCAAAAAGCCCGAAGATCTGCAAGAGGCCAATCGGCTCATCAAGAACATGGTCAAGGAGGTGCGTCAAGTGAAACGCTTTGATTGTTTGAATTTGTTTTTGGTGGCTTTTCTGACCCTAAACCCCAGTTTGAAGCTAGTTACTGCACACCGTTCTCAGGATTCCTCTCAAAGCTTGTGTTTATACTGACACGGTCAAGCTGAATGAGTAAGTGCAACTCTGCTTTTTTTTTTTTCGTCCTCCAGGACGAGGTGAGAACACATAAAGCAAAAAAGCAACAAAGCACACTGGAGGCGGTCGACAGCAGCGTCAAACTCCTGAACGAGATGCTGGCTCACTTCAGCCCCGAAGACTCCACGGACGGAGACAAGGAGCTCATTAGGGTTCGTTCTCCTTTTAAGACGGGCCCCACATGACCGTTGGAAACAAATTCACTCCCGTCTTTGGCAATTATTGGCCTTTTTGCAAATAATTTGACTAAATAGTTCAGACTTCGGCTGTTCGGTCATTTGCTGCTGTTGCATTCTGAGACCAACCGGTTCGTCATTAAGTATAAAGTGTCTTTCAGAAAAACTCAGAAAGAAGAACATAAGTAATGGTAACATATTTAATATCATAGTCTAAAGTGACATTTATGAAATTTGTGATTCAGCAGTTTCTGAATGAGATTGATGATTGTTTGAAGAACTTTTTTTTTTTTTCCCAGGAGCTGTATGGGGATTGCGACAAGCTGAGACAAACTGTGTTTCAGCTGGCCACTGAGACGGAGGACAACGACGGCTGCTTGGGTAAGAGATCCTGTAATTTGTCCCCAGCTGACTCTGATGACGCGCTCTCGCTCTCCTAATTCAAGGAGGATACGTCTGAGTCATGGCCTCACGCTGACACAAAGGCCGACATCCCATCAACAACCACGTGACTCAAAAAAAAACATCCTGTTCACTGCTGGTTGTTTTTGTTGTTGTGGAAATGTTACAACGCCACTCTAACCTTTTTTTTTTTTTTTTTTAAATGCATTGATCAGGAGACATCCTGCAGGCCAGCGATGACCTCTCCCATGTCATTAATTCCTACAAGAAGATTGTGGAAGGACAGATCATCAATGAGGAAGCACAGCAAACACAATTATCTGTCAGACAAGGTACATTTCAACTGTTTCAAGCGGAGAACTGCATGTCCTCATTGTGTGCTTACAGCGTTGTAATATAATATGGCGATCGGCAATGTGGTTTTCATGAGAAGCCGTCATGGGAATGTGTGAATGAACGTCCCTGACCACTTTTACTGCCATTTCCACGTCACCTTATAGTATCATGAACAGGTTAACCAGCCTTTTATAAGCGATATACATTCATTAAAACACAACTTTTGTTTACACTTTATAAATGAGACCAAATAATTATAGTTTAGGCGGAGTTCACATTTGGGCTCCCTCATGTTGCTCAAAGATGTGCTGCACATTTAAGATGTACTGCACGTTTAATAAGATAAGAGATAATCAGGTATTCCTTTTTAATTGTTAAATATAAAAAGACTACGGGGACCGGGGGACCTCATAAAATCTCCTGCAACCCTCCTGTGTGTCCCGTGACTGCACACTGGGCAATCATGTACAGTAATCCTAAATAAATCCTAATGAAAGCTCATCGTCAGACAAACCTGGCCTAGACCATGACTGGAAATGTATTCTAAAAGTGCAAAGAACACAACACGCTAATGTTAAAAACAGAGATCCAGTCTAACAAGAATCCCTCTCTTAAGAGCATGTCATGTAAACATGGTGTGTTTTCAGACCAGAATGTCAACTAAGCACAGTTCATGTGTAACTAATAGAATAATAATTATACACAACAACCACAAGAAGAAATCACAAGTAAAAAACATTGTAACAAATTACCATAGTTGTTAATTTCTCAGCTTGGTGTGTTATTATTATTATTACAGTTTGTAAATGAGAGCATCTTTGGTTTTCTCACCACCAGGTCGCACCAACCAGTCGGAGGTCCTGATTGACCTGGTGGGTCTGGACACACAGGGCGTCTCTCAGCCCCCGGCATCGTCTCCGTCTCTCCCTGCTGACCTGCTGTGTGGGTCCGCTGCCAGGGGCCCTCAGTCCCCCAGCCCCGACGGTCCCTCTGCAGCACTCTCTCTGCTGGATGAAGAGCTACTATCTTTAGGTGACGTTTTTTTAAATTTATTTTTTCATAGTGACATTGGACATTAACTGTTGTTGTTGTTTTAAATGTAAACATGTTACATGATTTGTGGTCGTTTACAGGTCTTAATGAACCGGCTCCGGCTCCAAGTAAATCAGCACATGAACACCTGAACAATGGTTTGCCGTCTTTACAGGTATTTCAATAAATTGAAAGAATTTCTACTAACATAAAACGTTATCTTATTGGTAATAACAACGTTTTTTTTCTTCTATTCCCACGTATTCCAGGTTTCCAGTCACGACTTTGATTTTTTTGACACCACTTCGCTGTCGACATCGTCACTCTTTCCAGACGCCCTTTCTGTGACAGCAGACCCGGTTAACCCAGTCGGGTCTTCGGCAGCTGCCTCTGGCTTAAGCTTTCCTGGTCCCGTCTTCTCCACGCCTCCAGTTTCCACAGTGTCCGTTTCAACAACATCAGTCGTGTTCCCACAGCCCTTCGGCTCAGTATTGACCACCACGGCCTCTGCTGCTCCTGCCCAGTCATTCAGCGTGGCCTCGCCTGCTCCCTCAGCCCCCTCTCTCACTGCACAACAGGCCTCCGCTTCACCTGGAGCGTCCCACGCGACTTCTCTCAGTCACAATCTGCAAGACCTTGCCTTGCTGGATCTGGGCAGTCCTAAAATGTGAGTAATAATCGTGCTACAAGGTAAATATGGGGATGGAATATGGATCAGCGCAATATTTTAGATTTTAAATTATGTATGAAAGTGTTTTTTATTTCACTGATTGGCCTGATTGGGTGTCTAAGCACTTGAGTTTAAATGTTCCCCGTTCTATCATATGAAAAGTCAAGTACATCTCTTTGCGACAGGGAGCTGAAGTTGTTATCTATGCTTTTTTTTTCAAAGCCCCCAGACTCCTTTGACAAAACAGTACTTTTACCACGACAGAGTTGCTGCTCTGCCGCTCTATTTGTTTCTGTTTATTGTGTGAATTTAGTGCATCCAAACTTGCCCTTTTGAATCGCCCAAAGTACAAACTCACCGATCGAGGCAACTGTAGACCAGCAACTCCCGTGTTCTGCGAGGTGAAATTACATTTCTTGTCAATGGCGTCTGGTTGGCTTTGAAGAGAGCGTAGTTGAATATAACGGCTTCAGTTTCCTGTCGGAAAGGGCTGTCTGACAGCAAAGTAGAGCTGTGAAAATATTCTGAAAATAGCGTACACTTAAAATGACTGCTGCCGTTGTCCAAAGCAGTGCATTGCTTTGCTTCTGTGCGGTAACACTTGTCCGTTTCTCCAAACTGGGGCTGTGCTGACCGCCATCTACTGTAGGCAATACACAGACTACGAATAAGTACCTCAACCCCACTTCAAAAAGTCTTGAAATATATATTCTTGTTATTAATATGAATACGATGAATACAAGCTAAATCAAGTGCTATATAAAGGTTTTATCCGCCGTTTAACACGGAAACCTGGTCCACGTTGGTGCCTCCCATGATTAATGATCATAAGGAGGCGAGACAGTTGAGTCTCCTCAATGTCATGTGCCATATTAGATGTGACATGCTGAACATGACGCCCTGCAAATTCATCAACAAATCATGTTGTGAGCCGTTGTGAGAGGCAACAAAAATGTCCCCAATCTCATCTTTAAGTCCATGTGCTCAAACCTGACTGCACAGTGTTTTGTTTTGAAATTCCAGGTGCTGTCTGCCGCCCTGCTTCTGTTATCTTGTCGTCGTCGATGTTTATGTCTGTCATTGTACATCCGAGCGTTCCGGGAGCCTGTGATCTTTGTGACAAAGACTCTTGAATTCTCCACACAGCACACCTGCTGCGATGGACTTTGGCAGCTTCCTGGCCAAGAGCGAGGACCTGTTCGCTCCCGCTGCCCCGTCCACCACCACCACCACATCCACCTCACTGCGCCTAGGCGAGATGCAGGCCGGGTCCACGCCCCCGCCTGCCAAGAGCCAGGCAGATGACAGCCCTCTGTTACGCTCTCTGTCCCCCATCCTGCCTCTGAGCCAGGCCAGCCCAGGCAGAGGACAAGAGGTGTCCCTGGCCAATGTCTTTGTCCCTTTGGATGCCATCAAGCCAAGTGAGTTCCATGATATAGGCTGCATGTATTTTTGTGTGTGTGTCTTGTGAGTATTTTAGGGGATTTTGTTGCTTTTCATCGTAATTATACGTGGGAGAGGGTTGAAAGAAATGGCCAAGGGCACCACATCGAGTCAGATCTCATTTTATAAACTAATGTACATACTTTGGTTTAATTAAGAGTCCATTATGTTTAAGAAATAAACTCCCTCTATGCAGTAGCAGGGCAGACATACTGTACATACACTCTTTTAATCTCCTTTGCCAGAAATCTAATAAAGCAGATTACATTTCCGCACACATTACAGTGTTTATAAGAGGTGGACTGCCAAGTAGTTCAGTGCAATTCCACATGACAAACAGGCTTTGCGTTCTTATTGTCAACCACAAAGGATTTTAGAAATCGGTCGCCACTTCGACAACGTCTAGTATGAAACTTTTGCCTGACCTCCCATTCTTGAGAGAATTCCCTGTAGAGAGGATAATCACGAATGAGATTAAGTTGTTGTGTCCCTGTAGTGCAGGTAACGTAATAAACATCTGTTTTCTAATCAGAGAATAACACTTTTCTCCTCGTTTGAGAATCATTGGGCACTTTAGACATTACTGCCACTTATTGGTGAAAGTGGCTTAATAAAACTGGACGCTGGGTGATATTTTGTTCTTGGTCTTTTTTTTTTGCAAACATTTTCATTGTGGATCTGAAAGTGATTTTCACACCATCAAACCATGCTTCCAGCACAGAGTACATTGGGAGCAGTAAGAGCTGGTGATTCGACCTCTGTAATAATCACATTTTGCTTTTCCTCTCTGTGTGCCGTGTTTTAAGGTAAAGCGAGTCCTGTGACCGCCTATGACAAAAACGGAGTCCGCGTTCTGCTGCATTTCGCCACCGACTGTCCGGCAGGCCGACCCGATGTACTGGTGATGGTGGCGTCCATGCTCAACACGGCCCCGCAGCCTGTCAGGAACATCGCTCTGCAGGCTGCTGTGCCCAAGGTGAAAGCACCCTCGCTGCATAGGACGCTACAGAGTGCCTTTATTTAAAAAAAATTTAAAAAAAAGTATTGGCAGATGTTCGACTCATTAAATTAAATATTTCACTTCAAATGAAATCAAAGTGGGCTGCCGCTTCTGTTTCATGACCTCGGATATCTGTTCTGCTAAATTCACCAGACGATGAAAGTGAGACTGCAGGCGCCCACGGGGACGGAGCTGGCTCCTTTTAACCCAATCCTTCCCCCTGCTGCCGTCACTCAGGTCATGCTGCTTGCAAATCCTCTCAAGGTAAATCTCAGCCTGGAGCTGTTCTTGGTCTTCATATAATTTTTCGCATCAAGTAATGTATTTATTGACGTTAACACTTTCATACGCCAGCCGTGTTTTTAATGCGTCCACTCAAGCAAACAGCCTTGGCCAGAGACGGTATGTTTTTCGGGTGATCTGTCATTCCGTCCCGTCCGCGTCGTCTCAGGAAGGCCTGGAGGGAATTTCTCCCAAATTTGGCACAAACTTCCAATTAAACTTCAGCTTATTACCGAGTTAGAAGTTGGTGATCAAAGGCCTCTGTGACCTCACAAAACTCGTTTTTGGCCATAACGCATTAATTCACATGCTATCCATGACAATTTCACACAACTGTCTAATAGGATGAAATGATGAAATGATGACATTTTGGACAGAAATGGATGTAAAACTGCACCATGACGGGTTGGTGGGAGGCATACAACCACGACGCGGTAATTCTAGTCATCTATGTTTGAAGTCAGTACTGCACAGTATTGGCACTTCTTACAGTCGCACATGCCAACTAGTACGTTTTAAAGATATAGTGATCACTGGCATTGACAATGCATTAGATATTGTGTGTTCCAGCGAGCCAATGGAAGCCGTCAAGCTGAGTGTGTGTGTGTGTGTGTGCATGTGTGTGTGTGTGCATGTGTGTGTGTGTGTTTTTTTGCAGGAAAAGGTGCGGATGAGATACAAACTGACGTTCCTGCTGGGAGAGCAGCCACAATCAGAAGTTGGGGAGGTGAATGAGTTTCCGCCTGCTGACAGATGGGGGGCTCTATAGCCCGGCCTGCCGTCACTACAAGACAATTTAATTTGTCAGTGAAGCTCAGAGGTCAAAGGGCAGTATTAGAAGACTTCTAGGGAAGAAATTGAAGTTTTTTTCTGCTTGCGATGGCCCACTGAAGTAGCCAATGTCCTGTAGCGTACGTCCAACTTAAACTTTACTACAGTGCCAGAGGTAGTCAGTGTGGTGCAGTAACAAATGGAGTGAAGTTTCTGGTAATGTTAAATATTGCTAAGTTATTATCCGTTTATTATGAGTATTATTGTTGTTATTATTATTATTATTATTATTATTATAATAACCTTTTGTTCTTATTTTAATATTCATATTTACTGTCTCTCAATGCCGGACGGTGAGCAAAAAATAAAAGTTGAAGGAGATTGTGAAGCCAGGGTCTGAACATGTGACCATGACCTGCATTTCACATGATTTGCTGCTCACTATGTATGATAACAACGTTTAACGCTTAAGACATCGGACTGGAGCAGACAACAGCCCCTCTGTTGCTACATAAAAGGCACCCAAAGACTGGCCCATCAAGAATCAGCTACTTTCAATATGCCTCACAGCTACTACTGAATACTTTAACTTGTATTCTGAGTTCTATACTAACTCGTAGCTCAGACTCTTGTTACGCTTTTTACGTCTTTCAGTATTTATTGACATGAATGTATTATTTATTTGGGGTTTGGGAAGAAGGTGTCAGATCTGTGAACTTCCTGTTTGGTGTTGCAATCGACTGCTGCATTCCTTCTGCATACTCTTCTTAGGATGAGCACTTTCAGTATTGCAGTGTGATCGGCACAATTCAGACGGCTTATGTTACATTATGTAGCAACAGGGTGGTTTCTGGGGAATTACATGCATATACATGTCTAGGCTGTGCCCTCTGGATAGCATTTTAATGTAGAAAATGTAATTCATGCAAGATTAAACAGCGGCCTTGTGCCGGAGACCGTAGCTCCTTTTTACTTGGTAGGTGCAACACGAGCTGTTAAGGGCACGGATCAATTATGTGCATAAAGTGGATGTGCTTTAGGAAGTGCTGACCTGCTGGCAATTAATCCCCGGAGATAGAAAGGAATATTGTTTGACGTTAATTAAATGCAGCGCATAGCTTTGCTCTTGCTACCGTTGTTAGACAATGTAGTGGAAACGAAGCCAAGAGGTTAAGTTAATCGCCCTGAGTCCACTGTAAATCTTTAGCTTGTGTGGGACTTTCCTATATCAATTCAGGAAAATATTTCTTTGAGTAAGCCTTGAGAAAATACTGTATATCAATAGAAAGAACTTGATAGTTAATTCAAAGCCTCAGGCTTACCGTGTGTTCATCAAGAACTGTGACTTCTTTATTTTTCTCTTTCTGGGGCTGTTAGAGCTCGAAAGGAGATTCTCTACATATTTCTTATCAAACTGTTTGTCTTAGATTGTTAAATGAATGTGTCATTGCATATTTGGAAAAGCTATTTCTGTGCATGGAAAAATAAAGATGGAGATGAATCTATTTGTTTTACAATTTTCACATGTTTGGCCTCATTTTTCAGTGTCTACGGACTAATATCAATGCAGTAGCATATTAACCACATCATTGTTTAGGTGTGTTTTCATTTAATCAATAGATTAATAGCAGTAGCACACTGTTACTTTTACTTGCAATATTTTACAAAGTATCAAAAGTAAAAGTATTCATGCAGCAGAATGATCCCTGTCATTATTATATAGGTTTGTAATACTGGATTTGTATTCTTTTGGTAACATGTAAGCAGCATATTGATTATAACTACTTTATTGCTGTTGGGTTGGTAATAAGCACATCATAGTTGAACGTGTAAAATTAGAACCTGAAAAGTAACCAGTAACTATAGCACATAAATGTAGTTTAATAGAGCAATGAAATTTAAATTCTCGAAGTGCACGTGCCTCAAAGTACTCTCAGATACATATGCTATCAATTTGCAGGAATAAAATGTCTGTATGAACCAGTATTTAAATGAATTCTCTGGAAAGGTTGTGGGACGAGCGCTCAGTTGATGTGGCGCAGCCGTGTGCGCCTCAGCCCGCTACAGACAGCCCACGCAAAGTGGCGCGCCAGACAGCGCAGCCGCAGCAGAACAGGCGCAGGCAGACAGACGCAGTAGCAGCAATGGCCGACGAAAAACCCAAGGTGAGGAGCGGGTTTTGTACGGGGGTTTTTCATTACAGGGTGTACCAAATCCGCGTGCAATAATTTGTATAGACGAAAAGCCGCCTGTGAGACTTAATTCGTCAACGGTTGCATAATCACAAAGAAGGCTGTCGGCACAAACGGGAGCTAACGCTAACGGCGTTAGCTAGTTAGCAAGCGGGCGAAGTTAGCATAATAAGCTAACGTGGCTAACGCGCCTGAGAACCGGGTGTTATGAAAGAAATAATTCCCTGTCTTTTTAAATACAGTTAATCGACACCTGCTTAAATGAAGATGTCAGTTTAAACATTGTGCATGTCACATGTAGCGATATAACGCTAGTTATTGCATGTCCCATGTAACGTTAGCAAGAACTGCAGAAGTGAGTACCGTTGAGACCATAGTCTACAACAGGCCATAAAATGTATTGTTTGAGCTCGAACCGTTAACTGTTAACGGATATCTTATCAAATATTCATACCCGTCCGCACATGCCAGTGTGTCACAACATAAGAGGGATTGTTGATGCGTCCAACTTGAAATTCCCATTCTGACTAGGCCGCTGGGCATTGTTATAAGGAGTAGGCCATTGCCAATTGACTCGCTAAATGCTAATGCTAACTGCTAACGTTAGTTGTAATGTTGCTCCTTTTCTGTGCTCGGTAACCACCAGCCCTCCAATCTGTGCTCACCAGGGGCAGATGTCGGATTAATGTAACGGTGGAAACGACTTAATTTACACACGTGATGTAAATAGTTGTGTCTATACTTTTGTCATAGGTCATTGAGGTACACAATGTACATCCCCAATCTTAAATAGTGTCGAACCCGGGCGGAAGGGGGGTTTTGTTGTTGAGGAACAAATGCATTTCACATGTTGATTTACCAAGCGTCTTCTTTTGCTTTACATCACTTCATGCAATCAGCTCAACTTACTGCAAACATGTGTTTCTCTCTTTCAGGAGGGAGTGAAGACGGAGAACAATGAGCACATCAACCTGAAAGTGGCAGGGCAGGATGGCTCAGTGGTTCAATTCAAGATCAAAAGGCACACTCCTCTCAGCAAACTGATGAAAGCTTATTGTGAACGGCAGGTGAGACTGCCACACATTTACTACGACTCTTAATAAGAAGCCATCTTTGAGTTAATTGCATTGTTGGTAGCCCGAATGCTGGTTCTCCAACTGGAGACCAAGGACTCGGCTTAGGGGTCCTGGGTGTTCTAGTCAAATGAGAAATACACCTTAATAAGCCCTTCTCACAGCAGCCATTTTGACATGTCATTGCCGGGTAAACACAGGTGTAATGGATATAATTAAGTATGGCCCTGTTTCATTTAGGCCCTGCTATTGTGCATGATGGCTTACTGGACTGTGACACATATTAGAATGGGACCATAATTAACTTGATCTATTACACCTGTGTTTGCCTTTTATATTACACGTCTGTTACTTGTGTTATTTCTCATGAAATATTATTCCACATTGCATTTGTTCAATAAACCATATGCTCACACAATTCAGATATATTGTTATTGTGACCCCCATTTCTATTGTCTAAATTAGTGGAGTTGAATCAATAATTAAAGTGACCGCATATGCTGCCACTTATTATTTACATGGCGCTCTGGGGTCTCGTTTACCAAAATCTTGCCAATTCTTTACCGTTTGTCATATTAACTTGTTGCTGGTTGAAAACGGGTCTCTCTAAAAACATGACAGCTGTGCAGCAGGATGGTTATTTTTTGTTGTCGCGAGTGCCCCATAATGTTGCTTTTTCAATATTTTAAACATTATTTTTCTCTCTGTCCACATAGGGGCTGTCAATGAGGCAAATACGATTTCGATTTGACGGTCAGCCCATCAATGAAACAGACACACCCTCGCAGGTAAAGCTTCACCCTCTTCTGTTCTTTCAGCCTACCAACATCATAATATTTCTACTTTAGGTATTGCAGGACTCTGATTTTCCACATTGTTGTTATGTTATGGGCTATTCCTTTTAGAAATTCGAGAAAGTATGTGCTGTGACGAACAGGATTTACTAAAGTTAAAGGTCAAAAGTTTTTCTCAAACGATGTTATTCCTTATGTAAGATGTATTTTAATAGATTTTTTGTCAGTGCGAACCTGCATTTACAAGTTTGGTACACGATAGTCTGAATTCATGTTTAAATGATCATAATTGGATTTCAAATCCTTGGCAGTAGACCGTATTGAAACAGTCGTAGAAATATAAAGAGCTGCTCCACGCAAACAGTCTCCTCTGAGCACCTGCTGTGAAGCTACTCTTTAACTTGATACTTGAGACTGTCCTGAGGAAGGACGCGCTCACGTCAGCTTTGTCCAGTATGTAATTGGTTACAGTGCTGACTTCACAAACGGCACTGAGCAGCTGTGAACGGATCAGAGTCAGTGCTGTAGCCGTGCTGCTGTAGATCAGGTACATAAAGGAGAAGGTCTTGTTTACTAGTCTCTGGTCGGGAGAAACTCTCCTAAGCTTCTGTTCCTCTTCCTCTTAACATATTTTGTTCTTTTCCTCCCCTCTTTTTGTTTACAACTCGACTTTAACATTTAGTCAGTCTCTGACTCCTTTTATTGTTCTTGGGAGGAGATGCAATAAAAGAAATGTTCATGTTTCAAACTAACTTCCTGGTGAAACGCTTTTTATGAATTAGCTGACCTCACTGTTACTGTCAACACCTCCTAAGTGGCTCCACGGTAAAGACCTACCACTGCCTTCACATCAGCTGACATTTGAACTTTTTCTTACAGCTAGAAATGGAGGATGAAGATACGATTGACGTGTTCCAACAGCAAACCGGAGGCTCTTCTCTTTAAAGACTGTTTCCTACGAACATCCCTACCTCCCCTTTTCATCCCCGACCATCTTTGTTATGCCCAGTCTTCAAACGCTCATGACCAGTGTTGATACCATCCAATGGAATACTTTTACAAAATGTTCAAAGGCAGTGGCACAGTTGCTGTAGATAGGTTTAATCACACTGTCATTCGTATGTTAACATGTTTGAACTGCGCAGTGTAGACAACTTGTAAGCAGTACAGTGAGTCTAATGTGCTGAAGAAATTAAAACCTTGGCATGATCATTTTTTTTCCTTTCTTGAGGTTTTAGAGAAAACGTCTTGGTCCTTTTTTTTTATTTTATTTTTTTTTTTTATACTTATGTCATTATGGTTTTGATTCAGATGGAATTTTGTTATTGTTGTCAATTAAGCCTGCATTTTAAATTCACATCTGTTATGAAAATGTATTGTTGGAATAAATTGAGTCTTTTTTAACATATGTCCTTGCTGTTTGTTTTATAGTTATTAGTCTAAACCAGTAATGTAATATGCTAATTATATCAGTTTACTCTGAAACTATAAGCTGCTCGACCATAGATATGTAGAAAAGGGTCAATTAAGAGGGTTTTATTTGCAATGCATGGCTTCAAATATCTTATCAAAACTTCAGAGCCTTGCCCTTATACTACATTTGTGCAGGATTAAGTTTGTAAAAGGAGTTCCCCTTTACTCTGATGGCCCTTGTCTATATCACTGTCCCACTGTAGTAAAAATAATCTTACTTACAACTTTGAGCCAGACAAAAAAGTGAAATTCGAATTAAAACTGCCTCACTATAGTTACATTTTCAAGTCGTATATTTTATTTAAATGTATATTTTCTTAATACGATTAAAATAAACGGCTGTTTTAATACACGACGAAAACTGATGGTGAACGTCTGGGTCAACGTCACATGAAGTCGGATGCAGAATGTGCATGCCGGGTAAATCATAGGTTCTACATGTCTCTAGATCCAATCATAGTGATAGCTGTACTCTTGTGGGCGGTACGAAGGCTGTAGAAACGCCCTCTCCACAATGGATTCTGTGGCACCCGCACTTGTAGAGAACCGGACAGAAATAAGCAGAGAAAGACCGGAAATACGGCGGGTTTGCTACCAAAATACATACATTTTTGGCTATGTACACTATGGGATTATAAAGAAATTAATCTTTCCCGTAAGTCATACACTGTTTAAATAAATAGTTTGGATTCAAATGAATTGATGCACTTTGATATGATCTTAAAAATAGCCGTTAACTATATTTGTTAGGTTAGCGTGTTTTATTTTGAAAATTTGACCGGATGAGAGACGTCTCCTTCTGGTCACTTTGACGCTTGTCCGCTCAGATTTGAGGCAGGTTGATTATTGGGAACCACGGGCTGCGATAGACAATGATGAGGCGGTGAAGTGCAGCTAATGCAAGTGTAATTCGCGCGTATCCTGTCAGAAACATACATATTTTCCGACTTCTTGTGCAAAAAATGACGACGACCACGAACTATCAAGGGATGGAGCCCGGTTCTAAAAGCAGTTCCAGGTAAAACGCTATGTTCAGACCGCTCCGTTAGCCACCACGACGCCAACAAGTCCAGCATCCTTTTGACGTTAACCTCAACGCTAACGTTACACGGGTTTACCTCAAAATCTCAGACATGTTTGTCCCTCACCCCTGCACGTAATTATTACTTAACCGCTCGGAGATGCTCGAAACTAAGCATGGGGCGACGATGCTCGGAGAAAACTGGTACCACACCTTCCCGTGTTGTCTGATGGGATGGACCATTCCCATTTTTCTTTTAACGTTAGCTAGCAAGATAGCACTCATGTGCTCTCCCTTTTTGTAGAGAAGCTCCTGAGCTAGCATGTGCAGACTAGGCGGCTCAGCACCCAACATCAGGCCTTTTTATCACGTTTTCTCATTACTTTCTCGTCTTTATTGTCTAAATGCGAACGATTTATCACATCTGTCATTCCAGTTGGGTGCGGCCCCCACCCGTGAATTTCAGATCAGCTATCGGGATGATCAGTGAAGTACAACAAGGCATCTAGTCTTCCCTGCATATGGCCCCATTGAGGCGGGGGCCACGTTACAGCATGGCTACACCTGACCATGACCATATAAAGACTGGAATGATGCGGGTTTAACATTCACACTGTTTAGGTGAACGATTGAGCCTCCAGTACGTTATGTGGGTATTATGGGACATCCCATAATAATGTAAAATACAACGATACATAAGACCAATGTCATTTTATTCTTTCTACCACAGAGTTAAAAAATACTATATAGCATTACCTTTCAATTTACTAGAAAAGGACATAATCAATATTGATATAGAATCGTGTGAACTCTGCAATAAGTATTCCAAAGCATAAACAATGTATAGTTGACAGTTTAATATGCACATCTTGTTCAGAATTATAGTCTAATACAACAGCCACGCATTTCATCATATCCTCATAAACTGCATTGCATTTTACTGAGAGGTGTTCTTATTATTTAGTCTACCCTTGCTGATATATATAAATCTGTCCGACGACATATCAGAAAAGTACAGTAGTATAAACAGTAGCCTACATATAAAGTCCACATAGACACACAGGAAATGCTTTTGCATTGTGGTGCTTTATTATGATTTATTGGCAGTAACGGAATGTAATACAGATAAGTATATTTTCTTATGAAAATAAAGAGTTGGCATGTTTTCGTTGGCATAGAATGAGCTGTATACCTCTTCATACCGTCTCTTCGCGGAGTCCGCCGTGTTTCTACTGAAGCCCAGAACAGACAATCCAAACACGCGGGGCCGTTTGCTAGTTGTGTTGGCCCCTTGTGTGTGTGTGTGTGTGTGACGGCTGATGAGCTCAAACATCTGATTGACAGTTTTAAGTCATCACATTGTTATCCAAAGGGTAGCACATTGTTAAATGACGCACAACAGAATTTATATTTGACCTTTTTATTTGGTGAGTGAGCAATCACTTCTCACTCATTCATTCTTAAGTCTGAGCTGCAGCAGTCAGGTTGGTTATTTTACTTCGTTAACCCTTTTGAAATGGAGAGAAGACGCTTCGGAGAAACCAGCCGGTCTGATCCAGCTTTCAGTAACGGTGCTGACTGATCTCTCTCGTCTCAGGGTTCTGCGCCCTCCTGGCGGCGCCTCCAACTTCTCGCTTGGTGCAGATGAGGAGAAGCCTCCCGTCCGGAAAGACAAGATGGCCTCCAGTGTTTTCGCTGAGCCGGAGGACCCCTATGCTAATAGAAGGAACAATCCACCAGGTACAATCTAAACTCTTCTCCAAGCAGCTGTTGCTTCAGTGTGAAAGCTTATAACTCAACAGCTATCTTATTTTGACAGCTCACCACGACCTTTACGGATGGTGCCGCTTAAAAACAAAACCAGTGACCACGAGGAACAAGTTTGAGAATGTCGTTTCTTGCCTTTCGATACGAGTTTGTCACTGAAGGGTTTTTCTCTCTCGCTGCTCTCGCTGCTGGACCCAGCTGATCGTCTGCTGAATAACATTTACCGTCTCCGGTGGTGCTACCTGACATAACGGGTTCAGGTGCCCAATTAATTTCTCTACCAGGCTGTCATTAGATATTCAATCACTGGTGTTCGTGTATGCATTAGGATCGTCTCATGCCTGCAGAGATCTGAAATATTCATGGGGAATTGAGCTGCATCAAGTAAAAAGTATAATCTAAGAGGATTAATAAAACGCTGATAAACCGAAAACACAGTTTCATTGCCTTATATTTTGCCCAGTTTTCAAATACTTCTCTAAATGCAGAATGATAGACAGCAAAATGTGACCAAAAGAGGAAATAAAACACAATAGGAAGTAAAAGTGATGCTAGCCAGTTATGCAGTTTTGATATCGGGCATTGGTTCCTAATTTTCTCCAATAAATGCGGCAGTTTAAGCTAAAAACATCTATTACAAGAGGAATTTACCGTTCACGCCATTGCTGCGTTTTTATAGCGTTTCCCTTCCAGATGAGGCGTTCTGTAGGACCGGTTGTGAAAGCTCATAATCCAAGTAGCTCTCATTGTGCCTCGTGTTGGCCAGTTCGGGTCTGGTCTCAGACTTCCAGTGCTAAGAGGGATCAGCGATTCTTTTCAGTCTTATTTCCTATGACAGAACTCATTTTTCCCATTTGTACTAGTTTAAATTTGCAATATGAAAAATGTATATTAATTTAGTGTATTGTATATGCAGTAAAAGTTAGATATAGCCAACACAAAGTGGACAAATTTCATGGCAACCTACGCCAGCCATTACATCACACCCTTCTAGTAAACATTGAAATGGCTATAGTTAATGTAACCCCACCAATATGAGAACATGTGACGTGCGTATTACTTCGGGTTTGTTTGTCGGAGGCGGGACAAGGCCATACAGGTTGTTGTAAGTGTTTTTGTAGTAGCAGCTTTAACTACATCTGGCTTTCCCAGAATCTCATCAAAGGAGGGGGGGGGGAATGTAACACATCAGTCCCAGTAGACTTTCGGTCACTGGCGTGTGCAGAGTTGAGTTGTCAGTCTGGATTCTACATCAAAAAGGCGGAGGTTCATCAACCAGGAGGCCTCGGTCAAAGAGTTTTGAGTCGTCACCCAAATGGGAAAGTTGCCAGTTGAGGGATGTTTGTGTCATTTTTACCGATATAGACAAACCGTTTTTAGGAATGCAGGATAACTGAAATAACAAAAATAGACATTGTCGTTAAAGGACCAATTTCTGAATTCAAGCTAAAAGTGTAGCCTTACTTCAACAAGGAAGTTGCTAAAAGTAATAGCCTTAAAAAATATATAACATATGTATTGAGACAGTTCAGTGTATATCGTCTTCCTCCCTTTAATTCTCTTACACAGTAGCCTAACATGAACCAGCCTTTAGTCCTTTAACAGTACTAACAGTATTTGGAACCTTGATCTAATAGAGTCCGAATAGCTGTCTTCTTTGAACAGGATCAACGAGAAAAGAAAAGGAAAACAAGCCATCTCCTCGTAGTCACCGAATGCTTTTCTCCCCGTTTTGACCCTCGATGCCGTATCCGTGCTGCCATGGAGAGGCTAAGTGATTGTGTGTTTGTCCGCATGACGGAGCACAATACAGCCTGACAGGTATAGGAGCATCACGAGATCTGTTGGCAGCAAAGTGTCGTCCAAAAAAACCAAACGTCTCAAATTACTAGTTAAGTATAATATAAAAATCTCAAAATGGAAATAATGTTAATATAAAACATAATCACTCAAAAAAAGCACAGAGAAGTCTTACTGACGTGTGTGTGTGTTCGATCAAAAGCTCTTGGGCGAACACCAAACACAGTGTAAATATATAAATATAGCTTGGTTATAAACCACCCGTCAGACAGTGCCAGCAGCACCTACTGGCATCCATCCAAAGTCAAACCAACAGGCTTTTCCTTTTGTAAACAGACAGAGTCTGTTCAACTGTTAACAAAGAGAAACAAAATGACTGCCGGACGCATCCAAAAAAAACACAAGGAATTACTAAAAGAAAGCAGAAATGATCTGCTGCTGAGGCTGCAATGTGGAAGGAGAGAGAGAGAGTGAGCGGAAGCTTCTGCCACCTCTTTATCGGCTTTCCTCAGTCACAGGCTTGTAACCCCGGTACACCTGAGAGGACACGGAGGTAAAGCACGAGTTTAGAGCACATAGCAGCCAGCAGAGGGGGAGCATGCAACACAACAATGTCAAAGTGCGTCATCTGATAGACCCATTCGGTATCAACCAAATAGGTGCACTTACAAACCAGGGGGCATGAACCGGACAGGGCTGTGTCATACAGTTCCGATTTTAAATTGGTGCGGATTGGTGCAATGGAAACATATTTGTTCAGAGAGGCGTGCATATCATGAATAAAAGAAACAATTAAAAACATGTTGGCGGTGTCCATTGACCCCCAGACGCACTCATCTATCCGTCAGTGTAACAATAATCGGCGTGTGTGGAAACTTTTGGACAAGCTCAGAAAAATCCAAACTATTTTCCCCCCTCATTAAAGAGACGTAGCTCATGGATAGTCCCACTCACATGCCAGCGACGACAAAGATCCAAAGAGAAAATGCTTCCACAGCAGGACATGACTGCATGTTTGTAGTGTGAACCGACTTATTGTCAGAATGACATTAAGCATGAAAGTGAAACTTCCAAAGAATTCCCCACAGCTCGAAAGGAAGCTAAGAGGAGATGTAGGAGTAAACGTCAGAGCAACGTCCTTCCCAAGAAAAGTCCGGCATAATGAGGGTCATCGGGTCATCGGGTCAGGCCGTTGTGTCAGTGGACTGCAATGGTCAGCGTTGTTCTGCTCATTGGACCTTCACTTCCCCTTGTTGCCTTCCGATGTGGTCACTGACACACAAAATCCCCAGTTATGTTTAAATCCTTTCTGGGAAATTCCACACTTCCGACAAACACCCTGACGCGACGCTCTGGCATTTGATTCAATGTTTACATTGAGTATGAAGGCTGTGGGCAACGATACCTGTTTTCCCTGTGATCACATGATCAAAAAACATCAGCTCGTTGATGGAGGTAAAGCTGACATGTCATGTACGGCTTCTATTTGCTATCCAAATAAGAAGACTTATTGTGATGAAGAGATTGGCCTTTTGGACTTTTGATCTGTAAAACAAAACCGAGCAAAGGTCTTATGCTGCAGAAGTTCCTTTCTGAAACCTCAGCACCCGTTTCTTTATGATCTGGTCCATGAGTTTTATGATGAGTTAATTTGTTTCTTATCAGGCCAATTATGATCCAGCTACTCAATTAATAGTTTATCAGGAGAGGGAGATCAGATTCTAGTTGTCCTTGTTATCGTGCCCTGTGGACTACCTTCTCTGGCATTCACTCGCCATTTCTTAATTTCATAACTCAAGAATTAGTTAGCTAATTATGACAATTTCACACAAATGTCTAAATGGACGTTTGCGTAGCATTTATTGGATTTTGCCTTTGCACCTCCTGAGCGACGGCCTTATTTATTTGAGCCGGTGCGTCTCCTCGTTGTTCCAGGTGGGAAGCCCACCGGTGTGCTTTGCGGTGAGCCGTCAGCCCCCCGGAGGAGAGGAGGGAACCAGACCTCCGACCCCCCCGCAGACGCCCCCGCCGCGGTAAGATTGCACATCACATCACGAGCTGCGGTGGCAGGAAATGAAGTGAAACCTGAAGGCAGACACACATATGGGGAAGCAATCCAAAAGATTTAACTCTTATCTATTTTGTTTGTTTTCTAAATCTTCCCTTAATGTCTTAATCAGTAGCTTGTGTATCAATTACAGTGGAACATGAGCAAATTAAAGGAGCGCATGCTGATGAAGTACTGACCACCTTTCTGTTTTTGTAGGACGGAGAAAATTCTGTACGCGATTATGGTAAGTGCATGTTTTTTTTTCTGATCACATGACGCGCTTTGATCTTAAACCAGTGGTCCAATATTACAAAGAACAGATTTGTGATACGCCGTCATAAATCTTTCACATTCAACATCACAGATATACAAATGTACATGTGCATACCTGTATACATGCATACACACGTTTTCTGCACAATATTCATATAAGTTATTGTTACACTACCTCTATAATGCCCAGTCAATGTTGAAGATTTAGGTTATTTTGACTGAAGTAAGTCGGTGCTTTCCGCTGACTTTTAATAAGAACAAAGCAGGATGAAAATAAACATTTTTCTCAGTAGTTGATGATGAGATCCTTCCCCAAAACACTCCGACACATTCATGCGGACACACTGTGTCCTTCAATGTCTGCAATTAGAAACAATCTTCCGAGGGTGTGACGCATTCTTGTGGCTGCTTCCCTGTTAATGTTTCCAAATGATAGCCACATGCCTCCCTGCCTGTGTTCAGAAAACAGCGCTCCTGAGCCAGAAGCGGTCCCAGAGCAGAAGGAGGAGGCCCCTCCAGCCGACCATGCCGCTGCAGGAGTACCGTCCGGCCGCAGGAATCCCCCCGGGGGCAAGTCCAGCCTGATCCTGGGATGAATCCAAGCCAACCACCCCTCCCCTCCCTTCATCCCCTCATCTCTGAACTCGTCTTTTTTCATTTTATTTTTTTAACAATGAACCCCCCCGGCCCATTCGTCTGAACCGCAGGAATCCAATCTGGTGTGCAACAGACACCAGTCTCCTCCCCATCCCTTAAGTGCATTGTTTTGATACCTCTTTTCTGAAAGCCGTTTTGTACCGTTTGTTTGTTTTTAGTTTTTGACGGAAGCACTTTATGTATTTCTATGTGTACGGTTCAAAGTCTGCCTTTTCCCCCTGTAACACAGGGTACAAGGATCACATTTCTCATATCAAATAGCGATAAATGAATCTCCCCTAACTTTATTGCGACGGCTAAAGCGGTGTGTGATTGTACGAGCAGTTTCCAGAACACAAGCGGAAAAAGAAGAAAAGAAAGCTGTCACTTTTGCACCGTGTTCAGTTTTGACCCATCTTGCATGCACGTCTGGTCTGTAAACGTATGAATGTGAGAAGAAACATAACTGTGAAGATTTTTTTATTAATATTATTTAACCTGTTAGTTGTTTTTGTTTTTTTACTGTGGAATAATTGTCGTATTGTTGCATGAAGCTGGAATCTTTCTACTGATTATCTTATTATCTACTTATGAGTCCCATATATGACTGTCATTGTGATCTGAAGGGTGCAAACGTGTATTCAGAGGACTTCTGTAGGTCCCGTGTCAGGTGACAGAATTGGAAAAAGCCTTTTTTTATATTGCAGTCACTAACTTTAGATTATTGTAACCCCAGTGCCGGTTTTGAGTGTTTTTTACAGGTCAAATTTACCCTAAAATACAGTGTGCCTGTTAATGTGTGAGGCTACAACATCAAATAAGGTTGGGTTTTCTCAATTGCATGAAGGGGACCTTAGTTTCTCTAGTGCGAGTTAATGGAATGTTGTTGGTCCTGAAGTGTTGCTGGTAAACCCATCCTAGATTTGACAAGTGACCTTATGACAGCTCAGCCTTTTTTGCTATGTTTTTACCCCCCCCCCCCCCTCTCCCTCCTTATACATGTGTTTGTCATCCTGCTCACTAGAAAGATACAACAGCCTTTTTGTATATGTCATCGTCGCATTATTTAAAAACCAAAAGTCAAACTCCCTCCTGCTTCTGTCTTGTTGAGTCGCGTGCGGCGACTGCAGCCGTCACGCAGGAAGAGCTACATTTCAGCAATGTAGGTGTCTTGTTTTTGAACGTGTGATGATGCAAAGACGCGTCCGTTTTGCATCCTATGCGAATTCCCGTCGCTGGATGTTGAGACGCTGCAGAAAATTGAAATCATGAAAAATGGCACAAAGTGGAAATGATTATTAAAAATCAATTTTGACCATGGGTCCATGTGTTTGCTGTGTGTGTGTGTGTGTGTGTGTGTGTGTGTGTGTGTGTGTGTGTGTGTGTGTGTGTGTGTGTGTGTGTGTGTGTGTGTGTGTGTGTGTGTGTGTGTGTGTGTGTGTGTGTGTGTGTGTGTGTGTGTGTGTGTGTGTGTGTGTGTTTGATTTAGAATGATTACACTGTAGAGGTTATTGTTCCTCTGCAGCTCATGGGGAAAGAAACACAAAGAGGAAATGTTCTACTAAATAGATAAGTTTGTAACCTTGGAAGATATTTTAAAAACGTTTAAGCATTTTAATACTCTTTTGCACAAAACTGGATTTTGTATAAACAGATTTCAAACAAAGGTGAAACCTATCCTTCATGTATTTGTAGAGAAAAAGAGTAGAATAGGGAAAAGTAGTAAATCATACCTAAAGCATTTGTTCATAACGTTGTCAGTCTTCACTAACTCGTACAGTGAGTTTGGATTGGTTCCATACACGCAACCTATCAGCACAGCCAATCGCGCGCTTCTCATCATCCCACAGACTCACTCTGAAAGTGAAAGTAAGAAGGAACCTGGCTAACTACACGCTCGATGTCCAGTCGACATCAGACAATTGTTCCAACGCTGGAGAGACGTCGCCTTGTCGAGGAGCGTGTACGGTGAGTTTGACATATGACACATTTATTGTGGTGTGGGCAGCGTGGCGTGACGTATTGGAAGTCTACGTGTTGCACATGTATGTGTGTGTACATTAAGTTAGTGGAGCGGTGACGTAGCTCAAACTGATCCTACATACAATATGCCCAGTTTAATGAATGGCGTTATGTGAGCCTACTTTATTTTGTTAAGGTTACTGAAGCGGCAGTGGAAGGAGGCGAACTTTCAATGTATCTAATTCTCAAATCTATTTTTAAAGTCACGCTACGAGGAAATGGCTCGACTCGCGTTTATTGAAATTTAACCTCGCGAGCTCGACCTCGCTCCAAATATAGCTCCAGAACGTGTCGCCAACGGAGTTTTTTCAGCGCTTTCTCTTTCTATAGAATACACGTTGGGCTTGAGGTGTGTGCAGATAAAGTGTACACAACAGTGTCTGGGGCATAGGTCATAGACACGATAATAACACGGCCCCGGCCGCATTTATTTGCGCAAGGTTGGTTGAACTGTTTCTAAGAGTCGACAATGTGCAATCAATCATTTGCGTTGTGTTTTGGAAGTACGAAGAGACCACATTCAAATTCAACAAGTAAAATCTTGAGTCAGTTTTTATTTTGTTTATTTGTTATATAGGAAGTCTGTTTTGTCCTTAAATAGTATCTGACACACAGTTAGTAGTGCGGATGTTTCCCCCCTTTGGTTTAGCCATAATTAATGATTAGGTAAACGGTTAGTTATTGCTGCAGGTTTGCACCATGATGCAACAAAACTACATCAGATTGCTGCCAATTCAATTTAGACAATGGGAAACACACAATACATCCAGCATATTTTCAAACCCTTCCTTCGTGGGAAAGTCAGCCCAACGTTTCTTCTATAAATAAACATTCCACTTGCGGTGGCCACCCAACATTAAGGGTTGGTAATCTGGGTTTAACTTGAACTGTAATTGCAATGTGTCCGCAGCACAATTGAAGAGCACTTGCGAATGGCCAACTCGGCATGTGCTTATGGGTACGTCCACTCTGTCCTCCGTTGTTTGTGTTTAGTGTCAGTTGGTGTGAAGGTGATGCAACCATCCCGTGGGCCTTCACATGTGTTTCTGCAACCTCACTGGAGGAGTACAAAAGGCTTCTCATTTGACTGTGCGGTTGTAGAGTTCTGACTGAGTGGAAGGTGCACATGGGCATCATGGTGAAAGTGAGGACTTGACTCACTTGACCGACATGTTGACTTCAAAACACTCCTCAGCCAGAAGAGGAAAAGAGGTCGTTGGAAAAAGACAAGAGACCGACTCAATGTTGATGCCAACGTTCCTGAAGGCGCTCCAACACCTCCCCTTTCAGATTCAGGGGTTCCTAACAGTGGATGGGGTAGTCAGCTATAGTGTCGTGTCAGCCGGGCCGCTGTATCAGCTCATATTGTTTTATCACAGTTAGACTGGTATTGTCATATTTTTTGGGCTGATACACAACAAGAAATAGCAACAAAAAAAAAGAAAAGCTAAAGATATCTTTGGGGTATTTTACAAACAGTGACGATATTGCATTGACAGGTTTACTCAGTAGCCTACATGTCTTGAGATTTTTAAATATAATTGTACAGGGTGTCCTGGTGGTTATGTGGTTCAGATTTATGTCATATAGCCGGTTTGTCATACCCCTGTCTTTCCCCTCATAATAATCGTATTATAATTATTAATTTTACATGTAAAAAAAAAAAACCCTTCCCCTACATTTCCTTAACCTCGCAGTTATTAACCCCCTAGAGCTCCTGAGGAAGAGAGGCTGTCAGCTCGTTAACGCTGTTAATATCCAGACAGGAAGTGAAAGGCCACAGAAAGGTCTTAAATGGAGAAAAGGATTAACGCATACCTCGGGATCACTGAGTTTAAAACAACTCTACTGTATGTTTAGTATATTATATAATATGTTTAATTAAGGCAGATTCTGTTCATTAGAAATCAAGGTCGGAAGCTGATAACCGGTATTTGGAAGTGAAAAAATTTAAATGTTAATATAAAATTTAGAATATCACAAACTCCAACACAAAACTTTGTGTAAATGCCCTTTAAGCATATATGTTTAAGTAAATGCTGCAAAAGAGAACGTTTCAATGTTATCTTTAAAATGCAAGATGCAAGCTCCACGAGGCTACATCTTATCGGCTGGAAGTATTTAAACAAGCTGATAAAGGAGATAGACGCACACTAAGTATGCGTCCTTTTCCTCGCGGCAAACTGACATCCTCAAACGTTCTTGGCCCATCCTCGTCTGCGTAGTCAGAAAACGTTGGATGTGCACGTACAGGTGAAAATCCGCCGCGCGGAACGCACATAATTGCAATGGATGGCAGCATGTGACCTGTCCCTCATGACAGTGTCTATCCACAACTCCAGGGTTTGATGAGCAGGATGCGCTGTATATGTTCAGTCTGTTAACAATTCCCTTTCCTGTTTTTGTGGGAGAGCGCAGATGTGTTCTCTACTGTGTCCAAGAGTTTCAGACAGGCATCCGCCACCCCACAGCTGCAGTGGCTCGATTATCCTTTTGGGGAAAGCTCTTGCATGTGATACTCTTGTGCTCCATTTTCGATTCATTGTCCAGGTGGAATGTAGGAATTCCCCAATCACGTCCACAAAGACAGGTTGTTCAGGCAGGAGGAGTGAGTTCACACAGGTGAGGGGGAGGGATCAAAATAAACTCAAGTAAAGTAAGCAACAGTTTATTTTTTAAACGGCAGTGGGTGTGAGTGTGGGAGTGTGCAGCAATCATTCTTAAAGGAAAGAAAAAGGAGGATTGGGGTTGTCAGAGGTATTTGAAAATCCGGAGGATGTTGCCCAATCTCTGGCGACTCAGAAAAGCGGTTTGACAAAACAATCTCTCTGCTTTCTCTTTCAGTATGACCCCTTGTCTGTTTGAATGTGCGGGCTAAAGCGACATTTCAAGTGCAAGTAAATATACACACACTTTAAACAAGCGGGTTTCATGTTAGACCGCCAGTTACAATCTGAGAAACTTCTAGAAACAACAGAAGCGGACTGGGACCACATTTAGATGCATGATAACCACATTATGGGACAAATATGTAAGATCTCAAGAAACCCAAGCTGAAACAGATTTGCGAAAAGGGACCAGGCGAGCAGTAAAGTGTGATCAGAGGTTTTAACTTTGGCTATCATTTACTTTTATTTTATTAGGTCTTTTTTTTTTTAAACCACCTTCTGGAACAAATGTTTCAAATAAAGCATAGGCTGTAAAAAGCTATGACATGAGAAATGTGTTGTCAGTTACATTCTAGTGCTTATTTATCTGTTTCATAAACATCTATTTTTTGGTTTATTTGATAAGGAACAGAGCACATTAACAAACACATTTCTGTAAATGCGCCGGAGTTAGCCAAGAGGCTATTTTTCATCTGTAGTCCCAAGAGGCAGATGTTCCAATGTTCATAATCATAAACCAATGCACACCCACACAGAAGAATGTATGCTCTGGAGACCTCTGGCTTCTCCTTCGCTGCGCAGCTGCAACTGCATCTTTGCATCTTTGAAACCGACAAACCGGTTTAGTTTTGGGAGAACAGGTGTTGTGTCTTATTTCCATGAAATAGCATGAGACGGTTGTTTCACTCTTTTATTATGCAACAGGAAATAAAGGCTGTGCAAAGCTCAATCGTTTTTACCACACATGCTTGTTGTAATCTTCAGTACAGAAGATCCGTGGTTGTTTTCTACTTGGCAGTCGGGCCATTTTGGCTTCATGCGCGACTTTGCACAAACCCCCGCCTCCAACGCTGTATCCACTTCTCTCTATACATCCATGGGACCGTGAGGTCATGAAACAGTTAATAAAACAAAGCTGTATTAGTGCTTAATTCACCTACAGATAAGAACATCACATTTCTTCCCACTTATATTCCATGAAGCTTCACAGCACCGGTCTACCTTTTTTTCCCCCTGTGCGTCATGTCGGCCAGGTGCGTACAACACACCCTCTCTCGAACAAAATGACACATGCATGCAAAGTCTTCACCCAGTAGGCCAGATAAGGTCAAGTTACAAAAAGGCACAAAAGTGAAAATAAAGATCTAGAGATCAAATCAGGAGAAGCTTTCCAACTGCCGGAGGGGAATAAGGAATCCGTAATCCAATTTGAACTAGAAACCCTGATCTCGGTGCTGTGATAAAGTATCCCAGTGTTTCCGTTGTATACATTTTGCCAACAGAGCGAAAGCCAGGCTTAGAGGGAACCAAGCTTCATGCAGATGGTGTCATTATTCTTTCAAGACAAAATTGACAACGAGGGCTGCGCTTTGTCTCCGTAGTTTGTTTGCTCTGTTCCGAATCAGCTGGTGAGTTTGTGAACTTGGAGCGTTTTCCACTTGCTTTCGGTTCCCTTTCACGCAGAGAAAGATCCAACTGAACCAAAAATGCATCACTTCTAATCACTTGAGAACAGTGAACAGTGTGCGACTCACAATTGACCCGAGTCCTGTTTGAATCACTTTCAATACTGAAGGCCAACAAGTCACACAAACCCCTTTCTTTAATTCACATTTAGCTTATTTGTTCTACCTTTATCGTACCTTCTTAAACAAGTAGACATTTGTAATTGCATTTAAAAAAGAAATCTGATTGTCAGCAGATCTGTTATTATTACCAGCATCTGTCACAACAAAACAGCTAAAGGCCACATGCACAGTCATAATAAGGGCGGCAGTTCAGGGTTCCATCTGCAGAGTTACCTGCATTGTAAAACCACCACAGCGCCTGTAAAATCCTCTGGTAACATAATCAATCTTGTGCAACCAGCACAAGATTGTGGCAAAACACGCTGGCAGTACACGCTTTGTTTTTGCAGTACAAATATGTAAGTAAGTAGAACCTGGAGCACCACCCTTTTAAATTGCTCTCATCATGATGTGATTAATGTAATAATCAGACATCTTTGGTGATTACATTTGTCTTGATCAACACATAAAGAACAGTTTGTTCTGTCATTTCAGGTAAATGAACATGGCCTCAATGGATATCCTCCTTATGTTCACTGTCATGTCAATCAGCGTAGGAAACGCAAAGACAGGTAAATTCTGCCTAAATCAGAGAATTTGAAAGTATGAAAGACTGCTTCCTACTGATGTAACGTCTCATCCTCTCATATTTTCTTCCACAAAAGGATTTATAAGTCTGAAATGCGAGGCTGAAAATCTGGGACAGTATGGCCAGCAGTCGCTGCTGAAGTGTTTCATCAACGCCCCAGAAGACACGGATATCCTGGTGGTCACCTGGAAGAAAGCCTCACGTACCTTACTGATCTTTAACAGAGGGGATCTTAAAAAGGAGCAAGGCTATTCATTTGCTGAGCCGTCCTGGAATATCACAAACATGAACGTGTCCCTGCTCATCACCAACACTGCAGTGGAGCACGATGGACGTTACGAGTGCATGGTGGCGACAGACCGCGGTGTTGACAACGTAATCATCAGCCTTAAAGTCACAGGTGAGAGCCTCCAGCCTCGTGGTCGAAACATGTGTAACAAGTATTCGGCACGGAGAGGTGACCGATTTGAGTGTAGTGTTCATCTTCAAAACTAATCCCAACTCATTTCAAAGCTAAACCGTGAGCCAAGTTGATTAAAACAGAAAATGTGCTTGAAAAATTTAATTGTTGCCTTGAAGATTATTTCGAGATCCGGGGGACTTTCCTGACCTATCACATTGTTATTTCACTTTCTGTCTTTACGTACTTTTAGTTTCAGTGTTACAAATAATCACAGCCAGTGCAGGGGCCAGTTTTAATATTTGTCTTTCTTACCACATATTGTACTAGATAGCACTCTTCACATATAATGGTCAACTTAATTTTGCGATACTTAACTGGTGTTGTTTGGTTGACGTCACGGTGCAACGTTCAGCTTAATGATCGTGTGTTTTTTTCGTTTACTCTTTGCAGCCAAATACAGCAAACCAACTATCCTCTTCAACCCTGAGCCAAAAACTCAGGATACAGACGGTACCCTGACATGCGAGTCTGATGGCGGCTACCCAAAAGGCGAACTTCGCTGGTTCCATGAGCGCAACAGGGAGCTGATAGATGACTCTCCGATGGAGGCGAAGCAGACCGAAAGTGGTCTGTTTCAGCTCTCCAGCAAGCTGGTTTTGGGGCGAAGATCCAACGCCTCCGAATACACCTGCAGTGTGTTCAATGCCAGCGGAGGCAAAGAGGAAGAGGCCACATTCAAAGCACTAAACACACCAAAACCTGCAGGTATTTGCTTCACACAATAAAAATGTCACACAGCGATTTCGGCCACTGTCACATGTGAGGTCATGCTTTACTTGAAATTTAAATTACACAAATTACATGTGTTGTGTAGGCGCAGGAGGTCGTTTCTGGCAGAAACCAGAGAGTACAAATTGTTGTCGAATGGAGCTTGTTAAACATGAAAGAAGAAGAAAAAAAACCTCCCTATAACAAGACAGCAAGTTGTGTTGTACAGCGATCTTTGACAGTGGGAACTTGGCTTAAATCTGAAATCTTTGTCAAAACTTCAAAACAATGCTCCTCACAAGGGAAGAAAACTATGCAGCCCTCTGTGAGTAAAAGAGAAAGCGACTGTATTAAAAGAGAAAGCTGAAGTATTACAGGGGGGGACTTCCCATCAGTGCATGCACACCTCATTGGAATGCAGTGCACTTACAACTTTACTCTTTTTGGTCTTGACCTGAAGTATGAGAGCGTTAAAACAATCTTTTTTTGTTCAATTTGTTTCATTCAGAAACGGGGTTTCGGAAGGAGTTGGATCCAGCCACCAAAATAGTGGCTCCCGTGGTGGTCATCGGATCGCTGATCGCAGGGTTGCTGCTAGCGCTGCTGATTTACAGAAAACGATCTCGACGTGAGTACCTACACAGGCCTGGCTCAAAATGAACCGATACATATATTATTGAGTATTAACTCAACTAAAAAAGGTAGAAGGGAGATTAACAAACAGGATTTCATTTATTACTTCCTTCTTCCTCTAAGAAACAAGATTGCATCACATTCACCGTTTCAGACTACACATCATTAGCTGCAGTTTTCTTAAAAAAAAGAAATTAAATCACTGAGATATTCCAGAAGGAACGGTTTACTATTTTTCAAGTCTGTGTTAAAACAATAATCAGGTTCCCCTTAACATTGAAAGAGGTTTCAGGTTATTCTTCCTGTTCATACTTCCTTTAAACTCCGATAAACAGTAGTGCGTAGTGACTCGCAGCATTACTGATGTACGACCAGCGGAGGAAAGAGAGGCAAAAACGGAGCAAATATAACTTGAAGAGATGCCGCAGGCTGAGAGCTAATGTTGGGAAGTTTAGCAGCTCATAAATCCCTCTCAACTATCTATTTTATATTGCTGTGAAAACATACCCAACTGTATTCATTCCGGTGTCTTGCCAACAAACAACATTGTACTAGATTACATTTAACCATACAATAGATGGAGCTTGACATCACAATAGTAGGAGGTGGACAAACCTGTAGAACAACTGGCAAGTAGCCAATACGTGTACTTTCCCATCCTGAATAGTATTGGCTACTATTCAGGATGGGAAAGTACACGCTGCTACGTTGTTTTGTGAAATCAAGCAGTGTGGGTGCTGCAAACCTCTAATGAGGCCAGAACTAAATAGCTCACAAAGATTGGTTTGGTAGGACACGTCTGATTTTCATTCTCTCATCGTTTTCTTCACAGAGGCCCGAAGATACTCCACCACACCCCTTATGGGTACGTCCATCTTTGGACATACTATTGCTGCTGTTTTTGCTCCAAATGTGTCTCTTTTTAGAGGTGTAAATGAAAGGTTCTATCTATTGATTCTTCTACCTATCGACTAGTTTTAGCTGCCTGAAACACGACATATCTGCTGCAGACCTTCTGACAGAATAATGAGTGGTTTAATCGGCTAAAATGAATCGTCTTTTTTTAACTACTTTACTGGACATGTTGTTTGTGTTTCACTGATGAATAGTTGACTCGGTGGCCTCCGAGACAACATGAAACCAAACTCACTCCCCACATACACACACATTTTTTATCTCATTCCAAGCCTGTTGAGGCATGTACTCCCGCTGTGTTTTAGATGTTAGCCGGGAGCACATGTTAATCACTTATTAACTGGTCTGGGGAAGCACAGTGATATTAACTAGGATACACTGCAGATTATAGCCTTTTTCCGTGGCTTGTGGGGAAACATGGGCTCGGTCACTAATCACTTTTTAGAATCTAACCTGACTCTTGTTTCAGACGCTCACCGTACGGGGCCTGCCTCTGCTCGCTTGTCACAAACTTGCTCAATATGGTGATGGTTTGACGCCCTCCCTTTGTAAACCACATTAACACCTTTTGATATCTTCCAGGTGACCATCGCGAGTTCCTCAAATCAGATGTCGAGGAAGGGAAGGTATGTCAGCATGACAGTATTTTGACTCACTGTGTCTCAATAATAAAACTTCAAATACACTCTATAACAAATAATTCTGGCTTTGATATTAAATCTTTTTGCAGGTGATGATAAATGCTAAATAAACTTGCCGATAAAGAAACTTGGCCTGAGGTAATTATAATGCTCTCTATAATATTTGCAGTCTTCAATACAATATCAGATATCTGAAAGCTCTCTCTCTCTCTCTCTCTCTCTCTCTCTCTCTCTCTCCCCAGGAGTCACTGCGAGTCACATATGCTAATTTACTGGCAACCTCTGAAATCAACACTTCCTTGTTTGCTAATCTATCGTTGCACTTTGCCTTTTGCAAACAGCTGGGTCTATAAAACCAGGGATAACTTGTATTACTGTGATTCATCAGAGGAACTGTAAGTGCTTCATTCATCTACTATCACGTACTAAGAAAACACTCTAAAATCAATTGAAAGAAGGATCTCGACTGATTTTAAACCAGTGACGGACTTAAAACTCTGACAACCACATCGGGAGCAATGTGTAACATCACCGAAAAAAACAACCTGATAGTTTGGATGGCGGTGAATCTCGTTTTGGTTGTTGGAGGAACTGTTTTGTTTAATTGTGCTCACGCAGTAACTGTAGCCTTTGGCAGCTTGGCAGGAGTGGCCCTCCTACTCACTTCCTCTTGTCACGTCATGTCAATGTTACGAGGAAAATGTTGAATCATGTTAATATGATGGGGCAGAGGGTCGTGTGTGTGTGTGTGTGTGTGTGTGTGCGTGTTTTCTGGGGAAATGTAACCGAAGTTGCTAGTTTAGTAGTCTGATTTTACAGATTTTTATTTTTGACCTTTTTCACATTCCACAACTTGACAAGTAGCCCTAGTTTTGTGATTGTGTTCAACTATATTTGTCTTACTGTCAACAAATCCCATGAAAAAACATTGACTCAAAGTGTACACTGTTAGAAATACAGGTGCTAATTAGAACCATATAGGATCTTCAGTTCGTCCTCATAAAAGCACTCTTTTGGGTTGCTGGAAGAACCTTTCATAAAGGGTCCACCTGAACCCATTCAGAGGGTTCTACCTAGAACCATCTGTGAAAGGTTCCACCTTGAACCCTCTCAGGAGCTTCTGTAAATAATTCATTTATTTGAATAAAGAGTTCTCTGCATGAAAAGGGTTCTTGTAGAATATCACCAGCCTTTTTCTTTTTAAGGGTCCTTGTTCAGAAGTTTCTCATTGTTTGTTTCCTGCTTAAAGACATATAAGATCAACTGGACAACTTTGAGTGCAGTGTTGCCCCCTCACTGCCTGAGAATAGTCAACCCCAGCAAATCTCATATCCTTATTCTAACCACCGAGGAAGCACACAAGATAGATGCTGGACGCACTTCCGCATGTCACATGATCTTCACTTACTTGCTATTGGAAAATAGTGTGTGGTGGAAGAAAGCCAAAACACATGTTTATGTTCCTCTTACTGTCTTCAATGAAACTGTTGATGTAACTTTTAGCAGCAGTGAGCAACTTCATTTCCAAAGGCAAAGTTGAGAGTTAACAACAGAAGCACAAAATGTATAATCAATCTTGGTCCCTGACACAGAGTGAATCGTTCACTTTTTGGATCGAGAAAAATGCCATTAAAAGCTTTTATTTTGAAAGATCATTCTGGAAATAAAAAAAAAACGTAACAGTAGAGCATTGTTGTTGTTGTTTTTTGTATATACTGTTTTTTATAAATCTGTGAAATTGTAATGCTGTGTGTCTGTAATGGCTTTCACTGTTGTGTTTTTATGATTAACATTCACTGTCACAACTGATCTGTGATTTACTTCCATGTAATAAAACACATTTTGAATTGGAAAAGAGAACCGTGTGAATTATTCTTGTGTTGCTGTATTTCAGACATGGCTGTACTTGTCAACGGGTATTTGTACTGACATGATGAAAACCAAAGTCACTTTTCTGGTCATTCTCCTTCCTCTGTCTCATGTGAACACAGATATTATGACATCATTTCTGATGGAAAATGTTAACACATTGACATCCCCAGATGCATTGGCTGGTTTTCAAGTTTATCTTAATGATTTGATAACAGTGTAGTGTTCTCGTCCTCGTATCTCTTTCTCTTCTCTTTCTATTTAAAAAAAGAAATCTGTTGCATCTTTGCATGCCTACGAAAAGAAATGATCAACTGTCTTATTCCTGCTTCTCTATCAGGCTGAGATGTTTTCAGTCAATAAACACAAATTATATCAGATCATTTTCACAAAGATTTAAGGCGAATATTGGAGAATTCAATCCATCTCAATCCATTTCAATCCTGCCATCTATTGGACAAATAGCATTACAACATGTCGGGGCGGAGCAGCACAGATGGAACGACATTTCCATGCATTTCCACAGTTGACTTTTTCAAATCACAGCTAACATATGAGAACAAATAGATAAAATGCTAAACAAACAAACAAAAACCTTGCACTGACACAGAACAAACTGGCAATGAGCAACATATTGATGGTGCATGTATTGTACAATCATCATTGTATCATCCAGATGTGTTTCGTATTCCATTCCTCACCCGCGACATCTCTGCAGACACTCTCTCTCATCTTCAAAGTTGATCTGGTTACCCAAACACCCTCCGTCCTTGAAGAGTTCACCGCTCATTGAGGAGGAGGAGTTGAGTAGAAACACTGTTGCGTCCCAAAACATGGTCCTGGTATCCGGCGCTGCTTTACAGGCCTCTACGTGGAGAGTGAGGGGAGAGATGTAGCACGAGGAAGGATAGATAGTTGTAGCATCAGAATCAGGTTCTCTCATCTTCCATTCAACACACATACATCTCCATGAATGTGCTGAGATATTGTATCTTCTGCTGACAATATGTTAACTCATGTTCACAATATATTGAGCTAACCAATAGAAATGTCTGCAGTCAGTAAACGGTAGAACACATGTGAGCTCTTATAGTTTGATGCTCAGACAATCTGCTGCCCTTCATGAGTTGTTCGTAGAGGCAGACATTTTTCTGTTAGGGGATTTTTTAAATCTGTTTTATGGTGTTGATTTTGATATGTTATATTATATTAAAGCGTCAGTTTAAATTCAGAAATTACATTGTAACACTTCGTCAAGTTCCCGATATTATGTTTTCATTGTTTTCACATTTATATCTTTTTAAGGTTCACAGTTTTATTTTGTCCCTCACCTCTCGTTTCAGATAACTTCACTTCCTGACCTTGTCACCTTTCCCCGCCCTGATCAGCTTCACCTGTTCCCAATCCTCCTCCTAATCCTCTGTGAATTATTCAGTTGTGTGCTCCCGTTTGTCTGTGCCAGTTTGTCTTAGTACCTCCGTGTCTAACGTTCCAGCACTTTCTCCCTGTGATTTTTGTGACCTGAATTTAGTTTTTACCAAACCTCTGCCACTAAAGACTGTTTGTAGAAGAACAAAACCTTTCAAAAGCCTTTAGTTTTTTTCGATACCCCTACCCGAGGTAGAACAAAGCACAACCAGGTTTTTCCTAACTTTAATTTGTCTAGTTTTTTTTTTTTAAATGGACAGTTGTATAAAATATTTCAAAGCCAAATTAGGTGTTTTTGGTTGATTTGGTCGAGAAACTGCAAATAGTGAAAATGTAGGCTTCTCCAAAAGGGGCAGTGTCTGCCTTATCACATGTATCTCTGTAAATAATGATCAGAATGTCACCAAATTTGAAATGGATGTTCACAGACAGTTATTGCATCAAATAAATGTTTCATCGATACCTTTGTTCTTTGAAATGTATACAGTTAAGCAAACATTAATTATAAGCAGAAAGTGAACAGGAAACTAAAAATCCAAAAGCCATGACTGATTGACTAATTTAATTGACTTTTTAATTTGATTGACTAACTGATTTACTAATGAGCCATGATTTCATTTATATGTACCAAAGACTGTTGTCTTATCATAAAAGTAGGTTATCTGACTATTCACTTCACCCTCTGACGTCACCAGCCATCAACAGGGAACTAGTGCAGCATCTGTATCTATGTACATACCAGAGATGGGCAAAAATACATCAAAATGTATTTTGATACAAAATACAAAATACCGCCAAATAAATGTATTACAACAAAATACAAAATACTGGTGCCAGAAAAATGTAACAAAATACATGTATTTTGTATTTAAAATATAAGAAATACTTTTTTCTAGATTTTCTGTTTTCTCACAATTTGGTATAGCAGAGCATTCAGGTTTGGCCTATATAATGTACACAAAGCTCTGGTGAACCCCACAAAAAGGAAGAACAGTCACAGAATGTCAATGTAACTAAGCAAAGCTATTGAAAGACAACAACTTGATTATGTATATATATATATTTGTATTAATGGGACTTAACAGCCCATAAACTTTGGCTTTGTATCAACAAGAACATATTCATCACATATGACATACAAGCTCCCAATCTCCCTCTTCCTATAGCTAGCTACTCTACTGATAAATTAACTTGCTAAACACTGGCTATGCACTAGCCTAGACAGCATGCTAGCGTCATTAGCATGTTAGCATCGATCGCTAGCTTGATATTATAACCATCACCATGTATATACAATAGGCTATGTAGCCAGACCCAGCATAAGTTATACATCAAGCTAGTTGACATCTGTCACACTCAGATACAATATTTAACTTAATCCGTTGAACTTGAAGATCTGAAGACTGAACTCGTGAACTGTTTTTTGATTCGTGGAGAAAGTATTTTGAGTATTTTAAATACAAAATTTCTCCACTCTAAAGTATTTTGTTACAAATTACGTTAGATTTTGAATCGGCCCTATCAAATACAATTTACGAAATACTCAAAAGTAATTGAAATACATATTTCAAATACAAGTAATAGAAATACTGCCCATCTCTGAGCATGTGCCATCTTAGGAATCACTTTCAGGGACACTTTTGATGGAAAAAAGGGAACTTGCAGATTGACAATTTTATCCAGAGCAGATGCTACCTTTCAAGCATGTTTCCACACTTTTGAAGTGAACTAAGTGTGATTAATCAACATCATTTACATGAATTTGGCTGCTCAAATTTAAAATAAAAACTCCTGGGGGGGTTGAGGGTAGTGTCACAGAAGTCCTACTAATAAAATGCACTGACTTCACAGATATCACTTCAAACTAAATTGAGAACGTGGCGACCTGTATGACAAACATAGAAAAACAAACAGCTGTTGACTTGTATTAATATTGGTTTACTTTGTTTTTAGGTCTTGTTAAATCTTCACCAGCAATGTTTTCTATAAACAGGCACTGATGTCGTCTGGAGGGAGGGAAGCCTGTCAAACCAATCTAATTTGTGACTATAATCACAGCTTCCTGTTACTGACTGAAATAAAGTCAGTTTGTATGTCGAAAAAAGGTAAAAAAAGTTCCAGTATTTTGACAAATAAAATGATAGTATAGTATGTACAAAAATTGCAGTTTAGTATGTTAAAAAGCCATACATTAACCTGACAAACATTTTTTTGAATAAATAAAATAAAATAAATGCAAAGAATTTTGATTTAAATCAGGAACTAGTTGGACCAAAGAATGGATTCACATGATTAGCAGACACTTAAGGCCAGCTTTCTGTACTTCAATACTCTACTACTATTTACATTTGGCACCAAAAAGTATTGAAGTTCACTACTCGGCCATAGTAACTCTCAACTTTGATCCATCAGCAGGTTCAGCAGAAAAAGGGTACAAAGATGATGCTTAAAGATCAAGATCATGTGAAAGGGACCTCTCTGAGAACACAGAGCGGCAAGATGTGGGAGAGAGGATGTAAATGGTTGTGAGGCATTCATTATGAAAGTGCGATTGTGACCTAAACTGAATAAACCACCTGGTGTTGTGACATTTAAAGTGCGTCAGTCTGTTTGGTTTATATAGATCTGATCTCAGCTGAAAGAATCAGCCCGGAGAAATCCATCGTTTGAATATTGAATTTAGCTCGGAGTTATGCGATATACTGTACAAATTAAAAGCAAGACCTTGCTCTAAATTGAGTGCATACAGTAGAGTAGGATTAAGTCTAAATATATCATTTTAATCTAAGCATTTAAGCACACACACAAAAAACAACACGCTTTCTAAATTGTCTATCTTTTGGTACTATAACATCTTTCTGCATGAGCTGAATTAACATTTTGTGATACCGAACTTAAAAATGGGACTATTTTCATCCTCGTCATCTGTACTATTTCCTGACCCTGCTTTCCCACATCAACACCTTCCCTCCATCACTTTTCATAAGAGCACACTCAATGATGCTGTTATAAACGTTGCCACGACAACACCGGTAGTTGATATACGCGATTTGTATTATTATTAGTTTATTTCTGCAATTATAATACATTACGTTTGCTGTAATTTTGGGTACCTTGTGTTCGTGCTCGTAACCATTTTGCCCTTGTCTTACTCATGATAGACGAGCTTTTGTTGTTGTAACATGAACTTTAACCCGGAAGTTAAGCGGAGCTCAGAAAGACGAGACACGGCGGGTGAAAACAGCGAAACTTTTCTTACTCGTCTGTTATTCTACTGCTGGTCTATTAAAGTACTGTTATGCTTGTTGTAGTTGATGAGAGACAGAGTATTTGTTTCTTTGTTGTTTGTACATGAAGCTGTACTGAACATCAGTAACAAGCGTAGACTCTTTTATGACCAGTCTGGCTACAAATACAGCATTAGCATTAGCATTAGCATTACAGCCTGTGGTCAATTGGTCCTGATACTGTCCAGTAAGAAGTACTCAAATTACAGTGTGGAGTTCTCCTGTTAATAAACAAGAGTTCTGAATAGTTGTTCTTACCAAAATTCCCAAAACTCAGTTAATCAGAAAGAAAAATAATGTACAGTGACTTAAAAACTGAAAAATGTAATTTAAAAAAGTACTGCAATTCATCTTGCTATGTCATGTTCTGCAAGGTGTTGTTATATATTCTTGACAGGTAAATATTGTTTTAACCTGATTGTAATCCTTTACAGAACACGTTATTTTCCTGCTATAACAGATTAGCCAAACATTGCTTACACTTTTAACCAGAAGAGAGCAGCATCGTACATTGCTGATGTTAGACAGTTTATAGGTTTCAGATCATTAATGTCCAATGTGGATGTACATAAACTGAGTCAAGGCAAAATGTGTCCAACGTAAACTTTGTTGTGCACTGAGGGGTTTCTCTGGTCACACGCACGTTTATAATAGTAGATTTTATTTCAGACATGGTGGTTCTTGTTCATGGGTATTTGTACCGCCATGTTTGAAATATCATATTGTCTTTTTATAGAGGCTGCAGTTTACGGTGCTGTTGAATTCCATTAGTTTTTACTGACAGGTGCTTATATTATTTTGTTGACCCCAGTAATATCAAATTAGGGTTGGCTAAATAACAGATATTATACATACATACGTGTATATATATATATATGTTTTTGAAAGAAGATATTCCAAGTTTAGTTGTTATAGTTGGGGGCTGACTGCAGAGGGAGTTTGATGAGCCCCAGATCTGCGCAGTCAGATGAAAAGGAAATCTGTTTCTGCTGCTTTTATAGATAAACAAGTGCCAGATAAGCTCTCTTGTACACTGACAGGAATGCACTTTCAATGAGTTCCTCATTGTGAATCTGATTGCAGCGCAATAGGCAGAAGCAAGATGTTTTTAAGGGGTTGTTCCATGCAGATGACACCAGGGCCCAGAGAGAGTCTACTTCTGCTTGTCTATAGGCCCACAGTCTTCAGGGTTTTAATGTGGATGTGCAGATTGTCCACTTAGTGTGAGTACATCCAAACCCACGTACATCACATGTAAGTCCATGTCGGGTTTCAAATCTGCAGGCTACATCCAGCCAAGATCACTTCTGACCGTCACCATAGGCTCAGAACAGGGTCAGAATTCTGGTGTCTTTTCAAGGCAACATTTTAAAAAGTCCGCCCAGTGAACGTATGACCATAGACTTTCAAGTGTGGTCTCGAGAAAGAGGTTTGTCGAAGGCCACTGCTGACCATCTGTGGGAGTTCAGAGCAGAGTCGGGGGCGTTGATTACAGGTTGAGCAATAGATTAGTTGTCAGGACTATTTTTGAATGTAAGGGGATTCTGTCAGAACTTAATTATGTTAGTATTGTGATGTGTTGTAGTATACTGTAAGGTGTTCCTGTTATTTTGTCCACCACCATTATGTTGAAAGATTTAGTTGATGTTGCTGTTTTTCTGTTTTTTTAAGTTATAGTTGTTTATTGCTTTGTACCTGTTGTCTTAAGGTCAAGCCCCCAAACCCTCCACCAGGGGGTGATCTCACCTCATTCGTCATAGAAACTGGACAGATGCACAGCCATGTTATGACTGGCAGTCAGTAGTGGTATAAAAACAGGCAATAAAAGGTGTTTTAAGAAAGTGGGTTTCACCGCAACCACGAGAGGCATGCACGACTTAAACTGGCCACCCAAAAATATGAGGCAGTTTGCTGCAGCAGAATGCGAGTTTAGCCATGGACAGACACACGGAAACACACACACATGCTACCGATCGCATGATCCTCTGGGCGGAGAAAATAATCTCTATCTCTATCTATATTAATGTCAAATAATACGAGTTACCGGTGAGGTAGATATACTGTGGGGTTAATGAGGCAATGGACCTTTATTCCACAGCAGACATCTTGACTTGTCACTGCGGCATGAAGCACAGATTAATAGTGTCTCAGTAGCATCAAGTATCCCAGTAAGTCATGCCAGTGAGCCAGCATGAACAATACCAGAACCCTGGAACTATAGCTCACCTAAATGGAAGGCAGTAGTATTTAACACTTTATTTTTTATTGCCTTTTCATCTTAGACAGAATACGAAAAGGGAAAAACTAAAACATGAAAAGGATCCGGATTGCTCTGTCTCCTCAAAAACGTGATCATTCCTGAGACACATTCAGGGGTTCTTATCTTGTCCTATTATTGACACGTAAACATGGTCCATTCCTCCCACTTCTCCGATGATTTAACAGTTCCACACCGTATATTTTGTTCACAATTATCTGCCATCCATCTTGTGATGGTGGTTCTGCCTTGTGCCATCTCTTTGTAATAGACTTGTTCTTATGACTCCTGCCCTATTACCAAAGTAGAGTAACACATGACTTAGGTATCATAGCCCAGAATTTTGACTGTAACAATATGGACATTTCCCCAGAACTGTACAATTTCAGGACACGACCAAAATACATGTGAATGGTCTACATTGACCACCCCACATTTCCTCCAGCCATTGAACAACAGACAGATATTTGCTTCTAACTTGGGAGGTAATAAAGAATCATATTAAATTCTTCTAACAATGTTCTCTCAAAGTAGAACTGTTGTGTTCTCCAAATATACAACCATTCATCTTCTGTCATATTCACACCTAGTTCTTTTTCCCATTTCAGTTTTGCATAAAATGTTTGTGTTTCCAAATGTTCCATTAGGCGGTTGTTTTCAATGCTTTTCCTGCTATGAAAAGCCAAAATGCCTGCGGTGGCAAAGGTCTACGGACAGTGTGAGGATTAGGTGACTGGGAAAGGCAGGAACACCGTGAGGACCACTGGTGGGGAGGAATGGATCTGAAATGAGAGCAAAGTGAGTGCATTGGTATAATTCATCAGAGGCAGGTGACGTCTATATTTATCTACCACAGTCAAAATATACGCAATTGAAAGACCCTTTTCCACAGCAGACATTTTGACTTTGTCTTAAGTGTTCACTAACACTGGTGTCACCGCCTCTGCTTTTATTCAGTTGTACCAGTAAGACATGGCAGTGTGACACAGCATCACACCACATCAAACAGGAGAGGAAGCACCGTTTGCTGCACTGTCTATATGTGAGAGACAAACACAGCGTGCAGTCAGTGCTGCAAGATGAAGCTCCTCCATTGGTTCTCTCTGTCGCTCTGTGTTTGTGTCAATGCAGGTACACGACCATTTCATTCTCTTAAAACATTTAACGATTTTTTTTTTAAAGCTGTACAATTTTATTTGCCTGCTTCCAGAAATACTGCGTAAATGTTTTTCAAACCCTCTAATCAGACAGTTTGTCCCCCTTTTTTTATGACAGAGAACAACGTGGTGTGGCGGGAGTCTGGCGAGAACGTCACCTTGAGGTGTTCCTCCGCGGGATGTTCCAGCAGCATCGAAGGGTATGACGGGATGTATCTGTATCACGACCACAAGGAGCGGAGACAGGTGCTTTACTACCACCTCAATGAAGGGGGAACTGATCAAATTACACTGACTCCGAGCTTCAAAGACAGGACTCAGGCGGGGGGATCTCTGAAGAACCTCACCGCCACCATCAGCAAGCTGACTGTGAAGGACTCTGGCTTCTACAGCTGTGTCTTCCTCAAGTTTAAAGGTCGTGATGTGCAATGCAGCGTCTACACACTTTTTGTAAGAGGTGCGTTTTTTTGTTTTATCTTCTTAAAAACTCCACAAGGGCAGTGACCCAAGTACAGCACAGCGCAAACATGCAGCAAGGTACCCTTTTTCTGTTATTTAATTCAATACTTCCATCACTCTTCATAAGGAAATACTTTCAAGGGAAATTAACTTTTTACTCCATCAAGTTTGATGGCTACCAGTAGCTCATGAAGATTATACATAGAAAACATTTATAAAATATGATAAGTTCATAAAGATATTAAACTGGATATAAAATGGGTATTGCATTTGGGTTTTGTTGACTCCACTTCTGTATGCGTGAACATATTAATATTTGCCAATCTTGTTCCCTTTTCTTGAAATGTTTTCTCTCCTTTTCTCTGGAGCTTATAAATAGCCAAGACGTAGAAAAGTATGCAAGTGGTATCCCTTCCCTTTTCTACAAACTCAGCTATGCACATTGGAGGAAGGGGATGAAATACAGAAAAGTACCATATATTATCCTACAGAATAGTCCTCTAAGGCAAAAGAATAAATATAATTAGAGACTATTTAAAATAGACAGCATATGAAAAAACATTAGATTATTAATGTAGATACATATTGCTGATATTTCCATTGTGTTCTCACTACTTTCATTGAGTAAAGGATCTGAATTCTAAATACTTCTGAATACTCAACCACTGGAGGACCATGTCTGTTATTGTCCTGAGCCGTTTCCCATGTGCTCGTCTATCTATACCAGGGGTGGCCAACCAGTCAGAGACCAAGAGCCACATTTTTTACTGTGTTACTGCAAAGAGCCACATCATACACATGGGCACACATGAACATCACCCTATCCCTTCCTCACACACACACATACCTTTGCTCAGCCAGATTTATTGTAAATGTCACACACCAACATGATAATGACAGAAATTGACTCCTAAGACCACAGGCCAGTCATTTTCAACAATGAACATTGTGTACACTGTCTCACACAGACAAACTCTCAGTTCAACCAAGTCCACAAACAAAAATATAATAATTTACAATAGTGTTTTTCTTTTACTATGCATGTTACTTAGTGGGACTTCTGGCATTCCTTGCCTTGAACAATCCTCTTCAAATCTGGCTTGTATTCCGTTGTTGCCAGCAATTCTTTCACATGGGTGTCAGTCAGAACAGATCGATGCTTTGATTTCACGTGTTTCAGGGTAGAAAACACAGACTCGCAGACGTATGTTGACCCAAACATTGACAGTATCTTAAGCGCAGCCCGTTTGACATTGGGGTATTTTTTCATTGGCACACTTTTCCAGAACTCAATGGTCCCGTCCCTTAAAGCAGGTTTGAGTTGGTCCTCCTCACAAAGATCGATCATCTCCAACTCAGCCGCATCCTCATCTGTGACTAGCGGGGCTTTCAAACAGTCCGTCTCGGCGTTAAATGGGTCGACGAGGAACGTAATCTGTGGCCGCACATGCGCGTTTGACGAAAATACCGTATTTAACTCAAGCGAAGCGAACACGCACATTAAAAAAACAGAAATACAAACTTCGATATGAACGTAAGAGCCGCATGAAACCGGGCAAAGAGCCGCATGCGGCTCGGGAGCCGCGGGTTGGCCACCCCTGATCTATACAAAGAGAATATCTATCTACATAAGGTCTACGGAGAATTCCCCATCATTATGCTTGCACTTGATGGAATGCTATACAGGAGCATTTGCGTGAAGACATTTTAATTCGCCTTGTCATCCTTTTCACACAGGAGCAGCACAGTGTTCCAATTCAACAGAAGCACTTTGCGCCCTCTGCGATGAGAAAAGTCCAAGTCTGGTGTTGATCATCGTCGCCGCCTGCACCATCGGCACGCTGCTAACCATCATCTTCATCCTGCTGGTCGTCCCGAGAGTGAGTTCAGGTCTCTCACATTTATCTATCACTATTGTCTATCACTGCTGTAAACGTGAGGTTTCCCTCTTTGATTGTGGCAGTCCACGAGCCGGTCACGTAGAATGCTCCGTCGTACTTGCAGCTTCTGTGAGGCTTACTGCACGTCTGTTCACATTTTCTTCCAACGCTCAAGGAAAATATCTTTTCGTTTCCTTGATTTCATAAAGACATCAAACACATTTTTCACTTCGTTATGCTAAACACTCAAACAAGTGGCAACCTCTGCTGCTGGAAAAATAAAGTTTATGCAGAAGTGGCAAATGCACTTCCTCAAATGGACATTTGAGGCTGGTTCTAAAAGTGAGGCAACCCCCAACTTTACCAAAACAATCTAGATTGATAAATAGCACTACAGGTAAAAGGAAAAATATAGGTTATTAATTTTGGGTGGAGCTATCCACTATACAAATTAAACATTTGAATTCAGGAGACCTGTAAACTGTATTGTCCTATTGCATTTTATTACTTTTGTCAAAACAAATGTTTTCTCTCAGACAAATCCAAACTAATGCATTTACCTCTGGTGTTCTTAATATACTCAACTTTGACACAACTCCTCTTAACCTTACCCGCTTTACTTACCTGCAGAGAGAACTTCAATCTCTCTCTATATATACAAGGTTATAGTCTTATAGGAAGAAGTCTTATATACATTTACATTACATTACATTTCCACCAGTGTCACCAGTGACACAGTTATAGCCAGAGCCCTTGAGTTGGTTCCTTTTAACTCATTTTAGTCTGTGATGCGGGATCCCACATTTCCACATTTCTTGTACTGTTAACATTTGCACAAAAAAAGTTCAGTCTTCAGATTCCCAAAATGTGGTCTTCAGAAGGTCTTTAAAAGAATGACTGTTCCTGTTATCTGTACATACCTTCACACTATCAGACAATTTCTAAAGTGATATTTGACCACCAACAGGTGAGACGATGGACTAGCAGCAGAAGAAGCATGGCAGGCGTCCTGCACCAGGTCTCCAATGATAACGTGTATGAAGTTATGACCAAGAACGCAGCAGAAACGGCTCTGGTCGGCCCGCATGATTGTGCCTAGCATTGCTTACCTTGGCTTGGTGGCCATCTTCTTCTTCAGGGCTGGTTTGTTTTTTTTGACTGATTTCATCAACACACATGAGACAAAATGTGAAATACATGTTTAAACAATGGATCAATATTCAACCATTAATATTTGTGTGTTTTGGTGTTTAATAGCATTCTGATTAAATGCTTTAATCAGGTTCTTCATGGTCTCGTACCTTTTTATATACAAAATGGTTTAACTTAAATGATACATACAATACTTTAGGTATTATTGTAAATTACTGTATTTGCATCGATTTACTATTGAGTCTAAAATATTCAATACAATCGAGGAAACAAACCGAGCGAGCGCTATAACAGTAAATGATGGACAGATGAGAGAGGCAAAAGGAAGTATGATTGATACTGAGAGCAAATGTAGCTTTTGAAAAACAAATTTGGGCAGACATGTTTGAAGGTTGTGTGCAAACGCTGTGCGACAGCGCATGTGGGCACCAACCACGTACTTGGGGGGGATGTTTGTGTGGTTGGTTTGCAAGCGTCGAGTTCTCGTTAGAAATACATATGTAATGTGATCCACATATTCATAATGGGGTAGATTGGACACACATATGACAAATTGTTAATATAAAAAGGAGAATCCTGATAGTAAAGATGGTGATGATGCGAATGGTTATTGTAAATCAGTTTTAATGTTAATTTTAATTGTGTATCACCATCAGAATGGTAATACATGGAATAACATGATTTTCATAAATTGTGATAAGTCTGGTTTCTGGTTGTCTCTGTTAGTTGTTTATGCATTTGTTTATCTCATTTCTAACTTACTAAGACTCACGTGTTTGTCAGTAGAGGACAGGAAGTGCATGTCAAACGAAACCACAGGCATCACACAAACAAGAACTGACAGATGCCTCAATAATTTAATACTTACAATACAGTTTCATAGCTTAAAGTTGAGTTGCAACATGTTTACCCCTTGAATATTTTAATAGAATAAATGGTTGATGCTTTATTTATTAAAATGTTCAGCATGTGATGTAGTTTTTATGTCCTTCAGGCACATTCATAATCAGCCACGGATCCAAATAACACGGGGGGATTTGGTTTCACTGTGAGCGTTGATGTATTATTTAATTTACACAGAAACATTAACATGTATTTAAGATGGTAACATTAAAGCACATGAAATCAGAGGAATGCAAGCAGAGGCTATTTTACACACCTGGTTTATTCATCAACCATTTATTTTCATTTTGTTATTTAAGCTGTTAGAAATAGATTATTTGACATTTACCTCTAAGATGTACAGTAAAAACTCACAATGGTACTTAATGTGTTTGGGTGTCATCGAGGGAATGTGGAACATCGCAGCAAAGTCCTGTCCCACTTGATTTTACATCATTTGAAGCCATTGCAGCCTCTCACACTCTACCATTTACCAAGTGATGTCAGGTAAGTCCCTGAGGGTTCAGGGCTTAAGGCCGTAGGGGGGACATCAGTTAGTCAGCTAGCATGTGTACCTTCAGCTTGTTTAGCCCGCCTCTGCCTTTGTTGTATTAAAAAAAGCATTGCTTTGATAAAGTTGCAAAATTTGATAAAAGTGAATAAATCACAATATAACAAAAAGCAACTAGAAAAAGTATAGAAAGAAAAAGCCCAAACTAATGAAACTAAAACTTCTACATAGAAAGTACTAATTTCCAGTTTATGTAAACAAATCCAAACAAAAAGAGACTCTTTTGATATTTCTAAACTCAAGTCCCCCCCTTTTCCGTCTCCCTATTGGCTCCTTCCACTTCCTGTGGACGGTCCTTAAAAGGCCTTCTCAGCAGTATTCAGACCTTTTACCGGATGAGTTCGATAAGCTACAAAACAAAAGTAAGTGTTGCTTGCAAATTAAAGAAGCATGTGACAATGTTAACCAACGTGTGTGCACCCTTATTAGAAAATAAAGCAAGTTGAAATTGAATAAAGTGTGTAACATATGAATACAAAGGACTGTGTGTAGTGTAATTTATTTGGGAAATGTTGTGTTAAAATGTGACCAAATTTAAAGAAACACTGCTGCCACATCCACACTCAAATCACAGTAACACCAGACAAATGCTCCTAAATGCCAAAGCTGACATTTTTCAAGCTCACTTCCTCATATACACGGGCTCAAAATGACGACATGAAATCATTAAATTAAATAAAGGTGCAGTGTGTAGGATCTGGTGTCATCTAGCGGTAAAATAGCAGATTGCAACCAACTGAAATTTCTTCAGTGTGCCAATAGTGTAGGAGAACTACAGTGGTCGGTGTGATAATATTAAAGTCCCTATCTAGAGCCAGTGTTCTGGGTTACCTTAGAAACATGCAGCCGGCTCTCTGAAGAAGTCCCGCTCTGAATGTAGATATAGACGATGCATTAAGATAACAAAAACACGATTCTTATATTCAGGTGACTAGAGAAAACTCATTAATATTATATTTCTTTTCTGCCAATAGATCCCTCTAAATGATGCACAATGTTCCACTTTGAGGTTACTTTCTGACGTGGTCAATGTCACACTTGTCTAAAGATGGCACCATTTCACTAAATTAAATCTGATTTGTAGCCATCAAACTCTTGGATATGATGCTGGGGGCATCGGACGCAGTTGTAAAATCACCCCCCATCAACTTTCTTTTGCCTTTTGTAACTTATAATCAAGAGCTCGTGCTTCATACCAGAAGGTAGCAGCAATAGTCCAACTGACTCTGGACCAAAGGTGAGGAGTTGAATTATCTAAAATATCGCTTATCCATCGGGGTAAGTATTCTGTTTTATCTTTTAAAACCATTTACTCCAGGCATTTATGCTGTGTGCTAGATGTGACTGCTCACTTGTTACAGCCTATTATTTGACCAGGTAAAGATTGTTTTAGCCTGATTTGAATCCTTTACTAAATTTGCTTTTGAGCCGTTTCACATGCAACAATAAGGGTACTACGTTTAGAACTATCAGTCGTTATTGTGTATTTTTTATGAACATGTTTACTGTAAAATTTAATTCTAATGAAAACGAATTGAACCTGAAAGCATCATTAGAGTTATCAGTTCCATGCGTGCGTTTCCTGCTACAACAGATGGCCTGAGCGTTAGCCGCACATTGCTGTAGCACGACATCCATCTCTTTTTCCCCTTTCTTGCCTCAGAGTGAAACATATTGAAGTATTGCCAATCTCACTTTTAACCAGAAGAGGGCAGCATCGGACAGTCGTTTTACTGCAACATACTAGAAACAACGTGTCACTGATCATCTGATAGTCATTATTCAATCACAGGTGTGCACGGTTATAATTAGCAACAAAGTCCATCTGTACACTGTCCACATCTGACCACAGAGAATACTACCATGTGCTGAGCTGAATGCGAGTCTGCTTAGGTGTGTGTATCAAAGTAATGATGAAGGATGAATGACCATACGGAGTGAAGGTCTCTGACAGATTCCGTGTCATGAATTTGGAGCGGTTTCCATCGTTATTTGGTGCTTGAGTCCTCCCCCACATCACTTAATCAAAGTCGCTAGCACACTTATTTATAACAAGTTTACCACAGACATATTGAATAATCCAGAGTTATCCATGGGACGTTATCCGTAATGAACGCAGGATATATATATTGCAAAAATATTCCTCTGATGAGTCTATAGCAATTCATTCTTATTTCAAGGCACTGGCTGAATAAAACTTGTTTTTAATAGTTATTGTTTTTCTTTGCCTAAAAGCCCAACACTGGATATAATCTGTGCGATCTCCAATTGGTATCCGTGCGTAAAAAGCGCGTCATGGAACTCCCCCCTCCACCACCCCCCAGTGCGCTCACATATATTTGATCATGGTCGTGCGGTCTCGGGACTCACAACTTAAGTGCACATCGTCGAGCTGAGTGGATCACACGGCATTTCTGCATCTGCTCTGCCCGCAGTCACACAGTGTCGTCACGCACTGGGAGAGGGCCGCGCAGAAAACAAGTGCAGGGGAAAAACCGACACAACAGAGTCGACTCCGGCTTCCCTGGGACAACGGAACCACGCGAGTGAATAGGACGGTTGCAGGTTTCCTCTGAGGACCAAAGCGCTGCGTTGACTGACGACCGAGAGAACTGGACCAGCAGCAAACCCTGAGCATGAAGAAGACTCCAAATTCAGGTACAGAGGTTTTTAAAAAAAGAAAGAAACTATGCTAGAATACACTTAATTATGGGAACTAATTTAGTCAAATATCAAGTGATCTAAACTCTGCAGAAGAATAATTGTAATCAATTGTGCATAAACATGTGACCTACTTTCGATACAGTCTTAAATATAATTTTTTTTGATATTTTTGCATGTCAAAGTATCGCACACAAGCTTTGTCACAAAATATCTTTCTGTGTAAAAAAAAAAAAAAAAAAAGCACTGCTGAATGTTTTTTATCTCAACTTTATTTCTCTATCTGTTTTTTTTAAAATATCACTTTCCAACTTGCCAAACTCTGTCACTTAGTCGTCGCCCCCCTCTGTTGTTTTGGGCCAGTTTGTTTTTTCGGCTGAGTGTGCAGCACCCAGGGGAGCACCTCGGGGTCCCCTGGCTATTAAAGTCTGATGTGCATCATCATCTGTCCTTCTCAGCCTGACCTTCTGTATGGATGCACTGGCCCCTTCAGGCTGTGCTCTCTGCATGGAACTCACAGTGCTCAGTGCTTTAACAAACATTTTTGTCCGTTTGCTCGCTCACAATATCATTGCGAATGCTTTTTGCCTGCCCGTGTGTGCTTCTGCATTGTACATGCGTGACACAACATGCAAGTGTGTGTCATACAACACTTCTCTGGCTTTGCTCAGCCCCCATCTGTGCGTGCCCTCCCCCTCAACATTTGGAAACACCGGATGGGCTCTGGGGAGAAAAATAAAAGTGCTCGAGATTAAACAGACACAGAAATGTGGCACAAGCTGATGCTACGGACAGTTGTGTTGAACATACACTTATTTTGACTCTGCAGTTTGAAGAAAAAACTTCATATATGCTATAAAAGACTAAAATAGGACCACAATAGGACCATTAAAAAAAGCTTAAAATCCATATCTCATCCATCATCGTTGGAGAAACGCACAAGTCAAATCTTGGATGAGCAAGTTGTTGATTTGCGAGTTTTGGGACATTTAAGCATTTTCCTTTCATAGTTGTGTTATAAGGTTTTCTTTTGTGCAAAGCCTACACAGCCTACAACATCACAAAACGTGAATTGTTTCGCATTTTAGTCGAAAATAAGTTGAGTTATACTGCCAAGTTTCTTGTGACTGAAATTCAAATATTCTCTGCCTGCGCTGTTACATTACCCAACGTCCACATTTGATTTTCTGTTAAAATAAACAGCAAATTATCACAGTATCAACAATGTGCAAAGCAACTATCACAAACACAGCAGCAGTCTGGAGCCGTAAGGAGTCAGTGCTTGACCTTTCAGGGAATAGAAATACGGGAAAGATCATCCTTAGAGGCCAGAGACTGGCCCGCTGAAGAAGTCTTATCACCAACTGTCAGTTTCTATCTCTGGAGATCCTCACCGCTGCACCTGCATTGACGCAGCACTGCTGTGCAAACACCCTCAATCTATTTGCTGCTGTCTTTATAAAGTGGTAGATTGGTAGCTTGGCAGATGGTCAGACTGCTGGGGAGACTGGCAGAGGGCGACGACGGTGGCCTCGTCCCTTTAGGTGAGTGATGAGAACAGATTTCAGGGAACAAAGAAAGTCCAAATGCGACTAGAAAGGTGCAGTCTGCAGATCGTTACCGGGTGTGCCTGCAAAGACCACTGCTGTATGGTTTGATTGAATAAATACAACCTGCATTTAGTAACCCCTATCTAGACACCAATAGACTGTGAGCGTTGTAAAACACTCTTCATTCAAACACAAAAACAAGCAGCGATGTATGCAGCTAATCGGATCGAAGTCGTCGTATAAGATGTGTCGTACAATCTTACCAAAAACAAAACTAAGCTCACCTGGCTGTCTGCCCGCCTATCAGTGGCTGAATAGCGGCGATGTGTAGCAGTGTGGGTACTGGTAGTTGCTGTTAGCTGTTATCCAAACACACTGCAAACTGTTTTCCCTTCCTGTGTCTGAGAGCAGAGTAGCGGCTGGGGGGCAGCGAAGCACTCACTAGTGGCCCCTAGTGGTCAGCACACAGTCTAAGGCAAAACGGGTAATAAAAGACGTTGTGAGACAATTTAAGTCATTGCAACCACAAGAGGTCCTTAAGCATGCGTCCATAACCGGGCACCCAAAATATTAAGCAGTTTGCTGCTGTAGAATGTGAGATTAGCCGTGGACAGACACACAGGTACACACTCACTCACGGACACACAGGACTTATCGCATGATCCTCCCGGCGGAGATAATAATAATCCGTACAGGAGGCTTGGAGGAGCAAGTTGTCTGTCACTGTTGACTGAATAAGGCAGAGTATTTGAACCCTGAGGTCTTTATGTACTTTGATCTTTATTGACTGGCAGTCTGATCTCTCTGCAGGCAAAGCAAAACCATAAGACCGGGCAGCCACACTCAGCTCTCAGCTCGTAGTAGCTCCAGCAGCGTGTCCATGCACCATCTTGACCTCAAGGTGTCAAGTCATCTGTCAGGCTGGAGCATTTCATGGCTGAACTGAGAGAGAACCCAATTAGCACTAGCAAAATGTTTTTTGTTTTTTTTCCGAACAAAGACGCTTTAAATAGGCAGTCTTTTCTACATATCTGTCAACTTATGCGAAGCTAAAGTTCTTGTTTGGGAAGGCTTTCACAGAGTGGGATAATGCTGGAGAAAGCAGATGTTTGAAGTTGTGCAGAGGTGTAATCGAGAGCAGCTATCATCTGCTCAACTGGTCATAAAGAGCTAGAGCCTTGGTGTGAAAAACCTTTTCAAATTAAATCCCTATCAGCTTATGTTGTTGTAATGTCCTACTATCTGAATTGTTCTTTAATAAAGATATACCATAAAAGCAGCACAATACCTCAATGTGTCCAAACAACTACGACTTCAAAGCTCTGTTTTTACCCCAAATGCTTTTTGGGAAGAATGCATTAGATTCATGTTCTCTCCAGTCGCTCGTGCTTGATTTCACTCTCCCGAGTGGGAGCGTTGTGTCGTCCCTCGGATCACTGACAAAAAATATGTTGGCCCCTGTTTAGGAAAGTCCAGTGAGACCTGGAGCTTGTTGGGCTTAATGAACTGGATGTACCCACGTTGTTCTGTAGTTTCAAGTAATGTGACCCTGAATGAACAGGGAGACCCAGTGGAGTAAATGCACTGTTCCTTTTTTTCTCTCTCTGTCTTCCCACGCATGAGAGATCCCAGTCAGCTGTGCTATATATTCTCAGGGCTGGGTCATTTTTCAAAACAGGCTCGTCCTCAGCTTGAATAGACTCCTTTGTGGTGAACACTTGCTAGAGGCTGGTTAAGTGGCTTTGTTGGATTATTTTTTTACGTCTTTGATAGACGATTTGATACAAACCCAGGGAAGCGTTCTTGATGTTGACTCCGCGGAGGGAGCTGACGGATGTGGTATTTTTAGGTTGGTCATGTTAGAACCGTTGACTTCATATAGAACATGGACTGACTACCACAATGTCTTTGGGAAACATACTCATCTCTGTCAGTTTTACAAGGAAATGGCTAATTAATACAATGACTCAACGTCTCAGCGCTGTGCAGCACACTAGAGGGGGCGATGGCCAGGATTTAGCCTGCCGGATTAGATGTGCTGTAGTGGGTGACGTGCAGACTTTGGCCCACACACTACAATATTTGACTTGACTGAATTTTATTAGGGCACGTTAAATTGGGAATGTACTATGTCACTTATATAGTACAGGTCCGGAACTGAAAAGTGAAGCCAATGCTAAAGTGCTTTAAACTTTCTAACTTTCTTTCTAATGGCCATCAGGGGGCGACACCTCTGTTTGCAAAAATAAGCCTGATTGTATAGAAGTCTGTGAGAAAATGACCCTACTTATCACTTGATTTATTACCTCGAATATTTTTAAGTTAATATGTATACGTTTGACATTTCTATGATCAACAAGTATAAATATTAGGTAAATGTTTGTATTAATACCTTTTTTGTAAATATTTTGCAACCACATAACCCCAACATTGTTTTTATATTAATATCTCAAACAATCAATCAGTGTTCAGGGAAGAGTTTCCCAAGTCTTCACTGTGTTTTAAAGCACTTAAACCCCTGTAATGAATTATGTTATTGGCAATATGATTATCTTATATTACGTATTTGCAGGCAACAAAACCATTTACTAAGGTTTCGGACAAGAACATCATTAAAGTTTACTTGACTGACTAACGTCTCACTGACTGGCGAGTTACGATGATGTCATGGGACACTGCGGTTCAGTGGTTCGATCCCCGGCTCTGCTAGTCCATGTCGATGTGTCCTCGGGCAAGACACCTGACCCAAATGGCTCCCGTAGGCTGTGCCTCCGGTGTGTGAATGTTAGATAGTTCTGATGGGCCGGTGGCACCTTGCATGGTAGCCCCTGTCACCAGTGTATGGATTGGTGTTAATTGGTGAATGACATATAGTGTTAAAGAGCTTTTGAGTGGTCGTAAGACTAGAAAAGTGCTATACAAGTACAGTCCAATTACCATTTACTAGCGACTCACGGGAGTCATGTGACCAACGACAGTAACGACTCACATGACGATATGTCAACGTTCAACAACTTTTAGTTCGCATGCGACAGCGGTGTCCTGGACAATAGTCCTGCTGTTTTTTTTACCCACCTTCCTTGTGTGGACTTTTAGGAATCTGTATGCGTTGGAAGTAAGTACGAGTTGAAAGGCTTCAGCGTGGGCCAAAGAAGAACCCACAACATTTGTTTTGGAGAGTTTTGGAGGAATCTTCTAGTTGATTTTTCAAATTGTTGTCAATCAGTTTCTATCTACAGACTAACTGTGTAATGGATTCATTCCTTCAGAGCTTAATTCAAGCAGGTCACGAGAGTAGAAAGACTAATCTATGCCCACTGCCCATCGCTGTGAAAGTTACAACAACACATGACTGAGCTCCAGCTGGTCACAGATCAGCGCAGTCATTCAGTTCGACGAGCTACAGTACCGCTGGGTCATCGTGTCATCCATCCTCCCACTGAACCACACCAGTTAGGTCCCACAGAGAACGAGCAGATGAGGGGAGTCAATGCTGCTCTTTCTTTCCCTCCAACAATGGCTCTTCAGTGACAGCTGAGGTAGATTCCCCTCCGTCTGAGTCATGTATTGGCCCGGACTGCCACCACATTCACCACGACTCCCTGGGATGATCCAGCTGTCTTTATCGCATCGCTATTCATCGGTGAGCGTCTCATTTAATTCACTACCTTAAGAGTCAAGCTGCCAAGCTCTCCGCTCCATATAATCCCCATCACATTAAAACCCCTGCTTGAAAGCCTCCATGAGTATAATACTACCTTTTATCAGACTTCTTTTGTGAGTGCCAAGTACAAAAGCTCCCCGAGGGCTGCCTTAGATACCGGTTACTCTGCAGAAGTTTCTCTCATTGAAAGGACTGAACTTCTTTCCCCCTTTGATACACTTTCCTTCAGCAGCCTAATCCCTTTCTCTCCCACTACAGGAAGTGACACATCCATCTCTCGTGGTTTTATCTCTCAGTTTATCTCTCTCCTCGCAGCTGCAATTCCTATCTGATTAAACCTAACTTTGGGCTCTGAAAAGCTGACCCCATGCTTCATCCATGCAGGCGTACCATGCAGGAGACCTCTCTCCCTGCTGAATAGTCCCGTAGACCGCTCGTGCTGCACACGCACACACGAATGCAAAAGTATGACATCATCCGCCACTGTGTCAGAGTTTGGCTATAAATAGAGATGGCCGATGATGACGTTTTCAGCCTAACAAAGCCCCCTGTGAGTAACATAAGGATGAAAACGGGCCATGTCACTGCTGCTCATCATGATGAGCAGCCGGCCAGCCGTGAACGATTTCGCCCCATGTTCATTAAGGGAAAACACCTGATGTTACAAGCAGATGCCATTAGTAAAGCATCGGCTGATCACAACGAGAGCGTTTGCGCGTCAGTGATGACATGATGTAGTAAAAAGAACAACATTTATGCGTTCTGTCTCATGTGAGAGAGGTTTTGTTTGTGTATGGATGTACAGAGATGGAAAAGGATTCAGAGCAAAATAAAGCTTTCTAACCCTTTTCTAACCTTAACACTAAAGCCACTCATACCATTTAAATTCTAGAAGTTAGTTCACTGTACTTTTCCGACAATTTTGCCGAGGATTTTTACTTGAGCTTTTTGCATTTCCCCATTTATTAAAATGACTCACTTACTGGACTCCTTCAAAGTCATTCAGAGCTAAGCTGAGGGAAAATCCAGAGTCCTGGAGATACTGTAACGACAAAAGATTATGAAAATATTAAATTCATCGTCGGTGAGGATTCGACACGTACGTTTCGGTTAACTGAGGGCTGTAGCAGCATATCAGATATTGTCTCTCCGTCTTATTAACCGGGTGGAGAATTATGCTCAGAAATAGGGAAAATACCTGGACTTAGTGGAAGGTCAAAAATAAAGGCCACAAGCTCAACCCCTCTCAGATGTCGGATCATCTGCGATGACCCGATCGTTTGATGTATTTGGATACATGACCACGGCCAGTGTGACCTTATGTATGTTTCCTTTTATTATAGAATTAGGATCTATTATTGTCATATTGAATATTAGTTATGTATCTATAATAATAAATCAAATTGGTCTATTATTGGCTGGTATTAGCTTTATCACAGATATATTGACCACCCCATGTATGGGAGCCTCATCAAATATGTTTATGTATTTATGTTAAAAACTGAAAACATGGCCGATGTATCCTTATCTGAGTTTTTCTCAGATATCAATATCGGTATTGGCTGTAAAAAAAAATCCAGTTTGTCGGGCCCTGCTTTTTTAACACTACAAGAGAATAAAGCTCATATGGTTATGAAATAGAAAAGAAACATTCTGTCCCCCATTCATTGTCTATGGAGCAGCTCCGGACTTTATACTTACTTCTCTGATTTTGGGCTTTGAGAGAGTGAGTAGCTCATCTTCACAAATGTTAAGCTAACATTCCCAGGGCATGGAAATAACATGTTGGACTTCTTAAGCTCAGTCATCTAATTGGGAAATCAGTTGCTAATGAATTATAAATGCTATTGCATCATGGATCAGTGTAACACTGCATAGATGCAGCATGTTTTTCCACACTCGGTCGTCCATTTATTTGGGACGTGCACTCCGTCGCCAAACTCCACATGCACAGAGATCACCGCAGAGCTCATGCGTCAGGCGCTTGCAGCGTGTATTTGCATGTGCATGTGTGTCTTGTGCGTATGTGGAGTGTGTGTAGACTGTCTGGGTCCGACTTGTGGATTTAGACATCAGGAGCATGGCACGCTGATTACAGAGGTCCAAAGCCACAGGAAACCACAGGAACTCTCTTCCCGTTCTCCCTCCGTTCTCCTCTTTTCTCTCTTGCTCTGGCACCATCTCTCCATCGGTTCGGGCTAATTTGCAGAGATGGAGGTGAAACAGCGGGCCTCGGGCTAACGCTCTGCCTAATGATAATCAGCCAAATCGCATAGCTCTGCTTCTCTCGTCCATGCTCCGTCCAAGCTTACGTTTACTCAATTACCCCATGCACAGTTAAGCAGTGTGGGTTGTAACAGCACACAGCACAATGAGGTATATTACACACTGTAGCAAACGCTAAGCACTGCAGACAGGCTGTTATTGTTCCAGCTTAACTAATTTCATATGGATTTGTGAAGGCAACATTTCTTACTCTTGCCTCTATGCCACTCAAAAAAGGAGTTTTTACGCAAAATCCCGCAGAATGGAGAAAAGAGGCCGACAATTCCACGGCGGCTTCTAATCTATCAAAAATGTCCACATACGTACTTATCAATTGCTACAACAGACTCCTTCTTTCCTGTAAGGGATCTGGAAATTTGAGGGTATCCCATTTTTACGTATCCTGCAGCCAGCTCCCACTCACATCTAATGATTACCTTATGGTGAGGAGGAAATAGCCAGCAGTGTTACCACAGCCATGCTGGGACAGACAGACTGCACTACTAGCACTTTTACACCCTCTGACCGTCCAAATGACCCGCGAGTGGGATTGAAATTGTCAGAGACCTGGAATAGAGGAGCCGTCGTGACTTATAGATTAAAGGCATGGGGTATTTCTGTGAACTGTGAGTGTGCTTATCCATGTGTGTGTGTCTGTGTAATGTGTGTGTCATGAGTAACAGGGTCATGTATTGGTTATCGTCATGATTTTTTTTCTTCTTTTCTGGTTCTCGAAGGGGATTGGCTGAGTGCATCGCAGCGTTGACTGCCAGTTGCTGACTCAACATCAGTAATGAGTTCGGCCATGAATTTCGTTTTTCGAATTTGTTTTGACTACCGACTTTATGAGCTGTGAAACATCTTCAGCGGTTGTGAATTTGTGATAAGCTCTCATTAATTATAGAGGTCAGAGATTCTGTGTGGAGCTCTCGCTTTTCAGTGGATTATTCATGCCGCTCGAGGACATTTAGGTCAGCCTCATTTCAGACGTAGTTGTGTTTTTAACCATGCTAGTGGCAATGTCCCCTGACTTTTCTTCTATATGCCAGCAGGTGTAACCAATGAAGATCAGATCAGCTTCAGCTGATTGTGTTTCATGCTAATTATGAAATCTTAGCATGCTAATATGCTAAGCCTAAGATGGTGAGCATGGTAAATACATAGACTGTATAGATGAAGTGGACGTAGTCACCGTGACGTCACTAATTGGGTTTGTGGACTGCTGTTTTGAAGCCTCGAATTTGGCATGTTGGCAGTCGCCATCTTGTTTTTCTGCAACCAGATGTGACACCAGAGTGTGGAGCTATGTACAGCCAAAACGCTAAATAAGACATTTGTAGGCGACCCAAAAGGTTAAAATTTAACTGAAAACACACTGTCAATCTGTCTATAAGGTAACCACGTCCTAAAGCATACCCTGCTTTATGGTCTATTTTACCCTAAATGGACAATAATTTACTCAATGAACATCCTGCTTTATTGAAGAAGACTTGAAACCATAGCGATTGAGACCATAAACTCATCTTTATAATGTTTACTGAGGTAATAAATCAAGTGAGCGGTAGGGTCATTTTCTCATAGAGCTCTTTACAATCAGACTTCCTTTTGTGACCAGAGGAGTTGCCCCCTGATGTGCTATAATCACAAGGATATAACTGATTATAAGCATTATAAATATGATCAGACTGCAAATCCGTCACATGTTATGACGAATAACGATTCAACGGTAGAGACAGGACTGTACGAAAGCCCACTTAGTTTTTTACGAGCCACGACAGCATGCGGATGGTATTGTTTTCACCCTGTGAGTCTGTCTGTGTCATCATGGCAAAATGTGGTCCTGGAGAGACCTACTGTAGGAGGAGCTAACACGGAAGCGGGTTAGACTACTTTGCCAGGTGTTTATATGTCTGTCTGTGGACAGATTTTGTCCCCACGATAGCGTCACAACTGTGCAAGATGCAGTCACTAAACTTTACAGGCGTGTAGTTGAGATCAAAATGAAGGCAGAGTTAGAAGATGGGTGTGGTGCGGGCAATGCCACCGGACGTAAGAAGGTAGGTAAGCAGGGAAGGGGTCATTAGGCCCACCCTACTCTACGTCCCTGGCCCGATTTGGTGTTGCGGATGGTGTAATCCCATTGCAAAATGGTCTCTAGAATGACTTTATACTGTTACATTTCCCGGTATATGTTAATGAGTGCATGGGAATCGCAAGTGGGTTTCCCGACAAAGATTTACAAATTACATATAAATGATATGTTTACAATTCCCAGACGATCACTCATACCTTTTATTAACTCCAGGCTCACTTTGTTCACTTAACCCAGCAGGTCAGCAGTTCTAAAAATACCACACTCGTGACTGGGAAGCAGACTCAGCGATACGGCTTTCATTTTTACCTGAGATGCATTGAATATGTTTGACGCAATGTAAAACACACAAAACACATCAAGTCACTGAGTTTACATTGAAGAACAGCAGAAGAGCGTCTCTCTCTCTCTTCCGTTTCTCTCCCCTACACTTCCATTCAGGGGGAACCGTTGGTGGGACCATGTGGCTGCCATCAGGCCAGACTGTTTGGAAAATAGAGATACAGTCAGATCTTCAGTCGGTAATGATGTCTACTCACTATCTTACAATGTCTGAATAACTGCTGGACTTATTCTGGGTGGTGCATTGCTCTTAAGAGGACTGCTGGACAAAAACCTCACAGCTGTTACCGTAAACAAAATAGAAAAAATAAACAAAACCTCAAGTTTGCATGGGAACGCGGGGTCCGCTTTTAAATTTGGCTTGTGCGGATGAGTGATGTGAAGAGTTGTGTCGTCCCTGTACATGCCCCAGGTTGGATGTGTAGGCTGGAGCTGCAGCAGCAGCAGGGGACACAAATGAGGAGGACAGTGCCTCTCTCTCTTTCTTTTTGTCTCTCTTTCTCTCCCTCTCTCCCTCTCTCCCTCTCTTCCTCTTTCTCTTTCTGTCTCTTTCTGTCTCTTTCTCTCTCTCTCTCTTTCTGTCTCTCTCTCTCTCTCTCTCTTTCTCTTTCTGTCTCTCTCTCTCTCTCTCTGTGTGCATGTGTGAGGGCACGTTGATGATGAGGCATCGCATTGGGGAAGATGAGTGCCGCGTAGCGCTCTGGTGAGGTCATCAGACTGTGGCTAGCAGCTCCAACCACTCTCTTTTATGTTTTGGAGAAAGTAGGTTTTTTGTGGACTTGAGGGGATAAAGACAGTGTGCAGTGTGTGTGTGTGTGTGTGTGTGTGTGTGTGTGTAGTTAAGCATGCCTGTTAGGCCTATTAGAGCGCCTATTATTACTTGATAATTTGCAACACATCGATTCAGTGGTGTTGTGATAGATTTAATTTGACACCGAACCACAAATCAATACACCGAAGGCGTCTCCCGCAGCGCCATGGCACCCTTTCCAGTTCAGTTTGTGTAGATCCCCCTCGACATGCGTTTATTTCACGCCCGATGACACAAGCGGCTCCTCTTCCTCATCTCCTTCCTCACCTTATCTCCTTTCTTCTTCCCCTCCATTTACCTCTTTCACTACTTCCCCTGCTCGCTCCTCCTCCTCTCCTTTCATGTTTTATCGTCGTCCCACTGTTCTTTCTCCTTCATTGTGCATCGCTGCCCCGCAGGCATCCCTTTAGTGTTGGCTGGCATGCTGGTGAGTTTTTTTGTCTTTGTCTGTTGTATAACAAAATGTAGCATGTTTGAGTCACGCGTTTGGCCATAGGTCGTGCTCTGAAGTGACGGCTTACATTAATGTGCACCCCAAGGCTCACCATCCACCCGTAGTCAATGTGTGATACACTGTTTTTTTTTTGGGGTGTGTGTGTGTGTTGGAGTTTTTCTCGCATGAGTGAAGAAGCACACGTGTCCGTCTGTGCCTCATGACCATCTGCGTTGTCGGCTGCAAATATAGGTTATACGTTTGGTATATGTGAGTCAAAGAAAAAGGCGAGAGGCTGAGTGTGTGTGTGTGTGTGTGTGTGTGTGTAGGTGTGTGTGTGTGTGTATGCGTCTGTGCGTGTGTGCGTGTTTCTTTATATGTTTACAGGGTGTACTGTCATGCGAGAGGAATCTGCTCAGATAACCCATTGAGTTTGTGTGTGTGTCTGGTTTTAAGTGGATGTTCGAGTGTACGTATGCGTTTGTTTTCAGTTTGAGATGGTACGCATGTGTGTGTAGGTGTGTGTGTGTGTGTGTGTGTGTGTGTGTGTGTGTGTGTGTGTGTGTGTGTGTGTGTGTGTGTGTGTGTGGTGGGAGGGTCCGGCTGTATCTCGCCAGCAGGTTGAGATGATGGAGAGGGCAGGTGATGAAAGGTATGAGTAAGGGAGGCTCTCTCAGTCTGTTCTCTCTTGCATCAGTTTGTCTGAATTATGTCCTTTACAAGCTCAAACGGCTTCATTTACTGTAAAACAGCAGGGAACAGTGTGCTCTTGCATCAGGAAACAGGAGGAAGTCAAGTTTACTCATCGGATTAATATGTGGTTGCAAAACCAAAATACTTCCAAAAGATTTAATTCATACTTTGTAATTTATAGCACCGAAGTGACAAGAACAAGAACCCACCTAACATTTATGTTAAGTGTTTATACGAATACAAGTGTGTGTGTGTGTGTGTGTGTGTGTGTGTGTGTGTGTGTGTGCGTGCCCAGGTCACTGTTGTTCTGAGGCCAGAGGAGCACACTGCAGGGTGGACCCGGGGTTCAGGTTTCTGTGTGTGCGGAGATGCCGGGGCAGCAAAAGAGAAAAGAACCTTTTCACTAACAACTTTAAATAAGTCATGCAACAGTGCCACATGTGTCCACACACACATGGCGTACATGTGTTTACGTGTTCGTCGGAACAGTGAGTCAACAAATGCATAAGCACATGTTGTGTGTTTCATGTGTTTTTTTGACCCTGACCCTGTGATTAACTGAAGCGTTTTAAGTCTGGAAAATGATCGCGAGACGGCAGAACTACCCAGCGGCCAAAAAAGACACGTCTCTATTTTTAAAACCACTCTTTTGTCACAGCTCCGGCACATATGGAATTTTTTCTGATTTCATCACCTTGATCAGAATGTAGATGCCGGTTGCATGTGTGCACTTTGATTTACTTCAGCTGATTTTATTTTACAGGAATACAGTACAGAATATGGAAAACATATACCAGAATTAGTTTTGCAGTTTTGTTATCTTTCTTTGCCCTTCAAAATAAAACAATCTGGATTTGACTGTTGTAGGACTATATAGACATATAAATAGGCACCATAATCGCAATTATCTTAGCACTATTACATGTTTAATATGACATAAAATCAATCCAATTCCATCTTGACTCGCACCCTCAAATAGCCATTAAGACCAAAACGTTAACGTTCTGACTCAAACATTTAAAGAGATGGATAAATCTCTCGGCATAGGCTTATATAAATCCTGTTTTATTCTGATCTTTAGAGCTAGTCAGCCTAAATCTACTCACTGTGCAGCCACACTTGAACATCCCTAATCTGCCTCCTCTGCTCTGCTTCTCCTCACGGATGTCAGAAAAGGCCTCAGGACTGCAGGGTTGTGGGAGCTGTATGTATGTATGTATGTGTGTGTGTGGTGGCTTGTATCTCTCAGATTGCTCCACCCATCTACCATTTGTGTTTGTATTATAAATGTATATTTTGAACCGTAAAATCATGTAAAAGATCTTCCTCTTAGACTCTCTGAAATGTGAAAAGTACAAACAGAAACAAACTTCTGGCCGCTCAGCGCTGACTTCATACTAGAGCAGGTGAGATAGAGAGAGGCGTTTGTGATCACTGCATGAAGAAACACCAGGTCATATCGATACTTTATCCAAGTATTAGCCTCATCCCAGATCGATGTTCCTACGGGGTCGTTGGACTGCCTGTGTGTGCTGCTGTGTGAAACATTTAGAAGTGTCGAGGAGGGATGCTGCTTATAAGAAAGAGGAAGAGGAAGTGAGCTGTTGGGCTGTGCCTTCTCTCCCCGACACAAAAACAAAAGATGTGTGTGTGTGTGTGTGTCAGATTGTGTCAATGTGTTGTGTTTTCTTGGGAGTTTCTCACCAAGACGACGGCTCGCTGACCAACCTGACCTGACTCTCATCTCGCCCAAATACCAGCGAGGCTTGGTCAGTGTCCCCTGACATCCTCGTTGACCGGGCTTTCAGCTAACTAGACGGTCAGAGCAGCTGACGTAGTATAAAGGGCGAGATAGTAGAGGTGGATGGGTCAAGCAGACACAGAACTATTGTCCAGGAGGCCGCTATTCGTGTCCCGTGCGAAAGTAAAAGTAAACATTGATATTTTTTGTATATTAATTATAGTAAGTTTTGTTGAATGAAACGTGTCCCCTACACGCCCAAAACTGACGCTCGAGCGTCTTAGTTTGAAACGTGGGGCCGCTGATTGAGCGACTGCTTTTGACAAGTTAGACAACGTGTTGTACCATGTGACTCCTGACTTTGTCAAGTTTAGGGTTAGAGTCGTGTTGGATGACGTGTGTGTGTGTGTGTGTGTGTGTGTGTGTGTGTGTGTGTGTTGCTCTGGTAACAATGGTGATTTTTGCCGTGGACGTTAATTCTCTGAAATAATGATACACATAGATAGATGTCCTGTCATTTCCTGCAGAACTGAAACTGGGAGACGATCAGCTGATGTGCGGGAGGTCAATAAAGTTATTTTTATAAACAATACTTATTAAGAAGCACTATATGCACAAGGACCCTGGACTGAGCATACTCTTCATTTCACTCAGCACTTGTTCGGACGATAACTGTACGTGGGTTTCTACACCCTGATTAGAATGGTGATGATGACGTGTGTTGTTGGTATAGTGCAGGATGTCTTGGTGGACTGCTGGAGTTTTTCTCTGTTTTAAGTGGACTGAGTTTGTTTTCAGATTAGGACCTTTGGCCAAAGGGCCAAGGATCCATTTCAAAGACACAATAGGACTGTATTTGTTTGTGAGGGAGACGAGCTTCAGTATCAAGGGAATCATAAGAAAAACATCGGAGAAAGCGAAGAGAGAAAAAAGGTAAAAAAGTGTCAGCTTGAGTGTTTCTGGGATAAAAAGCCTGCATCGTGTGTGTGTGTGTGTGTGTGTGTGTGTGTGTGTGTGTGTGTGTGTGTGTGTGTAGGAAGGAGAGCGAGAGAGACAGCAAAGAAAGCAACTCCATATGACTCGCACATGGCTGCGGACGTCTGCTTCGTTCACTTGTTATCCTGACAGACTGAAGACATTATATCTTGGAGGAAGTAAGAGCAAGGGAGACGGGGGGGGGGGGGGGGGGGGGGTGACTAAGTCAGGAGAAAGGGGAAGTCTTCATGAAGAAGAAGAAGAAAAAAAAAGAAAAAAGGCTGAAGGGAAGGAAGCAGGGGAGAGGAAAAAGCAGAGGTTACATGTGGCTATTTGAGGTAGCCGTTGAGTTATGGAGAGAGACAGAATAGCTGGTAAGTTGTTGCTTTTTCCAACTCATTTCAATACTTTAACGCTGAGAAGGCTTCCTTTGAGAGGGTCTCTTACTCTTTGTCAGACTGCAGAGGAAGCCGCTATTTAGCAGTGCATGGCAGCAGTCAGCTAGAAGCCACCCTGGTAGTGTTTTCTTTACAGTTGGGGTGGGAGACGTCTGTCTGCGTGTGTGCATGTGTGTGTGTGTGTGTGTGTGTGTGTGTGTGTGTGTGTGTCTCCATGTTAACTTCACCCCTTCAATTTATTTCTCATATAAATATGTTGTCTGAGCTACAAACTGAGCTCCCCACACACGTTTTCTCTCATTCTCATTGAAAAGACAGTTTAGCTCGCGGAGCAAACCGTGAGTAAACCTCATGTGACGGGCTGTCAAAGACGACTTCCCAGAGTCAGGAAACGTAATCTCCCGAACGCAAAGTGGCTACTGCGCCGTAATTGGCAGCCTCGGGGGGTTCGGATACCCCGACTGAACAACTGAACAGCTGACCCGCGTACGCGACCACGATCCGACTATAGACGGATGAAGTTAAATCTTCAAGCCGTCATCACATGATGATGCATTTTAAGCCGAGGAGTCAGATTAATTCTGACTGACACAGATGGTTTATTTCAGGTCGCGGGGAGTGAAGGCAGAGCTCATATGTCAGCTAATGTCGTTTTTGACAGACGGCAGACTCTTTTGAGGAATGTCCAGCGTGCATCAGAGTCCGTTCACTGTCCTGCATCTGCAGCGTGTCTATCTCTGTCCTCTTCTCAACAGAGGTCCTTCTTGTTTCCTTTAATCAGTTGCTCTTTATTGATTTGAATTGTTAAGTACTACTGGAGATTCAGTGGAACTCCTGCTGCTGCCCATATGTGTTCAGTCTGCGCCGAGAGGATGAAAGTAATCTGGCATTTTACGGTGATTAAGGCCGGACATCAAGCTGAGCGACACTGTGCAAATTAGCCTCTAATTCGACCGTTAATAAGGTGGCTGAGTTCAGCGAGCCGTGTGATGCGTGCAGACACGCCGTGCACCCGTTTGTATTACCACTTGGTGGCAGCGTTGTCATTTGTGTCCTCTTTAGTGCAGCCACCGTTTCCCCCTGTGAAGTTCTGTGAAATGTTCCATCTGGATGATTCATATTTTTGCAGACAGAGGGACTTTTTCTTTTTTTTATGGGAGGTGGAGGAATTTAGTAAAGACTGCTGGAGAGGAGCGTGATGGAAGAGATGTGAGGTGTTTGGAGCATTATGTCAGGCATCCCCCCCCCCCCCCCCCCCCCCCCCACACACACACACACACTCCTCTCAGTTAAGGAAGTCCTGCATTGGACGTGTTCCTTCCTGGTTTTTCCAGCCTGTGCTGTGTGGTTCTATTTGGACCCTGTTGCCTCTACCACAGCCGCAGCCCCTCAGACTTTAGTGTTGAAAAGTGTGGTGCACAGGTGGCATTCTTAACCTCTAGATTCTGGGTCCCCCTTGACTCGGAGTGCCTCCCTACTTGCACGCTCGGGCCTTAAATAATACGTTCAATGTGACATGTCGTCTACCATGACCGTCCCGTATGGCCACCACATTTTGACGCACAGCTGTGGCAATACAACAAAGGGAAAGGAAAACAAAGGGTTCAGTCTGGAAATTAGTGAAGCGAGAGGTTGTGTCATGTTGCTTTATGCTCTGCCAATTAAACAGGGAGAAAATCACTGTCTTGTGTGACACTAATTGCAGTATTTGCGTGGCCTGTTTCGCATCAAACCGACAACAATAAAAGATTCAGTAGTTTGAGTTGAGGACATATCTGTACACTCCCTCAGAGAAATAAGTAGATCAAAACGGGGTCGAGGCCAGGAGCCATACATACCCATACATTTTGCCTAAAATGCATAATATTGTGATTCATTATGTATCACTTTTTCTATTAAGGGGTCGACACTTATTTTGGTTCCTCTGGGTCTCCATGTCCAGTGCACATGTAAGTGAACAGGCGGTTGCACATGATGTTCAATGTTACTTTTGAATCGGCCTTTAATTTAACGGTACTTTAACGGTTCGTGAGCTCTCTCTCTCTTTGTGTTTTTCCCTCTTTCCGCACGTGAATCCACGGTTTAAGAAGTGCTGATGTATCCACCCAGGGCCCTGCATGCCCTCACCTTCAAACGCACGAGCACGGATCCCCACCCACTTACACAAACTCGGGGGTTAAAGGGACTGAAGGAAATCACCCAGCTCACCATGTTCCAAAAATGAAGTACACAGGATATCCTCTATGAGTGAACGCCCCGTAGTCCTCCTCCCACTACCGTCACCGTATCTCACCTCATATTGTTTCTCAGATTATTGCTTCATAATGATAAGTGAGGGCGACCGTGAAAACAGCCAGCGACAGGGAGTTCAGGGCTCCGACTGCACCTTCAGTCCGCCCAAGGGAGGATTTGTGACGGGTGAAATTATTCAACATGATGGAGAGACGGGTCAAGCCAGGGGTGGTGTTACAGAAATACATCCTCCGTGAAAGCTCATTCAGGTGGTTGTTTACATGCAGCTGTATTTGTGATCAGCAGGGTGCAAAAGAGGAAATCAGTAAGTGTCAAAAAAGGTCAGCTGAGTGTGGGAACTTGCATTTCATGCACACAGGTGTTACTTTTCATGCCTCAATTTATGTCCATTATTATGCTATCATCACCATTATTATGCTATCAAATGATGAATGCATTTTTGGAACACATTTCCTGAATTTTTCGGCAAACGATGCATTCTTGTGACATAGTAATGCAATTATCTGGCCAGCATTTAACTCACTGCCTTAATGTAACAGTTGTATTATTTGTATATATTGATAACAGTACTTTTATTAAATAATTCTAAACATGAAGTATTTTAGAAAGGTATTTGTGACGTTGGCACGATCAGCGCCTCTTCACCCGAAACGTTTAACGCAAAAGATTCATCACAGACATACATTTTGCTCACAAATTGCTGCACATGACACTAAAAATACATTAATTTCATTTATCTTGAACTATCTTAAAGATAATGTAGAGATGTGTGAAGAGCTTCATCTATACTTTCATCACCTCTCACATTCAAACAGACAGGAAACCAAATGTGCAAGCACTAACCTTCACAATGGCATCACCTCTGTAGGTGTGCAATTTGCATCACTCTTAGAAATAAGGGTTCCAAACGAGTCCTGAAGGGCTGAGGTTCTACCCAGACCCACTTGTTCCCGGTGGAACCGTTAGAAGAACCCAGAGATGTGTTCTCTGCAGAACCCCTCATGGGTGTTGCTGGACGAAGCCTTTCACAGATGGTTCTCGGTGTAACCCCTTATTCTGGTTTCTAGGTAGAACCCTCTGAAAGGGTTCCAGGGGAAACCTTTATAAAAGTCTCTACCAGGAACCACAAAGGGTTCTGTAATGAGGTCAAGTCGAAGAACCCTCTATGGTTCGAGTTTGCACCTTTTATATCTGAGAGTGTACAGATTAATGTTACACTTGGGGGTTTGCTTGCACCACAATGTCACAGACTCCACAGATCCCTGATACACATGACATTAGGGCTGAGTATGACAATTCCCTGCACAGCAAGTAAAATCCAAGTATTAAACCACTGCAGCGATATTGCTGCCAGCGTAAGTTGTCCACACAGCTATTCGGCCAATTTAAAAAGCTTACTATGGAAGAGTAGAGGATAATAGTTTTTCCAAAGAACTGTGAGTAGTGGCATCGATTGAATTGAGTTTAAGTAAGGCCTTATGTGCTACCCTCAATGAACTACCCCTCTGCCTCCCTCAGTCTCACTGTTCTGTCTTCAAACTGTATATTGCTTGTATTGTCCTTTTTATTATTTCTTTGCATTTTTGCAGCGGTTTCACTGCCTCGTCTAATTGCCCAATATTTCTGCAGTGACAGCGTGTTTTTTTGGCCTCTGCTACAATAAATGAGTTTACCCCACTAACATTCAGAGGTGTAATTTGGCCTCCTTCCTAGGTATCTAGGTCAAACTGATCATCTCTAAAAGGTGACATTTGAATAAACGCTGAAACCACACACATGAGCGCGTTTGGGCAAACAAGCAACAAATAGAGAGGTTGGTTTTGTGCAACTTCCTGCCAATAAATGTTTGTGGTTTTGCTGAATTCCTGTTTGTCGTAAACTGACTAGAATCTTAGGTACATAGTAATGTCTCCTGTGTAAACTGCATATCTATATACTAAAACAAAGTGATATGTGCAACTAATAAATTGCAAAAGCAATTCCAGGGACACATTAAAACAACGTTGGAGCTATTCATACAGTGGAAGTGGAAAGAACAAGAATTTAACAAGCTACAAAGTGAACAATAAACCCCACAAAGATGTCTCTTCATTAACCACTAAATCTGACGGCCTCGTGGATGAAAACATGACATTACTTAGGAAACAACAGCTTGTGTATTCGTTAGTAGATTACACACTTTCACGCCCCGAATTGTTGCAATAACGAGGTACACAACAAGCACGACTCTGTCAGCAACACAGCGATATGGGGCTGAAAGATTTTGGTAAAGCAGATTTATCCCACTATGCGCAGGCCTCTGTGTTTACGCTGCTATTTAAAGGGGCACCGAGACACACAAACGCACCCGCGTCCGCAGTCGCAGTCAAGTAGCCACATGTGGACACACACACACACACACACACACACACACACACACACACACACACACACAAATACAAACACGCGCTTCTCCAGATGTTGTTTTGGAGCCTTTCCTCATTCTCTCGCTCAGCTTTGCCTCGCAGCCACCAGCCCAGAGTGTGTATCCATGTTTAGATAAATGCACAGGGAGGTGGGCGAGGTGTGTGTCTCACACACCGTGTGTTTTGGTCTAATTGAGTACTACAGAGGCTTGTGGCATATGGTTTCCAGTGCAGCCTGCAACTTGGTCCTGCACCGGCGCAGAGAGGCCACACACACTTTGTTACGTGTAGCACAGTAGTGTGTATATGTAGATACTGTAGTTAACTCTGTGAATTATTTAGGTTTGGTTAGGTTTAGGATTAGTTTGTGGTTGGGCTTAAAATAACTATGTAAACTATGTCAAAAGTAAACAACGTAACAAAAGTACAAAAACACATCACAAACATCACTAATTGTTTCTTCAAAATAACTCAACGTCATCACATTCCCGGAGCAATTTCTCTGAAAGTCTAATAATGACGCGGATGGACTTACATCGTAGTCACTTGAAAGCCTGTTGCGTAGGTATCGGACACCAAGGGGCCGTGACAAGGCCCTGGGAAATGAGAACGGGCCGAGATAGTGCACCAACTCACATGAGCGTATATGCATTTCCACATGCTTTTTGAGGTGCACCATAAACACGCATGCACCCACAAACTCATTAAGTATAAATGCCCACACACAGCTGTCAGGGTGTGTGTGCTGCATGTTATATGCACTCTTACAACATGCACTCAAAGCTTAATTGCACAGCATAGGACAACAAGCGTCTCAGGGGACAGATAGTCTACCCAGTAAAAATACTGTGATTGATAGATTTAGGATAGAGTGAATGCAAATACTGAGCGTATACACACCACTGTGTGCGCCGCACTCTGTTCTTTATCCTGAGATGCCTTTGCAGCGGTTGTTGTATGAAATAACCAGACTGCAACGTAAACTCACAGTGTTATTCTGTGTTAGCGTCGACCTCTCGGGTGTTAGGGTTAGGGGCCGCCGGGTGGGCTTGGCATCGCATTAGTGCCCCTCAGAATGGAGCTTTTCATTCAAGTGGGACATTTCCAGAATGCTCACATGGCTGTAAAAGTGCCAGGCACTGGTGCTGCACCGTATTGCGATCACCAAGGGTGAGATACTTAACGCGAGCTTCCTGTGGCCCTTGCTTTAGTTTTAAGTTTCCTTTGAGGGCTGATTGTGGACCAGCTTCCATTCACTCTTATGACCTTCACCATTAGTGTGTGAATGGTAAAGCAGACCTGGAATCAAGGGACAATTCATCACAAATCTCATCCCCGGTCACGGCTGGCTCCAAACAGGAAGCTGTGTAAAGCCGCTCACTCATGACCAATCAGTAATTACAGCGATAGCATCACTACTTGTTCCTGTGGGATATTCACGGACAAGGAATACTGTAGCACGTCCCACAGGGAGACAGTGGATGCAAATACCAACTTTGACATTTCATCACTTTTATATATATTGTTTCTCCGTCGCCCCCCCGAAAAGAACACAAGAACTCTAAATTGGCCACAGCAGCTCCAAGGACAAGAAGTGTAACCGTACCCGCCACATCAAACGCTGGCCTGTCGTCACGTCCACCCCCGACAGAAGCCAAAGAAGCGTGTACTGGACTCGCCGGTCAGCTGTGTCCACCGAGCTCCCGTTCCCATGTTTCTCCTGATAATGTGACATCACAGAGGGCGGGTTGGTGCACGAGTCAACCCTCTGATTGCCCAGAGGCGCCGTCGTATATATATATATCCCTAATGTCAACTTTCTCCAAGAAATCTCTCTGTTTTTTTTTTTTTTCTGTCACAGAAAAGCAGCTCCCACAGAAGTGACTGCACTTTAATTAACATGTCAGCCAGGTTTGTAGAGGTTGTTTACTCAAAAAGCTGAAGCCTCAAACTCTCGTTTAAACTGCAGTCCCTCTGCGGCTGTGACAGAGTGAGACGGGCCTCTCTCGCGAGGGCCGTTTGAAGAGCCACAGCTGTAACAGAAGATCCTGTCTGATTGCAGGTTAACTCGGTTAAAGCGACTATGTGACAGATTGGCCACTTTCACCATCTGAAATCAGACCCCGAGAGCCACTTAGGTCGAAAAAGGGGAATGACGGGGTCTGTTGTCTGCGTGAATGCCTGCGTGTGCATGTATGGGGACACACACACACACTTACACACGAGGGAGAAGGGGGAGTGTGTTTTTAGCTGCAGGGAGGGGAGGAGAAGGGAGGAGGCTTGCCCTTTTCGCACTCTCTGAAGTCTGAATGCAGCAATATAGTAAAGTTAGTGGGCAGTCAGAGAAAATAAGTTGCTCCTTTTTAGGAACAAGAGAGTTGTGAGCTCGGACTCTGTTTCTCATTCACTCTATTTTGGAATTTCTTCAGCATTAACAGGGAGCCCACTATACGTTTTTGTGAAATTTCATGCCTGAAAAGATGTCCGATTCTGGAGTCAATCCACACTTGGAAGGGATTATTTCAGATTTTGAAGGTTTGTAGTTTGTTTTCTACAAATTCTTTCACTTACGTTACTGTTGAGAGATTATAGTGAGCAGCAACATCTGTCAGAAGCTTGTGAATGGTATTAATATTGAACAACATCTTTCCATATTGCATGTGCGTATGCCTGTGTACTGCGTATGTGTGCTTGTTACAGTTAAAAACAGGGTGTTGAGCATACGCTAGCCAAGTCCCTGTAGCCTTTAGTCTGCTATTGATTATACCCAAGTTACGTCAATAATAGAAACAAATACAGCACTGACACCAAACTATTCCAACCCCGGAAAGCCCTCAGCAGAAAGCACTACGAGGGAGACAGTGGAAACCTCAGCGTTAAGAGACAACATCTGTCTCACCTCCTCGTACAATATTCACAACGTTGTCTCTCTTTTGTTGGCTAAGCCGGTGTGGAGCTGGCATTAATTCCCTTTGTCCTCCTCTTCCTCTTCCTTCCCTTGTTCTTTCCTGTTCCTCCTCCGGTCAAACCGCGTCCCTCCAGCTGGTCTTTGGCCTGTTGCTCACTGTGAGATGTCATGGATATCAGAAAAAGTATCGATCCTCACCGGTATCCCGATTACTCAAAGTGCTCTTTCAGCCACACTTCTAGCAGGGTTTGACCAGTTCAGGTAGCACAACATCTGTTGATTCATTTAATAATCAGTGGACTGCTTGCTCATTCAGTGACTTCATCTGCGTTGCCGTCATCTCCGTCTCATGTCTTACTGACACGCACAGTTTCGATAAGCTAAAATATACCTTGCTGGGTTTTTAAATGCTACAAAATTGACTTGAAAAACCCTAATAATTAATAAATGGATGCGTGTCAGCTTGCTTATGCTTGTTTAGTTTGTGACTCTACTCTTTCATCTGATTACGATAATCATAATCATCAGATTGAAGTTTTTAATGTGACATGTATTGCCTCAATCAGGTAAAGAGCAAATTCTACACAGAACAGAGATCTCTGTTTCAATCTTGTTACTGAGATCATCTGGTCTTACCTTGTTTACATCATGAGAAAATCTTCACCTGTACTTCATTATGAACTGGTCAACTTGCCGGACTATTCCCATATTCAGTTAAACTATTACTGTGGATATGTCTATGTAACATCGTAGTTACCGTTATCCTCATGTGATCTCTTACCTCTCCCTATGGTTGGCTTTTAGCCCTGCTGAGTGAGGCAGTCTAGAAAGGCTATAAACACTTTAGCCTTTAGTCGTGGTCATACAACAAACCATACACACTACTTCATCTCACGCACACCCCGGTTTATTTTGTAAGCAGAAAACATGGCAGAGCCTTTATTTTTGAATTGATGATTATATAAGATCATATGCAGCATATGGGAACCAAGTCCAGTGGCCTTAAAGGGCCGGGGCCGATGTGCAACCCAGAACAATGGTTCACAATCACATTTTTTGTGGATGTGGCTGGGAGGATCTTTTTACACCCACGCTTTCAACAAGAACTCTTTCTTCCAAAAAAGGCATTGTTGGATGAAAAGGGTTCTTAATGGAACCCTTAGTCTTACAAAGAACCCTTGAAAAAGCCTTTCCTCTAAAAGGGGTTCTTCAGAAGTATATGGTTTTGGAACCCTTATTTCTAAGAGTGTATAGTACTCAGTCAGTGGTGGCCAAGCATTGTCATATGCTGTGCAAATGGGATATTACAGGTGTAGGGAATTTATGTTAAGTAGTAGTAAAAATGACATTGAAAGGCAATAAATCCAAATGTTAGTCAGAGTAAGGTCGATACCAGGTTCCTCCCGTATGTTCTCTTATAATGTAGTGTCAAAGATAGCATTAAGTACGTACCAACGACCTACACACAGAAAGCACCTGCTGTATCCAGTATAGTGACCACCACAATCTACCCCACCAGTAGATTATACTGGTCATTACGAACCATTCTAGTGTTTCCATTCAGAGCAGAAACAGCTATAGAGAGAGGCGCATGGCAAACACTTGATGGAGTAAATCTCCATTTGATGCCAGATCATTATGTTTTCTAGTACATTGCACTGCACTGTATCGCACGCTGAGGAGGAAATAGGCACAAAGAGGGAAAGGCAACGTAATTGGTGAGCACGCTTAAGATGTAATAATGCCTCTCGGATGGACTCGCGTGTGGGACTATTATGGAAAAGGGTTGATAGAAACCACCATAACAACTACACGCTGAAACAATATTATGATTTTCTGAAAGGTAGAAAATGTCTCTTGTCTGCTGAATCTGAACGAGTGAGTCACCAGAGAATAAGCCCAGAATAAGCCCATATTTGTATATGCACAGAGACTTTGTAGAGTCGAACATGGGCTCCCGGTATGGTTGCCAACCTAAACTGAGCTTTGAGTCCAATCCAAGGTATTTTGCACTGATTATCTGCCTTAGGGTGCCATGTTGTTGCGGCAGAGTGGCACTTGGACACGGACAGGAAATTAACCTTAAAAATGGAAGAGAGTGCATGTGTGTGGTACAATTTGTAAACTTGGCAGAAAGGCCAGTGTGTTATTAAGTAGGTTATGTTCGTAAATACAACACTTTCCTAACAGGCCTCAGTGGTCCTGTTTGTTCTAAGAAGTATATTAGACCAGACTAGTATGACTGTGTCAAGCCAGTTGTGTAAAAGTTGGATTTTTGCAGAACACACTGACTGACTCACCAGATGTAGACTGAGGATATAAGCCTGCTGTTTTGGCCGGCATTCTCCCGGCACGGTCGCTGCACCGTGGGCTGAGCGCAGCCGTTTGTTAACAAGTGTTAAGCCACTGGCTTTACACCTTCACTGGTCACTGTTGTAAATCAATCTGTTCATGAAGTGGATAGTTAACCAGTGCGTGATCAAAGGGACAGAACAAGGCTTTGCCTGTCAAAGGTTGAGGCCTAAAGTGCCTGAAGCTCAGCAGCAGGACAGCTATTCTGCAGCTGCCTGAATGACGTTGTGAATGTGGGCGTGCAACAATCCTCAATCATGGGTGAAATTGTCTCTTGCTTCTGATTAGGGTTGAGATCCTCCAGGTGCTTTAGCATAACAGAAGAAAATGGAGGATTTTGACCAGCACCAATTTGACCTCTTTTACCAAACGCCTCCATCACCCCCCAGTATTCCTTGGTGCTGGACACAGGGTGTCAGCCAGACCAGCAGGGAACTGCGCAGTAAACCTGAAACGGTGAGCTGTGCCGCTGCCGGTCAGCAGTAGTAAACCCAACGACATGAGTGGGCAGCAAAGGGAAATGTGTGTTTGACAGTGTAGCATTAAGGTTTGGTCTGGCCAAGCAAAAATACCGTAGTGTGGAATTATATCGCTCGTTGTTTGGCCTTGTCTTGTCAAATAGGATGTTTTTCCTGGTTCGACCACATCGACTTGTATTCTACGGCTACTGACATCTCATAAACTCCACTGTGCACAAACTGGTTTTGTGTAACCCATGTTTGACAGAGTAACTGTCTTAATTACTTGACTTATTGCCTGAAGCTAGAATTACCAGACCGATGAGGAGTTCAGGGCTGTGTCCAGTACAGTACATATTTTATTGATTAAATTCCAGGTGCAGTGGGTTTCTTGTTGTTACTGTAATGTATGTGCAGAGTTCACCTTCTAACAAAGTAATGAGGTTAAATTATTTGTGTTTACAATTGTGAAGTAGACAGAAAACAGAACCCTGATTGTATTTTCAGAAAGACCTTTTATTTCCAAATGTTCCCTGTTTTATAATGTTAATGCAAAGTTGACACTTTGTTCATCTGTTTCACATTAAAAGCCTTCCAGCAGTTCAGGGGCACTTCACTTGGAAGGCTTTTATTGTGATACATCTGCAGGAAGCGTAGGGATTCATTATCGGCATCTTCACGCCAATCATCAGAATGAAACGATAAACAGTGAGTGAAAACGACGCATCTACATGTAGCATGTGTTGAGCTCAAATTATTTCCTTGCTTTTATTTTAAGATTTCAGTTTTTTTAACATTGACATCATTGTGTAGGATGAATAATTTGGGTTATGATTATTAATATTGTAACAGCATGGTGTAATATAACTTTGCGCTGGCCCGATCTTAAGTTCTTTTGAGCTTGTCAGCCTGTCCCAGATGTTTCGATGAAATAACACTGCATTTATGTCTGTCTGTCTGGTCAAGTCCACACTGCTGATGCTTTCCCCTCTCAGAAACAGATGTATATTCTGAAGAAGGGAAATAAATATTTTTACAGTGCATGAGATGTGTAGAGTAAGGTATTTGGTCAAAAGACTATTAGAGAACACTATCACATAACTTGAAACTTATCAGTAGTGGAACGTTAGCATAGCTAATCTTTGTTAACTGCTGTCCGTCCCGTTTTTACTTCCCCATTTCTTACTGTGCACCCTCTTTGCCTCTCTATCTCCAGTCTCTTTTCCCTCCTCTCCCTCCTGTCTCTCTGTTTGTTTTCCTCCCTCTAACTCTCTCGACTATCTCCCCTTCGTGCATCTGGGCTGAGATGATACTGAATGTTTTGCGTTCGTCGGTTGGGACGTCCTTGAGAGGAAAGTGATGACACCGATGATAAAGAGTCGGCCTAGCCTAACACCTGGGCCGCATTATGGGACGAAGGACCATGAACCAAAGCGAGGATACAGCTGCCTCCATCTTTGTTTTTGTTGCGCCAATAACCCTTTGCAACATTGTGCTGTGCTGCATTATCTTCCCAAATGGGACGGCGTGAGATACCGGACACTGGGCGGTGATAGGTAGCGGTGGGATGGGGGGAGACAAGACTCCTGTTAATGAGAATCCTCCGAGGTGGACTCGACCTCTCACTTCCAGCTCATAGTCTGGGAATGCTGTTTCACTGGGAACGATACTTATTCATCCATCTGTCAGTACCACACTCCTTCCTTCTTCTTCCTAATGCTCTGCGATCCCTATATACTTACGACATTCATGCAAAGAATATCCTGGATGGACCTAAAAGACATGAAGAAGAAAGACCCAGGAGACGGGAGGAAGCGTGATCCTTAAAAACATGGAGAATTGAGCGATCATCTGAGTGAGAGATGCCCTGTATTCCCAGACAAGCATTAAAGCACAGAAAGATTCAAATTCATCTCTGCTCCTAAATCATGTACACTTGGCTGCACGGTCTCTAAATACAAACAAACGGCTTGAGAGGAAAGCACTCGAGTCCTCTGCTGTGGTCCCGCGGCTGTGGCCATATAATCACAAAGCAGCCAAGAACAGAAATACTAATCTAAGATCACTTAACAGGTCACTGGCAAAACAGCGCCTTGGCTCAGCTGTCTTATTTGGGCAAAAGCTTGTGAATAAGAATCCTGATAACCCCCCCCCCCATGTTCAGCTTTGGTTCTCACAGCTCTTCTACAACGTAACAAAAGTCTACAGCAAGTGTCAGGAAGTGTTTCGGCTTTCGGAGGAGACTAGAATGAGCATCTCGCTCGTTACACAACGCAGTCTTAAAGGGCGCTTCGCAACTCCTCAGCTCCCTTATGAAATCTGCAGACCAATTTTGGTCGACCCGACTTATTCGCTGGCTGGAGTTGAAAGTGGCCACGGCCTTGGACTCCCTCTCAGCAATCGTAAAACACAAGACCGAGGACAGCGGCGGTGAGAAGGACACAGTCCAGTGGCTATGTGGGTTCGGGCGCCAGCCTACAAATTGCAAGTTTATTGTGTATAATTCTTTTATGTGTGTCCCTATCAAAGGATTGGCTTTGCTGGTGCCTCGCTGGATAATGAACTCTGTTCGCATCACAAGTTTACCACTGAAAATATGCGATGGGAGTGTGAGAAAAAGTATGTTCAAGTGGGTTTCTGACACGAAGACTTTTTTTTGTGTGCTTAGTGCAGATCATCTCATGCGTTCCACACATAATGTAGGTACTTCTACATGTAGAGCTAGCCTTACAGCCTCAGCAACAGTCTCCTATAGTGCAAGAATGCCAAAAGATGAAAGGTAACCGCGCTTTACGGTCTAGGTAGAGGGTGCGCGGGGAGTAGTGGAGGGGTTAAAGCGATTTGCAACACAAATCACCATGAACTCCAAGACGTGAGTGCAGATCCGTTTATTCCCGTGGTGAACAAGAATGTCCTCGGTGTGTTCGACTAACACGAAAACAGAATAATGCTTTGGCTCTAGCCTGAATTTTTGTTCGGGGCTAAATTGTATCAAATGTCCTCTATGTTGGAGTGAAGCAGCTTATAGCAGTAAATTATATTAGCGGTGCAGGCTGGTGTATGTGTGTTTGTGTGTTTGTGTGTGTGTGGAGATGGCTTTGATATGATTGTGTTGAGCTCTGCATCCCCTGACAGAGTTTTTCACAGAGTGCAGTGGGGCTGGGGCCCCCAGTCCCCTCCCTGTGGGTGTAGTCGCTTAAAAATAAACAGGAATACATTCCCGTGACACACACATGCTCGTTTTATTTTATTTTTTTTACGAGCACTTTGAACAAAACTACATATAGTTACATAAAGACGCGTGCACACGCAGACGCACCGCAAGCCGCAAGCAGATCAAATAATCAGCGCTGCGTCCCGGATTGGAGGAAACAGGAGATGCTCTTAAGGGTGTGCTTGAGTGGACCGGTCTAACTAGTTTGTCATTATGATACCAGCTCCTGGCCCTTCGCTTGGCACGACAACTCCACGATGGGAGTCAAATTCAAGTTGACTTTGAGCCAGTGCACTCTTCCCAGGGGGTGATCCCATCCCGCAGTATCTTCATCTTGGACAGTGCAGCTATTTTCCTCACGTCACGACTAACCGAGGGGAAGGATGTGCCTCTATCTCTGTGCTCGTGTTGCTCATAAACAAGGAGACTTGGCATTTTTTTTTTTTCTAAACGCTTGCAGGGGACAATGCTTGGCTGATTGCGTGCATTGTAACATGTCGTGATGCGCTTCGAATGGCTCTGCGTGAAACCCTAGAATTTTAGTTAGTAGTGCACCACACACACAGACACACACACACACACACACACACACACACAAACACAAACACACACACACACACGTCATGACAAAACAACATAAATCGACTTAAACATCAAGGCTTCGACAGTGCAGTGAAAAACCTACTGATGGTGAGGGGGATGTAATAAAGTCACATAAGTATGGCTTAATGGCGAGTGCATGCTGTTTCCTTTGTGTTGCCAAACAAAATTGCCTCATGACCCCACCCTCAAACCTCAGGCGCTTTACTGCAGTACTTGGATACTGTTCATAATGAGTTTTAGAAAAAAAAACTTCTCAGTTCATTGATACAACCTTTTTGATGAATGTTTTATGATATTGTTCAGATTTACATGGTAGAATGGTGACGTATCTTTGTGGGTGGAACACAAGTGGAGGCATAATAATTAAGTTTGGTTGACTTTTTTTAATAATGACTGAAGCAAATAAAAATAGTCTTCGGTTTTGTGCACTAGTGAATTTCAGTTGAAAATATTGTTATTTGCACTCCCATACATTTACTTGTTGTTGGTACGTTCACCACTGTTTTTACCTAGTTAACAATTAACAGTCATTTTCATTGGCCAATATTTGTTATGATTAAACAGTCTATGGCCCAAAAACCTAAAGGTAATCAATGCGCAATAATATAAAAATAGAGAAGCAGAAAATCCTGATACTGGAGAAGCTGGAACCAGAGTATGTTTGGGATGTTTGTTTTAAAATGACTCACATGATAAATAAATTATCAAAATAGTTGCTGATCCATTTTCTGTCAGTGAATCAACTAAGTTGTTTTCCACGGTCAAATGACCCCACGACTATGTTGTGTTTGTCCCTCACATGCAGCTCTGAAGAGGTCCTTTGAGGTGGAGGATGTCGACACCTCATCTCACTTGTCCCCCGGCTCCCGTCGGACAACCAGTTCCCCTCACCGCAACGCCATGTCTCCCACCAGCATCTACTACCGTGACCTGGGCACTGCCGCCCCGGCCGCCCCGGCCACCACCACCACCAACAACAACAACCTCAACTTCACCCAACCCCGCTCCATCATGGGCGGAGGGGGCTCCAAGACCCCCGAGCCTGTGTCACGGCGCTCCGAACTCTCCATCGACATCTCCTCTTCCTCCAGCAAGCAGGTGGATAACGTCACCAGCCCTGCTTCCATGCGCTTCGCGGCCAACAGCGCCCTGAAGCGCCCCGAAGTCCTGGGCCACTCCAAGACCCCCGAGATGAGCCACAAGAGGGAGGTCACTTTTGCTAAGACGCCCACCGATTCCCCAGTGATCCGCCGCAATGAGGGCAACCACAACAACAACGGCACCAGCCGGACCCCTGAGCAGAATCACGCTCGCAAGTTTGAGCCTCCTTGTCCCGGAGACGTCCGTAAGCCCGATATCAGCATCACCAGAGCTCCCCCAGAAAACAATGGCCACCACCTACCAGTGCACCACCCGCACCACCCTAATCCTCACCACAACACCATTGTTACCACCTTCCGCTGCTCCTCGCCTAGTCATGGACGTAAATCCCCCAACCCTGACAGTAAGTCTGTTTCAACATAATATACTAACCCATACTCCTTCCAGTCATATCCTCACACTGAAATACTGTCCGTTTTTGAGAACCTCAAAGTGGAAACAAAAGTTATGATTCCATTCAGTGTACTTAAACACATTCTGTGTGTCCTTGAGTACAAACAAATGCATTGATTGCAATTCTTTCCTCATAGAACATGTGAAAAGTGTTTTATATCCAGCGTTGTTTACATCTATGTCTACTAAGTAGCAATGCTGTGTATCTTGATGCATTACCGCCACCTGTTGATCAGTGAAATAACGTGAAACAACGAGCGGGAATGTGCATCGTGTCAAGCTCACATGTATCCTCTTGCAACAACACAGAAAACAACGTAGAAAAACAGCTCCATAGAGCTACTGGAGTTCAAAAACTCCACAGGAAAAAAAATTCGGAGGGTTACTTGTTCACTTCCCATTGATCTTTAAGGCACTTTCTCTGTTTCGGTCCAGTTGGTAATTGATACGACCCAGTTCTTAATCTTAATGTTCATTAGGGGTGGGAGAAAAAATCGATACAGCATAGTAACGTGATATTTTGCGTGGCGATATTGTATCGATACACGGAAGCCAAGTATCGATCTTTTATTCTATAAACTATAAACTTTTTGGTACTAGAAAATTCAAATCAATTGCTTTTTCAGTCCACTAGATGGTGCTGAGTTGTTTTCTGGTGGGGTCAGCAGAGCCCCCGGGTCAGTGTGACTGGTAGGAAGTTGGTCAAAACAAAGTTAGAGACATCGGAGAAAGAAATCCAAAATGCGCCGTCCGCGTTTGAATCAGACATCTGGACTTATTTTGATGGTCGCGGCGTTTTTTCACCGACACAGCCGTGCCCAAGCTCTACAAAGAAGTGTAGCTTAAAGTGGAGGAATCTTTGAGTACAGCAGTAAGAGTTGCATTAACTCGCGATGCGTTGACGTCAAGCGCAGTGGATTCCTATGTGACTATAACAGCAAAATATCTCACAGAGGACTGGCGACTGATGTCTCGCGTTCTCCAAACTAGAGCAGTACACGTAAGTCACACCGGGTCAAACATGACAGACCTCCTGCAAAATGCAGCACAAGGATGGGGGATCGCCGACAAAAACCTGGTGGTTGTAACTGACAACGCTTCTAACGTGGGCGTTGCCGTTCAGTTAGTGGGATTCCTGCATGTGAAGTGTTTCGCTCACACGCTCAATCTGGCCTCACAACGGGCGTTAAATCTGCCAACAGCAGCCAGGCTCATGGGGAGAGTGCGGTGCATAACTGGCTGTCTGCCGTCGACGTCCACGCATCGCAAGTTATACTGAGTTATACAACTCTTATTTCGTACTTATAGAAGTTATAGACACGTTTGCATTCAGTTAAGTTGGACTATGTAGACTGTAATACAAACAGTTCAGTTTGTCAGGTGCAACATTTATGACAGGTTTTTATGACAGTGTTGGTCAATCTGTCTGCTTGACAATCCTCTTTTGCTGCAATAAAAATGATTGAAGTGAGATGAACAGACTGAAAACTTTATCTTATTAGATAAAACATGTTGACACAGTTTTCCCTTGGGGACATCATTTGCGGTTGAAAAAAGTAAAAAATCGCAATATATGTTACCGCAATACTATATATCGCAGTATCGTGATAATATCGCAGTATCGTGATAATATCGTACCGTGACCTAAGTATCGTGATAATATCGTGTCGCGGGATCTCTGGTGATTCCCACCCCTAATGTTCATTCATCAAATTCCTGTTACTGCCGCTGGAAAGTAACCCCTCAGCCTAAAATATTGTTTATGATGACCTTCAATGGTTTTATACCTTGCTGCAGGGATGCAGAAGTGTATTCAGGGGAGTGTCAATACACTGATGGTCATAGGTGTCACATAACACACTGATGGTCACATGTGTCACATAACACACTGATGACCAGCAGGTTAGTCTTTTAAGACCGAGTAAACACCGAAAACAAATCTGTGGAAAGTCCAACATCTCGCGGCAAAAAGCATGCAACCTAGCAATGACGCAAATCCTAGTAATATGCTGTCTAATAAAAGGTCATCATACATAGAATATGGGGCCGTTGTTTAACAATGTAGCTGCATTCAAATAGCAATAGTGAGATTATATTTTCAAACCCCGCTTCTTTCTTTAAAGAAGGATGAAGTGGGAATTAAATAACTGTTTTTTTTTAGGCCAAAACTTTGACGTTGATGTAAAAATGCATATAAATCACGTTCAGGGGACCAAAAGACAAACTTACAACAAATTACAAATTTGCCTGCTTCATGTGATGACTTTAGTTCTTTTTTTAAGTGTTTTTTATTTGTTGTGTGTAGACACAGCAACAAACAACTCCTTATATTGTATAGATTTATCATAAATAGCTGCTTTCTGTACTTGGGTACACTGCGGCTATCTCAAGTTTATACCATACATTTCTATAGTGTAGCTTGGTTGTTTTGCTATTTAATTGTATACTTTCTGGGACATTGGTTTTTGATGATTAAGGATTAGCTTGTGTTTGCAGAATGTTAGCTGCGAACCGGTCTGCTCATACATTATTTCGTCTGGATCTCTTGTAGAATCTCAGGAGGTTGTTGGCTTGTTGTGTATAAGCTAAATCAGAGAATTACTATTTTAGCAATGCAGTGCTTTGGTCCTGTGATTTAGCTCTCCAGCCTGTATGATTGCGTCAGCACAGACTTACCAGTTCGACGTGACACATGTCATCAGTGGGAAAGCTTTCTTAAACTCAAAAAAACCAACTAATTACATTTAATTATGTGTGAAGGAAGGGGAAACGTTTCACTCTTGACTGTATGTTATTCTACATTCAAACCCCACTGGGTAAAAAAAACGTCACATTTTCCAGATTACATTTCATTTTGACTCTGATTCATTCTTTTTTTTCTCTTCTGACTTCATATCTTCCTGCTCCTTCTCCACTCAAACTGAGGTAACAGACTAACCCCAGTATCAGATATCTCACTAAGAGAAAGGTCAGTAACAGGAGCAGCTTTTTGATTAGTCTGATGTCTGCATGTCTGTCGGTAACATAAGTGGCCGTGTCCTTGAAGGCCTGTCTGTCGGTAGAAACAGCAGACTGTATGTCTGTATTTGTGGTTACCCCCGTCTGTTCTTAATACAGCATTGGAGCCGACGTGGTTTTCGTTATGTGATGAAAGCCTGACCTTGGCAGCACAGAAACAGTAGTATGGTAGTTAATAGTAAGTAGTGCTACAGTTGCAGTAAAGCCATATGGGTAGATTTCTGTACACAGGGTTGCAGCAGTTTCTCTGATGCCGCTTGTGACATGCTACAACATACAGAAGACTGAAAGAGAATACTTAGTAGTGCAATATACAGTATTCAGAGCATTAACATAGCAGCAAACAACTTTTTGCTATGTAACAGTATAGTGTAGTAATGTCTACCTGAGCAGATAATTAAGCTGCTCTCCCTCAGCGTGTGTGTTGTAATCCGAGCTTCTCCTTGCTTCTTGTTTGTGCCTGTGAGCGTGCCCCACTGACTAGATGCTCAGCACTGAATTCATACGGCAGTTACAGCTGACAACGTACTTAGCACTATTAGTACTGTTAGCACCGTTAGCTGTGAGCCGCCGGCTCAACCGTCGCCATTCTTTTTTAAGTTGACACGGTGAACTGGTTAGCAAACGGTTGCTTATTTACACATCCACAGCAGTGAAAGAGCAACATAATCGTCCGTTTTGAGTTGTGTTTTTTGCCACCATGCGAATCTAAATCCAATATTCGCTCTCTTTTCGCTTTGTTTTTGGTCTCAACCAACTCCTGAGGGAAACATCTGTCTCTTTAGCTGCTAAATGCTCCACTATGTCCACCAGCTACTGTCTAACTCTGTCTGTTTGCTGTGTGGGGCTGAGCACTAGTGTTCACTGGGTTTTTCACTGAAAACAGCTGACTATTGTGACCAAAGATGACGCCATGAGAACGGTTAGAGTGAACCTAGACAGTAAAGCTGCAGATCGGAAACTTAAACAATGGGCGGAAATTCATCATAAAGCTGCCGAGGGGAGCTGCATGAATCAGCATCCCACTATTATTAACCATCTTCTCAAGTGCTTCATATAATAACATATAATATAATTAGCTCTAGATGTAATGTAATGATGGTGCTGTCTTATTGATTTTGCCCATTTTATGTGATATGTTCCTGGTTTGTTCTTTATACCGATGAAATACTTCACTTTGTCACTAGTTGATGCTTGTAGTCACATTTCTCACATTATATTCACTGTCTGTCTCCGTGTGTCTGTGCTTCAGCGCTTCATGTTGTACCCATAATATTTCTATGTCAAATAACTATAAATATCCAGTCCGTTTCTGAGCTGAAGGTTTAACACGGTTCTCTTCTAGCTCATGGGGGTGGTCGCCACTTATTTGTCCACAGAGAGAGGCCCTGGTCGGGGTCTAAATGAAGGGTGACCTGCCTGGAGGGCCCAGGGGCTCTGACTGAGCCCACCCAGCTCTGCCCTAACAAATCATCAAGACAGCTGAAACAAACCGAAAACATATAGTAGCACTGCAATCACAGATTTGAAATCAAAGTAAATTTATAATAATTAATAATTTGCCCTTATTGCTCCATTTTAAGTGCTTTCAGTTGATTTTCTTCAGTGGCAAGAATTAGAAAAAATGTTTTTTGTTATTTTTCCATATGGCCATATTTTTCCATATTTGTGTCTTTGGGAGTCTATTAGATGCGCTGCTTTCCTGCCCATTCAGTTTTTCCAGGAGGAAATGACATCACACATCATCCGTGCACACACACAAAGGCACACAGAGTATATCCTGTGCTTCCTTCCGTGTTCTGTCAGCGGGATTGTTTCCCCTGCTGAGTGACCTCACCGCAGCGTGCTTCCTCTCTCAGGGGTCATGTGATCTAAGTTAGTCAGCTTCCTAGCAAATATCCCCCCTGTACTTTGATCACAGCATCGCAGGGAGTGAGTTACACGGGGGTGTTTATGCAAAAGGTCAACATGAAAAGGATCGTGGACACACACACACGTGCTGTAGAGGGAACTGCATTTGTAAGATCACTGACAGACGAGCAAATACGTCATGTTTTGTAGCTTGATGCCCTCAGTCAGCGGAGGTCACGCACAAACACAAACACACAGACTAACCACTGAACAATTAGTCGATTAGACGACGGACATAAGCGATTAATTGTGTACACATGCTAAATATGTTCTTATTCACACTCCTCTCGTGTAACGATTTGATGCTTCTCTCTTGTTCAAACTAAATGTCTTTGGGATTTGGACCGTTGTTTGGACGGAGCAAGACATTTGAAGATGAATTAATTAATTTCCTGAAACATCTAACGTTAATGCTATTCATTCTCAGCAAGTTGACACTCAATTCCCCAGGTCAGCTTTGTTTCCACCAATCCGACAGCATCCAATCAAGTTGCAGGAAAGAACCACAAAGATTCAACGTTACGTTATAGAGCGGCAAAAAGAGGATTACGTTTGCATACAAAAACTATGCGGAGGTCAAAAACAAAAAACAAAATTCAGTATGCAAAACGTGTGAGTTAATTTCCCTGACTTGGGACTTGACTCATGACTTGAGTGACTTGACAAAGACTTGGTGCCACCTCTTGTATACAGTATAACCTCTTTAATCTGATGTATGGTTTGGTGGATCCATCATTGTAAGCTTGTGTTTTATAGACAAGTATTGCCCAAAGCATTTGCATTTTAGTCAAGATGCCAAAGTTTCCTATATATTGAATTGTTAATTCAATTGAATTGCGGAGAAATGTGTGTAAAATAAGTACAAGACAACCAGATTTTTTCCATTTGGTATAATGTGAAGCCATAAACTTTAATATTCCAGTCAGTTTAACTGTGAAACAGCTTAAAGTTCTGGAAAAGGCAGATACAGAATCTACACGTCATGGACTCATTCTGATTGGTATCGGGTCTGCTCTGCTGCGTTGTTTTTAGAGGTATGTCTATTTCGGTTCACACTTACTTGGCCATTAAAGCTGATTCTGATTCGACGAGGAATGTTATCTTGACAGGCAGGTCTGCTGTTCACCAATCCATCGAACACCACAGAACGAACTCTATCTGACATCTAAGCGTAGACCAACTGTGGTCAGAAATAGCTCTTCTTATCACTTTTCAGACCAGATTTCACATTTGAGAATCTTTGTTCAACCTTTGTGTTGTTCTTCACGTGTAGGAACCTAATATAGTGCTGGAACTAACAATTCATTCTATAATCTCTTGATTGATTACTTTGTCTATAAAACGTCAGTAAACAGTGAACAATGTTGCCTGTTATCCTTTCAAACAGCTCAATTTCTTCTTTTATCCACCCAAATACTTGTTTTGATTTTAACACCAAAGATGGACTTCTTCTCTTTTACTGTTACTAGACTTAGACAGAGAGCTTGACCATCAATAGCATAGCTATCACTGGGCTGATGGGACTGGTGGGTCATCATTGGGGTCACATAACCTCATTTAGCAACTCCTTCAGTGTTTTTTTGGGGGATATGGGGAAGAAAAAGATGTCCATCTCAGCTGGATTACTGTTACAGCACTGAAGAAAATAGAAAGGAAGTCAGGGCTACAATAAAGGCAGAGCCACTTTCTGCTATAGAGAAGAAATGTGCATTTAAAGGGATTCACTTCTTGTGGTGCCATTGTGTCCCGTGTTCCTGTTGTGTGACGGTAAAGAACAAAAGAGAAATCCTGATTTCAATAAAGCCAGATCATGTACGCTAAACTGGAATCTGTCTTCATATTGCCTAAATAAACAGATTATCTTGCAGCACATTTGTTTTCCTAATTGAGGTGTAGTCATTATGGAGGAAAGAGCGAGTCAAGCCGTTTGTCTTTTCTTTGGATTGACCTTCTGAAAGTGGGGAGGTGGGGACAGCGGACGGCGGTGGGCGATTTGTCTCTGCCTGTCCCATAGGTCAGGAAAGGACACACACACACACACACACACCTTCTTCATCTCAAATTTGTAATCTTACTTTTGTTGTCTCTTACCGACACACCTACAGAGGCACGCACGCACACACACACACACACACACACACACATACAGGCAGCCTCAGGCGGAGGCATATCCGAGGTCAATCCTCACTCTGTGTAGTTAATCTGCGCTGATCCCAGACCATTACTCAGCGTGACCTGTGGGCTAATTATCCCGAAAATAAAAGCGGAGAGAGAGGCTAAGAAAAGGAACGAGAGATGTTTTCTTGTGATAGGGAACTGCTGCTGACATTGTTGCTAAATTGCATAATGTGGCTGCAGTGGTCATATCTCTAAGATGTGGTCTCACAATACAAAGTCTCCCGAACAGAAATCAATTCAATCAACTATAATCAATCTCAAACTTTGGAGCACTTTCTCTTGTGGCTGGGAAATAATTATAAATACACACAGTATAAATCCTATCATCTTTCAGTGGAATCATATTCTGATGATGCAGTCAGATCATGTAACTGGTCAACAAATTCATTTTTCCAAATGAATAATTCTGCGTAAACTGAGATTAAATGCATCAAAATGAATTATTAAAGCTTTGGTTTTACAGTAAAACCAGAACCACTAGACCCCCCCTGCCACCCCTCTTACATGTTCAAATCTGCTAGTTGTACTGCTCCAACACCTTTGTGTACATTGTACAAGTGGATGAATTAATAGGATGGATAAATCAGTGGATGCGATGGGTAAATAGATAAAGTCACGTCTGAATTAATAGTTTCATACAGTTCTTGCTGTTCCATAAAGAGCTGAGATGTTTGATGAAGACAATCACAGCAGATGAGGTAATATCTATTACTTCAGTCGCAACCACATTTTAAAGGGATAGTTCAGCCCAAAATGCCAAATACATATTTCCCCCCATACCTTTAGTGCAATTTATCAATCTAGATTGTTTTGGCGTGAGTTGCATAGTTTTGTAGATGTCGGCCGTAGAGATATCTGCCTTCTCTCCAATATAATGGGACTATATGGCACTTGGCTTGTTGTGCTCAAAGCGACAAAATTACACTATTAACCATAGTTCCTACATGAAACTGCTCACTGCTGTACATAAATAGCATTGCAAAGTGAGAGAGAAAATATGTATTTTTGGGGTGAACTGCACCTTCTAGATGCAATGTTTTTTTCTGGGACCTTTTCTTTTTATCTTTGCCTTAACATGATTATGTTACACTGAGGCACATATTGACTGTGTCTTTGACTAAGCTGCCAAAAAGCACTCAGTTTTGCTCACTTGAAGTCTGTGAGCCTCCATACTGTTACGTCCGTCTGTTCAGTTCAGAAATGTCCCACGGTAATAACAGTGACAAGCGTCACTTCTCATTATTTTGAATGTGACTTTCACTGTTGTTGTATTTCCTAAACAGGCCACCAGGAGGCAGTGTATGACAGGTGGAAATCTGTTGAGCCAGTGAACCTGGTTTTGCAGGTTAAATAGAGCTGTATTACCTATTTCCTTCAAGCCACTGTCATTCACAAAGGAAACTCCAAATGAGTTTAGTTGTTCTGTCCTTTCTCTCAGAGGATTGATACAGTTTCCTCAAACAACTTCAGGGTCAGAAGCTCGGACCAGACTGGTGTTCTGTTGCAGAAAAAACATCGAACACACAGATGTCAGCCTTTTTTCTGTTCATGTTTTTAACGCTCCAATACATCACTAGGAAACTCATTCAAAACATTATCTAGCAGCTCTTTGAAGTGGGGACAATAAAAAGAACTGGACATGAAAGGTTTTTTTTCACTTTTATATTGGAGGAGGAAGAGGAGCTGAGAGAAATGGGAAAGGATCAGCCCTTTAGTCCCAGATAAATAGACTCCAGCACACACACACACACACACACACACACACACACACACACACACAGCTCCTCTCTCCCCCAGATAAGGCTTTCGGAAGTTAAAGTTTACATTGAGCATCTGGGGGAAGTCAAGGGTTAAAGAAGTTTCCCACCACTGCAGAAAGACCTTTGTCCTCTTCCGTCATCTTGCCAAATCCCACAACTTCAGTAAACAGTCCATTCACTTTCTCCTGCATGCACTAAAACCAACACACTCCCGCATTTCAGCTTAACATAACATGTAAAAGCACATAGATGTTCAAACACACACACACACACAAACACACACTTCTTGATATTAGTTTGACAAAACAGCGTAACTTCAGACACACTCACACAAATGGCCTTCGTCGACCTTTTCATTCACCATAAGATAAAAGACAAATAGTAGGATATGGGCCATCAGAGCCCGATGGAGCCGACTTTTTGTCTCGGCTGACGTTATCTTCGTTTTTCGGGGTGAATCCTCCCTCTTGTTTATCCAGATGTAAGACTCCGCTGTGGTTCCTTTGTCCAAGTAACTGATGGGAGAATCGTGTCCCTTGTCTTGGCAATGGGAATGAAGAAACGAAGCCACAGTAGTGTAGGGCCTTGAAATGGAAAGAAAACGCCATGCCAGCATGAGCCATACAGTGTTTGTTTTTCTCACCGTCATCAATCAAACATAATTAATCAAGCAGACCTGAAATGCAAATGTCTTCTTTAAGAATAAACACAATGAAATAAGTGAATTTGGTCTTTCTCAACGGGATCAGCGGCAAACTGTTTATATTCACGCCTAGAGTTGCTTTAATGAAGAAGAAAGGTTCACATGAGGTGAGTTGTTCTCCACATTCTCTGCTAATTATGTTTGGCTCGCTTGTTGGCTGACAGAGGACACGCTGGAACAACATGAATTGTTTTTTTAACGTGTGTGTGGACAGACAGATGGCCATTTGTGCCACAGTCCTACTGTACCATCTGCTGCTGAAACGAGGAGATGAGAGTCGATGAGGGGGCAGAGGGGTTCTTGTGCGGGGGTGTGAGTCTGTCTGAAGTGAGCATGTGTGGAAAATGAAAACTGAGACGGTGCAGTCTTGTCCCTTATGTTACACCAACTGCAACTGATTACGCAGTTGAGTTTGTCCACTAACATCACGTTGAAGCGTTGTTGTTTTTGACTCACCATGATATAGACCATATACGTTTTGGTCACATAGACCAGTGCAACAGATCCAATATGTGACACTGCTGTTCCTCCGTGCTCCCAGCAGCTAATGGAGATGGATTTCATAGCATGTGCAGATTCTTGTTGTATAGAAGTCCCACTTTCAACTTTTCCCACACTTGTAAACAAACATTGGAGTCAAGAGTTCCCATTTAAGTACAAACTGTGCAGAGGGGCAGATCTGCTTTAACTGTGTTGACACATAATCACAATTTACAGTTAATGTAAAAACATCATGGTCCACTGAGCAGTGACCGTGATGCTGGAGTGTAGTTTCAGTGCTATTTACTCTGTTTCCAGCCTGTCGGCTTCGTCGAAATTCAACTGTGCAAGCTCTCATCTCTATCTCAGCTGGGAAGCTCTCAGTGTAAAGATAAACCCAAAGAATACAAAAAAAACAGCTGTACTGTTTAACCCTGCAGCAGCATTGGTTCCATGCAAGCTGAAGGGGAGTCATACAGATTAATGTTTCAGATTAGCCAAGTAATTCTTGTGCTGCTGAGCTGATTGGTCCCTCAGTTGCAAGTTTACAGGCAGCTTTTATTGAATATTTAAAGGCACTCATGTCTGAACTTTTAACACCTAAACACACTGAAAACAGAGCCGGGATCTTCTGTCATAACTGAGGTTTGCAGTGATATTTTAAGGGTTAAGAGAATATAACGGCAGCTTTGTGGTTTACGGGCAATTAGCTTCTTCGTAGAGTACCATCATCGGCGGGGGAGCCCGGAGGAGCTTTGGGTGAACTTTCCACCCCAAGCCTCTATGGCGTGAAGTGCTTCGTGATGCCATGCAGCAGACTGCAAACGTCACCCTCACTCAGTGGAAGAGGAGCCAGATGGAGGAAGCACACTTGCAAGTGAAGATTCGGGGGGAAAGGGCAAGTTGCCACAGATGAGTTCCTCTGCGTTACGCTTCTGGCAAACTAAATTCCCTTGCTGTTGAGTCCTGGCAAACACATTGACTCAAAAAGATGCTGCTTCGTGATCTCTAGAAGTCTGCTTCCCTGTCCCTGCACAAGGTTTACATTATAGATAATCAGCATCATAACTGGGCTATAGATGTTTCTGGGAGACGTGCAGCGGCCGCACAGAGTTTAAATACAGAGCTCCTTCCTGTCTTCTCTTAGTTTTTGTTGCGTTGAGTCATCGCTGTCCCTCGACCCCCGCACATGTAGCGAGGGGCCAGGGATTCCCCAGAAGGCCGATCCCCTTGGAGTCGCCGTGTTTATTGTTCATCAGGGAAGGCTTTGACTCCGGAACATCAACAGAAATAGAGAGTACATGTTGGTGTGTGTGTGTGTGTGTGCAGTTTGTGAGATTAGCTCTTGTTCATTTTCAGAATAGTAAAGAATTTAACAGCAGCCACCACAGGCTGGGAAACAGTCAGAGGATTGTTGTTTTTTTTAGTCTTACTGGAGTTTTTCCTTGTTAATTACTGGAAGTAAGAGGAAAAGGGCTGACAGAGGAGATGGCTTCCACTTGCAGTGAGATGCACAACAACCACGAGATGGAAAGCCTTTGTGAGTATCTGTTTGGTTGTCTTTTGTGTCTTCAGGGGAGCTCAGCTGTTTTAGACTATCACGCTGCAGAGGCAAGAGGGACAACTGGTTCCCATTAAGGCCAATCAAGTCGAGGCACGATGTGCCCTCTCTTTCTTTTCATGTAATTGCAAACCTTTTTTTTTTTTTTAGTTGAAACAAATCTTCTTACTGAACGCTGTTTTTCACTTCCTCATGAAATTCCTTGTGAGTTGAAGAAACAAGTTGTCGTCCCGGTGTCGCTGTGGTTTGATGCTTAACGAATGGTTTAAAGAAACAATGCTTTCATTGCGGTTTAAAAAGCAGTGAGGGCTACTCGTCCTCGCTGTCTTTTTCAGTCCTTGACGCTGCAGTAGCGCTCGGTATTGAACAGTCCAGCTGGGAAAGCTTTGGTGGCTTAAAAGAGAAAAAGAAAAAAAAAAACACTTCCCCATAAACAAACTCTCTAGGCCTCAAACATCTACCCAGTTTATCCTCTTTGCAGTCATCACTATGCAAAAAGCACTGAGTGTTTACTCGGTACGGTATTGTTGTAAACTTCAGGGAAAATTTGCAAGCTGCAGGGGAATAAACCTGGAGGAGTGAAGTATTTACTGTCTTATATACAGTATATATTACAGATTCATACATTTGTTCTGTTAAATGTATGTGCAGTGGTTTCAGTCAGAGGGGGGGAGGAGGTTCAGTCCTGGAGGCCACTTTAGGGTGCTGAGATAAACCTCCTCCTCACTCATCACACACATGCTGTCTCCATTTGCACAACAGGGGAGTAGAGCAACCACTGCAAAAAAAACACAACAGGAAGTCTCTAACAGTCCCAGCTATCTCCCTGTAGACACCCAGGCCAAGCCAGATGTTCTTCCTCTTTGCCTCGTCTCTCTTGCTTGTCTCTTCTGACCCCTCCTCCTGCTCCTTCATCTCTATTTTTCTTTGCCTCCTCCCTTCCTTCTTCCACACTGAGGATGTTTCACCGAGTCCCTCGGTCAGCTGAGTCACGGAGGAAACTCTTTTAATCGGCTCCACATGTGCGCTCTGCCCTGATTTGGTGACCTTGCAGCAATCGGCCCCGGCCTTAGGGCCAATCACAGAGCTCCCCGACAGGGCTCACGGCGCGTCATTCACCGCCGCATTTTCTGTCTTTGGTTACCCCTCCAGCCCACGTCATATCATGCTGCCAAATGTGAGTGTTTTGAGCCCAAATGGCCGCTGTGTTTAAAAAAAATAATAATGGCAAAACACAGCTAGAATCTCTTAAATTAGGATTTGCAGAGCCGAAGTAAACTGATGACTTCACTGCAAGAGAATCTAACTCAATCAGCCTTTGGTAGTTCAAATGTGGAGGAACATTTTGATATTTCACTCACTGGTTTTCTGAATTCAGTCAGTGAAGAAGTGCCTGTTCTCGTATGACTATGTAAAACGAATGCATACACATCACAAAAACGCATAGTGTGTGTCCTCCTGCCTTTGAATCACCATACTTGGATTATAATTGAAGTAATTTGCCATGAATATTTTAGCTCAAAGCTGCTTTTTAGGCTCTCAGGAAGACTAATAAAGTCAGACCTCTCCTTTAATCTTTGGTTCCCACAAGAGGAAATGGTAACTTCAGTCACTGGTGGGTCATGAATGTCACTGACAACATTGTTTATTGTTTAGTGAGCGCTGTATGAAAAATCTCATTTTTGCTGAAAAGAGATATACAGCGGGAATGTGTGTTTTTTTTTTACCCAAAACCCCAAAAAGGGTGCTCTTCAGGCCTGCAGGGCGGTAAAAACATTTACCTTTTGCCCCGTTTCCACACTGGAGACGGCAGATTTAATGCCCTGATCTAGCTGATAAAATATTGACAAGCCGGAGCAGTGATAGAAACTGAACCAAGGCCCATCAAAATGTTTAACTTATGAAGCCAAGAGGCTGTGGATGAAAAATGAATGTCTCGCAGACCAGAATATATTTGCTAGATACTGACATGAGATCAGTTTATCAACCTGGACATGGGGAAATCATTCTACACCGAGAGTCAGTTGTGTAAAATGATTCTAAATTTCATTTTTCTGTGTTGAATCAAGCCAATGAAAACGGACAACAACATTGAATGTGTTTCAATAGTGTGCAGCACCGATTACCTGATACAAGCACATACATTGGATGTATTCTCGCTTTCGCACATTTACATTCACAACAAGGCGTGTGTGTGAGATTCAGCTGCAGCTTTGACAGGAAGGAAGAAATTCGGCTGAATGTTGTGAACATCTCTCTCAGGCCCTCAGTCTGTATGCTGATGGAAAAACAAAGGCACAAATAAAGCACTCTCTCTTTCCAGTCAGTCGAGATCAAATCTATTTTATAACCAGAATCTTTCTTTAATCATGAAACTATTCTTAGACAACATCTTTAACATGTCGACTGCATTATGGTGTTGCAGTCAGCGGGTTGGCGGTGATAACTATGAATCCCTCTGTTGTGGGTGAACTGGGAGACAGGAAGCCCACCAGAGCGATATACTTCCCGGGAACATTTGGGTTTTGCAACCACTTTCATCCATTTTGTGGCCAATGTTGACCTCAGTGCAGCTCGATTCGCTCATGATGTTGTGAGTATTTGATATTCCTGCAAGCGGTCACCAACAAAAAGGAGAAATTTAAGCTTAGCTTAGCATAACGACTGGAAACATCGGGCAATCACTAGCCTGGGTCACTCCAAAAGTACAATTCCTGGAGTCTTTTTGTCGAGACTAGTTACTACTCACTACACTCGGACAAGAAATAGTCCAGCACCCCCCCACAAATAGTCATTAATTAGAGAGGGGCTGGTAGGAGTTTTTATTTGTATTATTTGGACAGAGCAAGGCCAGCTATTTACCCTGCTTCCAGTATTGATGCTAAGCTAAGCTGAGCTATTCGCCTGCTGGCTATAGCTTCATGTCCAGCGCAAAGACAAGGGTGGCATCCATCTTCTGATCCAACATATTTCCCAAAATGTCGAGTCATACCTTTTAAAAGTTTTTTTCATTATCTAAACTTAGCGATGTTCGGTTTTAGTCACGACTTTAGTCATGAATCAACCACAGTTTTGAGGGTCGGAGACTTCTGTGTGTTTGTCAGAGAGAGAGAGAGAGAGAGAGAGAGAGAGAGAGAGAGCGCCCTGGAGGATTGAAGGCGGGAGATGACCAAATGCTTTCAGTGCACGCACACACACAATCACACACACACACACACACACACACACACACACACACACAATCCAATGCTCTCCTCTGCGAAACAAGGCAGTGGGAGGGAGAGAGCAGATGGACACACACAAGGGCTGGGAAATGAGAAGCATATTACCTCTTGTCTTGTGCAAACACACACACACACACACACTGAGAAAATAATGAATATAAATGTTCCTGTATTCTGACGCTAACACACTCTCCCGCTGTGTTTCATTTTGATCAAACTGCACACACAAACACACAGCATGGATCTCCAGTGGGTTTACCTAATCGCACGTGGTCTGAGCTCCACAATGTTCCCCATTCACTTTCTCTTGAATGAGGGGTGTGGCTCCCCAGCCTCTTTGGAAAATGGCGGTCATGTGACTGAGCTGTGGGGGGTGGGGGGCGTGGCCGGGGGGGGGGGGGGGGGGGGGAACTGCAGCAGCAGCAATACTGCCTCACCAGCTGGAGCTGTGATTGAGAGAGGAAAGGGAGTGCAGGAGAGGAAGAGTGAGAAGAGAAGGAGAGGAAAAGGGTTGGGTGAGTTGTTGATTTTCATGTTTGTCGTGTGCTTTCCTGTCTTCCAAGCAGAGCTGCGAATGATTTTGGCAGGGAGGAGATAAAGAGGGGGGGAAGGGGATCTGGTGCCCTGAGGCCGTTGGTGTCAAAGTCAGTTAGCCAGGTGTCTCGTGTATGCTGTGTGAAGTTTTGAGGCCATGAGGTCGAGTGTGTTTCTGGCCAGAGATCTGTAGAAAACCTTTTATACCATTTCTTTTATTTTTTTCTCTCTCTATCTTTTCCCATTGTTCAGCCATTGGGAAGAGTTTGGGGGGCGGGGGGGGGGGGGGGGTCAGCCAGCACAACCACTCTTAACTTTCCTCCTCCTCCCCCCCTCCTCTCCTTTTCTTTCCCCCTTCCCTTACCCATTGTGTCTTCAACTCTGGAGCACGCATGGCTAATCAATCGGCCATAATGGGACGGAGTGTTGGCCAATCAGGATAGCCCGCCATCACTCTCCGGGGCTCTCTCTGTCTTTCTCTGGTCATGTTTTCTCCTTCAGCGTCGCATCAGACGGCGTTTTCCAGCCCTCACTTTGATCCGGTGCAGTGGATTAGCCAGGCACTGATGGAGCCAAGCTGTTTTGACATGATTTAAGTTTTGACAATCCCCCTGTGTCTGCCTCTCCGTGCAGAGTTTGATGCCAAGTTCAAGGAGAGTTAAAGAGTCTTGTTTTCAGTTTGGGTCTTTCTCTCCCACAGGGGAATAGTAAGAACTGATCTCATGTTAACTCTTGTCGGTTGCTTCTGCTGGGAAGAAAATGAGGTTGGCCAGGTTAGCTTTAATCTTTATTTTTCCTCACATGGTCTTCTTTTACCCAGTTTGCATTACGGTGGCTGAATAGCTGCTTTGTTGGATGCTGCAGCCAGAAGACCCAGTGAAGTCTTGGCTTTATCGGACATGTTGTGGACGTACTCGCTTTGCACCTACCTGCCACCTTGCATCTTCAAAAAACACACTTGGGTGCTTCCCTCAAGTCCCTGCAGCAGCGTCCAGCAGAGCATTAATGAATTAAGAAATGAATTTCCCTATTTATGTCCCCCGACAGTGGTCACCCTGCAGTGTCAGTGTGCTGGAGTTTAACATACACTATACCAGAAAAATTCCCTAATGCTGCCTCATATCTGATTTACATTATTACAATACGCTTCACAATAGGCGCCAGTTAAAACCACTCAGCCATTGTTTGCGTGTTGCTAATCAGATTAGCTCGTTGATTATGAGTAATTCAATCACCGAAAGATAAACACTTCATTGGGATTGTTTGGGACCAGCGGCGTGAAATAAATAGTTTTTTTTCTGTCAGTCAAGTCCTGATATCATTTTCATGAAATCTTGACTGCCGAAACGAGATTTTTAGTTTCAAGTTTTCAAACCCGCTTCCTCAAAGGGGAATCCACCCCTGCGTGGATTGAACCTGTTGCTGTTGTTCAGCACACTCCCCCCCCCCCCAAAGTATTTGCCCTGAAGGCAGCGGAGTTGAGAGGAGGAGAGGCGTGAACATGTTTGACAGTAAACATCCAGACTGTCTGTAAATATCCGTCCCCACATCGCAGTACGTCTTCATCGTCCTCCGGCTGATTGTATCCATGTGCATGTAATCTCATGTGGTCTCGTCTTCGCTTCCTGTTCCGTCAGCGAGTGAAGAATGTAGTTCTCATGTGATGTCGCCACGTTGGTTTCAACTCATCAGCACATTGAAGTAGAAAATGACCAGAAAACGGCCTTTTTGTCAAATACAGAAGTTGGTCAGACACCTCTGGCACACTGTGTATCACTCTAGCTGCCCGCAGTGGGAGGGTGTTTTTTTCTGTTCTATATGTACGCCACAAAGGGGAGGAAGTCATACGTGTCACATCCTGTTAGAGGGGACAGGTTGTGGGCCTGCCAGCTCTGGGGGAAGTGGAGGGGAGAGGGTGGTAAATGCCAGTCTGTGGTGTCCTCAACTGCAGTGCTGTGGCAGTATTATGCCTCAAGCAAGGCATTATGGGTCGTCCGTCACAGCGTCTTTTGATTCTGGGACGATAATGTGAAGTTACAGAAAATTGGTGTCTGGCTTGCACAACCACGGTTATTTACTTGACACTCAGTTGTTTGTTCCTCAGAAAGAGAACTTTCATCGTTTTGTCGCTCTTGCATCCTCTGCTCCTCTGCGGAAAGGAAAATGTTGGTCTGACAAAGAGACCTAAATAGCGGTGCATTTAAGGACAACTTAGTGGTGCTACTGTGAGGAGAAAATAACCAACAACTTCAAGAGCAGAAGTCTGCTCTGAACAGCCCGACACTTCTCATTTCCTTCTCGTTAAGCGGCGTGCATCGCTAAAACATTCGAACCAGCCGGCCCCCCCCGCTTCATACTTGGTGGTTGTGTGATTCGCTGCACCGAGGGTTTGTGCTTGGTCCTGAAAGCTGTCCTGAACAGCAGGCTCTTACAGTTGTACTCGGCACCTCGATGACCGCTCTCACTGTGTTGGGCTTTGCTTTCCCCACACTCTCAGTCCATGCTGGCAGCTATCGATCCAAACTGTGCTCACTCGTGTTTTTGTTTTTGTTTTTTTAGCCCATCGCTGTTTCTGTAGCATTTATCTAATGTCTCCCCGGTCATGCCCTTTTACCTCAATGACCCCTCCCTCCACAGCTCTCTCTCTCTCTACCTCTCGTCACTCTTTCAGTCTTTTTTTTTTTTGTTAGGCTTTTTGGGACAGGTCATTATCAACACCACCAGAAGAGAGCTGTATTTCAACACCGAGCAGGCACCATCTGCTTCGCTCCGCGTTGGGGGCCAGGGGTCACATTCTCAGTGGGCCGACGTGAGTGACGAGGCTGAAAGATGATGTGGGCCAGTAGCTTTCTTCAGACCTTTTTTTTGTAGCCGTTATCGACCTCACCGAACCTCACCGAACCTCATCGTCTTACACTGCGGTGGGGAGAAAACCCGTCTTTTGTTTTTTAAACCGCAGCGTTCCTTTGGTTTCTAAGTACAGATGGGGGACTGAGTGAGAGGGATTTCCTCTTAGATGTTAATGACAGGCCAGTGCGACCCTCCTCCATCCTCCCAGCCCCCTTATGTCGACCTCCCTCTGTCACCATACCTACTGTAAACACACCGCGTCGTCTTCCTCAAACACAACGCAGTGCTGCATTAAGCTAGTGGCGTCTGCCCCCCTTTTTTAAAATGTGCATACACTTGGCATTGAATTCACCCCACTAGGCAACAACTGGCAAATGATATCGTAGCGATTTAGGTGTTTTAAAACACGCTTCAGAGTTGTGGCCCATTATCAGATCATTAAAAAAGTAGACATAATATTAACGCTTCTTGGAGAGGGGAAAGGAAATTTCAAGCCGGCACAGTAAATCTCATTTGTAAGCGCTGCCACAATATAGTATCATGTGTTTAAGGTCTGTCATTGTTTTGACTCTACTACCCGACATGAATACTTTCGCTCTTCTTTGGCCTAATGCACCTGAACGATCACCTGATTTGGCCACAGATGAGTCATGTCTTGTGTTTCTCCGAAGACATGCACGCCAAAGGGGCGACTGCCACGTCTCAATATACGGGAGCTGACAAATGCTGCTGCTTGGCGTCAAACCCAATACGGGCCGCCGGAAGCAGTGCTTGCACTTATGATTGCTTCAAAGTTGTTGTCTATGAAGCTTTTACATATTTAGGTCAAGTGTCTCCAAGTTAAAAAAAAGAAGAAGACAATATTAGTACTAATACCAGTACCCTTAAAGTACTACTGATAGCAATAGAGTACTGAGTTCGATACCCATCATGTGAATGGAAGCTGTGTGGGTTACCGCTGTTTATGGCGGCCCACGGGGGAGGGATGGGGTAGTTTTTAGTTTTTTTTTCTAGATCTGGGTAGAAAACGATCAAATGCAGTTTCTGATCTACTTGATACTGGGTTATTTTGGTCAATACTTTAAAGGTATCGATACCTAGTGGCTCCCCAAGTTCAGCTTCAGCAATAAAGTATTTTTTTAAAGTCCGCAAAGCCTTTATATCAATATGTTAAAAGAAAAAAACTTACTGACATGACTTAGATATCAGGAGTCTGTTTTTATGACTGATGTTGTATTTTTGAACAGAGCTCTTCCTGTGAAACGCGTACATATTGCTTTTGCCATCTGAACCTTTGTTTCAGTAGATTACAGCTGAATATGCACTGTGGGTTTAAGCCATCTATTCACTCTGCATAACAGATTGTGTGTCTTACTGTCACAGTTGGGGGTAAGTTCCATTAGTTGGTTAGTGTCGGTACTCATTATCAGGAAAACAAGCAATTAAAATAGGACTGGAAATGGTGGCGATGTGCTTTAAATTAAAATGAATGTGTTTTAAAGTGCTTGTGTCCCAAGATCAGAGGGTGTAGTTCTCATACCTGACTGTAAAACTACATATGTTAATCCTGTATTCCTGTGACACACTTATAACTGTCAGTCAACTCTAGTGCATATAACTTTCTTTCTGGACCTTCCATCAGGCTCAGCAGGAGTAAAACTTAACGATCTCTTCCTCTTTAGAGGGAGCCACCAAAGCACCGGTGGAAATGTCATCTCCGGTTTAAAAAAGAGAGAGAGAGAGAGAGGGGAAATCTACTTGCATAGACACACAGAGACACATGCAGGAAATATGCAACTGAACTGCACCAGGGCAGAGACTCGCCTCATGGGAGCCATGTTTTTCTTCTTCTTTTTTTAAATAACAGAGCTTTCAAGTAGCAGACAGGGTTTAAGAGCGGTCAGTAACGACGTGTGAGTAGAAGAACAGACATGATGCCTTCTTCTCCCAAAGCACAACCCCCTAAGGAGTGACTGGACAGCTTCTGAACATATGCTTAAGACAGACTGAAGACGGGAGGGGGAAGAAAACCAAGTACCTTGTACCTCGCAACAAAAACCGCACTTTTACAATACATCAACAACAATACAAAATATAAAGTTTTGGGTATATTTAGGTGTCCGACAAAACTTTTCATCAAAGGGCAGTAATGTTCTGTAGAAGTTAAAAGGTTAAATTTGTGGTTAACAGCATTACTCATGATCCATATAAGGAACACATTTTAACTCATAGATATCACCATGATGAAACCTCCCCAGTTGATTAGTTACATTCAGACAATTCTTTTTTTGTTAATACGTTTCCTAAATGTTTATGTTGAAATGTGCAAATAGGGCAATGTCTTATTAAATATGTGCTCATTTTCACAGAAAATCTGAACATTGGATAAAGCCAGGTTTTTTATAAAGACAGTTTGGATAGCCCTTTGTTTCACTCCATGAATCAGAAAGATACTGTCAACAGTATAACACAAGTATATAGAAATATATACATTATTAGATTATATTAATGATGTATGATCAAACACCTCTGTAGAAGGTGAAGTGGAGATTTACGGCTCAGAGTTAAAAAACTAATTTACTTACATTAACATTGTTTTTATATTTTCTGAGCTGTTATGTTTCAATATGCAAAACATATTCTCACTAGTCATTATCTAATACTAATGTTTGGTGCATTTAGGAGAAATCTAGAGACAAAGAAATTCAAATTTAAGTAAAATGAACACCTAAATATGTATTTTGGATTTGCTTTTTCTTTCCACTAGTCTGCAGAGAGACATGTTATGAAAGCAATAGCCAGAAATCTCAAATATAATCAGTGCATATAAAACAATGTTTTCACTCGGGGTGTGTTGCCTTAAGACTTGGACATAATGTGACGTTTGGTAGATTTCCTTTATACATTTTAAAGACTGAATCTCTCTATTTGGTTCCTGATTTGGCATTCTGAGGTGTGTCAATGCAACGACTGTGGCTGAGTTGAGAGCAGGGCCGTCTTTCAATCAGAGGGTTGGCGGTTCAAAACCCGGTTCCGTCACCACTGGTTGCATGTCGATGTGTCCTTGAGCAAGACACTTAACCCCAAAATATTGCTCCCGTAACTTGCCTACGGTATCATAGCATCTGCATTGTAAGTCGCTTTGGATAAAGCGTCCGCTAAATGACTGTAATGTAATGTAATCAACTCCAGGTTCCAGCTACAGAGAACACAAGAAACTATTTAATTATCGCGGAGGTCTCATTTCTTATTCTGCATGACAGCTGCGAGATTTTCCAAAGTTTTTATTGTGGAGGGCGACAAAATCTGTGAGAGGAACTGTTTGAATCCAGAACTGAAAATAAATTATGGTCAACTATAAAGTAAACCAGTTCCGCATGTAGAGCGTCAGTCATGGACCACATTCATTTAAACAGTTTAACTCATCTGCACTAATTACAAGTTGTGCATGCCATGATTCATTCTACTTTTTGTCTCCTTCACCCCCTCTGCTTTCTTTCCCTTTCTGCAAGTTTTTTTTTATTGTACCGATATTGTCAGAACAATAACGTACAAAAACCTACTTTCTCATGAAATCTAGAGCCGGGCTGAAAAGTGGTGAAGTGGCTTCTTCGACTCGAAGGAAAGTGAATTTCTTTGGTTTTTAAGAGGCCACTCAAGAAGACAATGAAGGCTTTGTTCCAGGCATCGGCGCATTCAAGTTTCACTCTGTGAATATTAAATGTAGAATTGGATGAGATGTGCCTGATGGGATTTTAATGAAAGGCTTGAGAGAGGGGAGTGTTGAGTTATGCGTGAGTCTCGAGTGGGAAGGGGATTCTCTGTTACAGCAAAATACAAAACTGTATCTGATCGGAGGGGAACACTTTGTGTTGGTTTTCCAGGAGGATTACATTACAGGTCAGTTTTAAGGAAGCGGGTTCGATGCTTCGGGATGGTGGTTATTGATATCCGTCAGCTAAATATTTACATGTTGCATACCTCTAGAAATATTAACATGATGCATGACTTCTCTGTGAGGGCTGAGGCCAGACAAGAATGCTGCCTGAAAGCAGTTTTGTGTTTTCTGGTCTGCACTCAGCTATGCTGGCGTTCAGGATTAACAAGAATAAAATGTCGGACTGTAATGTTTTCCAGGGAATCTGTTGAGCACGCTCTAACTTTAACAGTGTACACTTTGTCACTTTTGTCCTGCCTACGATAATGCAATTACAAGAGTTGTTATTGTCACATGAATTTGAAGAACATTCTGAAGGAAATGAAAGCAGCTGAGGGCGAGATATTGGACTTTTAGTATCCAGTGTGGGTTTTGATCCACAAATACTGGATCCTTTATGCAGCTTGATAGCATTTTTTTTTTATTAGTTTGTAATGCAAGCTTTCTAGATTTCACTGATTCTAGACGGGGCCATTCGCATTTTCACATTTTCTGTGTCAGCCACCGTAGTTGTCCTTGGCACACGGGAGCAATTTCAGTTGGTTGCACTCTGCAACCTCACCGCCAAAATGGCGACGAATCCTACACGCCGCTCCTTATATAGCAACAAACGTTTTTAATGTGGATGTCGTCTCGCATAGCCCGACCTATGTCCACACTGTTATAGCACTTGAGAAAGGTCCGTCTGGCCTTGCAAGATAGATGGCGCAAGAAGCGGAAGCGGAGGATTATCCACTCTGAAATGAGCAATGGCAGGCTTATAAGCACATACATCCTGTGAGTCAGACTGACACGGATGTAAATGCTGTGGTTTTGTCTGCTGTGAAGTCCTCGGTGACAAACAGGAAACTACCATAATGCAGATAAAACAACCAACAGACACACATTTTTTTTCGTTACGCTTTTCACCAACATGACAACCACCAGCGGTCTTGTCTTTCAGACAGTGTTAATACACTGCAGAGCCTGAATAAACAGCGCAGTGTCATCTTCAGATATCTAAAGATGAATATAAAAAAATGCCAATGATGAAACTTGAAACAGCCCTCAGTGTTAAGTGCCCTCATTTGAAGATGAACGACTAGTCTTCTCTTTGATGGGATCTATCCATTCATGCAAAGGGAAAAACCTGAACTTGTCTCCATTCGTTAAACAAATCTCTCTAATCCTAAAATACCGCTTTTGCATGTCATGAGGCCCAAAGAAAGCAATCTTCGCGCGTAGCGTCTGTCTGCCGTTTAATACAGTTATTTTCATTCGGGTCAAATGTGTTTTCTCAATGAGGGGTCAGTTGAGGTTCATTGATGCACCTGTTCGGTCCTCTGCACAGGTCCGGTTCCCACATCATTCATTTGAATGAAATGTGCACCCCACCGACTCACCGTGTCTCTCCCGTTCAGGCTTCATTTCGCTCTTCAAAGGGAGTTTATTCCAGTGAAGTCTCACATGTCTTGTTCTATTTTTAAGGCACCCGGTCTATCTGGTTGGAGAACAGTTGGGATCCAACGGTCGAGGCAACTGATCTGAGTCATACTGTACTGTCTGTAATGAGGTTACTCATCCAGAAACGTGGCTCGTCGCAGCGAAGGTTATCGACGCTGTCTTTGTGGAACATCATAACGCTCGAATGCGGATCTGACTCATTAGGAGACACTTTGTTGTGGATGCAAATGGAAAAACTGTCGCTCTGATACATAAGGGGCATAAATAACGATTGCGATTGCTCCTGGCCGGCTCATCCTACGGTCCCCGAGAATGAAGTCATTGGGAAATAATGCCGATGAAAGTGAGAATGCTCAGCTGGACTATTCAAGAAAGAGAAGTGAACGTCACAGCAACAGAGTGGTTGTCAGGCTGGGTAACATTTCTGACATCTTGTTCTTCCGTTTTCCGTTGCAAGTCGCCAGTTCTTGTTACTACGCCCGTGTGGTTGCTTCTGCTACAGTGTGACCGTTTGTCTACTCTTAGAGAGCAGCCGTGTGAGGCCAGCAGATGGCTCAGGGCTTGGCATTGTCACAGCGCCCGGGAGGCATTTTTGGCTGCAGACCTGGAAGTATGTCATTAGAGCTAATCTGCATTCTGTCATTCAAGAGGCTACTGATGCAATCGGGGCTCGATGTAATAAGAGTTGAGCGCGGCGTCGGCCAAATGACACTATGCAAACATTTGCAAACATCTCACAGGCGAAAGATAAATCGATCCAAATACCTGCAGGGATTATTGTATCGCTTTCCGAGACGCTGTGTTTCTGTGTCGGGTTTCTTGAGGACGGCGACGCTGCACAGATCAGCTTTAGTCCACCGGGATGCGGCATTAACAGGAGGTTCACGTTACAGCGTGGATTAAACCATGTCATTGTTTTGTTTTTTACTAATGGTGGGGGGGGGGGGGGGGGAGTTTCTTATTCCTTGAGTTTTGTTGAGTTTTAGCCAAGCCACACGTGGCATCACATCCCAGTTCATCTGTGACTGTTGAAGGTGTGGTTCCCTTCTCATGGTCCAAAATTGTAGCTTGGAGAAGGAAAAAAAGGGTATTGAGTTCAGAGAGGTTCAGCTGACTTTTCTTTTTTTCTTTTTTTTAAGTGCAATATACAGGATTCAGAGCATGAGGCCTGGGCGATGTGGCCAACATCCTCTATCACGCTATAGGTCATTTCATAAGTCGATAACAATATATATCACTGTATAGCATGTTTTCTGCTAATTCGATAAATAAATAGTTTATATGAAATGACCACATTCACACTTGTTTCACACTTGTCCATTAAAAAACAATAAATGATCATATTGAATTATCGCCCAGCCCTATTTAGCAGCTGTTAGCATCGTTAGCTGTGAGCTGGCGGATCAGCAGACACGATGTTGAGAGCCGTTGAGAGGCAATCGAAATGCTCCCAATCTGGTATTTACGTAGCACCTTTAATGTGTGTTAAGACGGTGAGATTGTGCTCCAACACGTGTGATGTCTGAGGTAGAAAAGGCTGTGATTATAGTGTACACTCATTCACATTGTTTCATTGAGAGGTGGTTGAACTGAATCTTTTGATTACATCGACTGTCAACCTCCCTCATGGTGTAAATGTGTGTTTCTGCTTCCTGTGAGACAGGTGGTCCTAGTTGTGCCCTCAAATTAAAAGCACCCACAGTGATTATTAGCAACACCTTTCCCAGGACAAAGTCACAGAGAGCCAAATAGGGCCTTTTCCTTGTTTCTTTGTGGATAGTCTGTGCTTCATAGCTGCAGTAAAAGCTGGAAAATGTATACTCTTAGCGAGATCACATGCCTCTCTACCTCCGTCTCACACTGTCCGTCTTATGAGGGCCCAGGAAAAAGCTGTCATGTGTACTGCATTCAAATCCTTACCACCAATGTTGCATACACATATTACAGGCAGGCTGTCTCTGCGATACGACAGACAAATCAAAAGCACAAAGGCTTCTATGTTCTTCAGCAAAAACAGCTTTCAGATGCTGGAGCCTTGAACTCTCACTGTTATATGAGAAAACATAATCGTCCCAAAACAGAGCCTGAATCCATCCCAGCTGCAGTATACCGTACCAGTACATAGTCAGGACCACTGTCAGCTTCAGGTGTGTGTGTATGTGTGTGTGTGTGTGTGTGTGTGTGCGTGTCTGTGGTTTGTAGTGTCTGTGACTGCAAACCTCACACAGACAATACCACAAGTTTCTGAAACGCAGCACAGGAAATGTTGTCTCCTCCTACATTGAGAGAAGAGTGCGCTGCTGCAAGCACATACTAGCACATTTGGCAGAGCGGAGTTGTGTTGCAGAGGTGCCTTGGCACACACGGCCTTCGTCTTCTACACAACCATCTCCTCCTTTTTTAAAGCGAGGTATAAGCCGTGATTTGTTAGTTGGCAGCGCTTTCTCCCCACAAGGTCTGTTCATTTTGTCTTCCTAATTATTTTAAGAGCTCCAACTCTAATTTCCAGATGTTCTGTTTCACTTTGGTCACAACTTCTACATGTATTTCTAAAAAACTACTCTCGAAGGCTTGTGCTACTAACATGAGGTAGTTGCTAATCGAGAAATGTATGCAACATTAGTGAGCAGATGTCTCTTCCATGTGATTTACTGGTGAGTTTTACAGTTGGCTGCTTGCACTGGACCACTGGGAAAACAATTCTCAGCTGAAGTGTTATGGGAAAGTCTATCTTGTTATGTTATGTGTGCATGCACATCTGCACATGTGTCTCCCTGCTGTTGGGTTTTTGGCGGACAGTGCAAATGACAGATTAACAACTTCTCAGTGTTGTCTTGTACAAAGGCAGGCGCTCATGAATGTGAATTTAAAGCCTGGTGTATCCTGTTTCACACAGGAAATGAACTGCTCAGATCGGTATCCTCGCACCGAGCTTTTTGTACTCTGCAGTTCACATGATTTCACATGCGGTATCTTTTTTCAGTCCCTTTGTACTACTAATTTGTACACTTCACTGCTTAAAAATCTAACTTTATGCATGTGCATTGTATAGATATCATGTAAATCTATCTCATTAATTCATTTTTATTTGTCTTCTCTCTTCAACCTGCATCCCTCAGGGTCAGAGGTCAGTCTGAGCCACAGCAACATGTCGGAGTCCGCCAAGCCCCACCACCCTAACCCGCAAGGAAAGGGGGAGAAGAGCCATGCCAGCGACTTCAGCTACGTGGGCATCGATGCCATCCTGGAGCAGATGAGGAGGAAGGCCATGAAGCAGGGCTTCGAGCTCAACATCATGGTTGTGGGTGAGTTTGACGTTCACTAATTTAATTTAACGTTTCGAGTCCCAGTGAGACGGAAGTTAGAGCGTCTTCAGCATACGCACACCTCTCATTGAGGCTAGAAGTTGCACATTGATTGATGGATGGATGGATGTCATGATATTATTGGTTGGTTCTCTTACGTGAGCCCTCGTCATATTTTATTTTACAGGAAGAAAAGATGATTGGATTTTGATACAATAATACAAATAAATTGATTATTTTAGTTAAAAATAATTTGCATATATTGTTAAATAGTGGAAATGTGATCTAACAAGGTGAGAAAAACATTTTTCATTTAATCTCGAACAGTCTAAAAGTTTCATTGTTCACCTGCAACTTGGAGAATATATACACACTTAAACCACCCAGAACAATAGCCATATGTGCATGATATTTGCTCTTGTGTTCCAATTTGAAAAAGAAAATCTCAGTCCAGTCACTTCAGAGAGCGTTCCATCCCCTTGACTTTTCCTTCCTTTTGGCGTGTTATTTGTGTTGTTAACCCTGACCTTGTCTCCCTCAAATTACGATCATATGCTGCTAATTTGCAGTTTCAAATCACTTATTTATGCTTTAGTTGCAATGAGTAATTATTATGAAAACATGTGCTATTAATACTAAACAATGGCATATAAAAGATATTATCTATGAGAATTATGGTCACCATAATGTATGACTATGACTATACTGTGGTATGATGTAAAGAGTAGCTTAACTGCTCCCATCCAGCCTGACCTTGAGCTCGATTCATGTTAGATTTAAAGTCTAAACTGACACAGATGTATCCGAGAAGACTTGAGGCTGTAATTCCTTCCAAATGTTTGCAACAGTTATTGACTCGGTACTGAATTCAGCGAAAAGATAAGAAGGTAACCATCTCAAACATTTTCAACGTCTGCAGTACCAACACAAAATGCAAAACCGCACATAAACAGGATGTCATACACAGCATGCTTAGTTTGCAGATTCTCTCACATGGAAAACACATTTCTATTATGTTTCTTCATTACATTCATCGTAAAGCTTCTCCTCAGCTGTTGTCTGAAGTAAAAAGAAAAGAAATCAAAAACACGTGTGTGGTTCTACTGCAGTTTGTTAGTGAAAAGTCATGGTGCCTTCCAGAATTAGCTCTCTTATTTGTGTGTCAATGATGTAACAAACACACACGCTTGAGCGCACTAAAGAGCGCTGTCAGGCTGAGAAATTGGCGCAATGATGGCGACTACTCTGACAAGATGAAACTCACAGTTCCTTAGAGAGCAGCGCCACGCCACCAGTTATTGTAGATCCCCCACATCGAGTCCCTGCACACACACACGATTGTCCATGAATGCACCTGTGTACGTGCATGCAGCAAGGGGCGACCTCCGGGTCTGAATAGTGAAGCCAATGCAGAAGGGCCTTCAACTTGCATTCTTTCTAATCGCCATTCTTCTGGTTTGAATAAGAAGTCTGATTGTATGAGAAAATGACTCTACTCCTCACTTGATTTATTACCTCAGTAAACATTGTAAACACGAGTTTTTGGTCTCAATTGATGGTTTCAAGTCTTCTTCAATACAGCATGATGTTCATTTAAATGATGGTCCCATTTAGAGTCAAATAGACCATAATGCAGGGTATGCTTTAGGGCGGGGCTACTTTGTGATTGACAGGTCGCTACCACAGCGTTGTCCGGTCTGTTTTCATCTTACACCTTCAACCCTTTCAACAGCCTGTTTTCAGTTCATGAAAGTTAATTGTAACATTTTTGGTCACCTATGTCTTATTCGGCGTTCGGTTGTTGTTAGCTCCACCCTCTCGTGTCACTCATGGTCGCAAAAGAACAAAATGGCTACAGCCCAAAACCAAGATGGCGACGTCCAAAATGCCGAACTCAAGGCTTCAAAACATCAGCCCACAAACCAATGGGCAACGTCGCGGTGACTTCTTATATACATGCAGCCTCTATGGCAGGGGTGGCCAACCAGTCAGAGACCAAGAGCCACATTTTTTACTGTGTTACCGCAAAGAGCCACATCATACACATGGGCACACATGAACATCACCCTATCCCTTCCTCACACACACACATACCTTTGCTCAGCCAGATTTATTGTAAATGTCACACACCAATATGATAATGACAGAAATTGACTCCTAAGACCACAGGCCAGTCATTTTCAACAATGAACATTGTGTACACCAGGGGTGTCAAACTCATTGTCGCTCTGGGGCCACATCAGCATCATGGTTGCCCCCAAAGGGCCGGTTGTCGGCGGGGGGGGGGGGGGGGGGGGGTGCTGCTGCTCCTTCTTCGTCGGCGGGGAGGGTGGCTGCTGCTGCTGCTGTCACATACGCTGGTGGAGGTGTGCGCGGCGCGTGCGGATCGGGGAGGAGCTCCGCCTTGCGCGATACAACGGATATTTGTAAATTGTCCGACTTTTACATTTTTACTTAAAGCGGGGCTTTCAAACAGTCCGTCTCGGCGTTAAATGGGTCGACGAGGAACGTAATCTGTGGCCGCACATGCGCGTTTGACGAAAATACCGTATTTAACTCAAGCGAAGCGAACACGAACATTAAAAAAACACAAATACAAACTTCGATATCAACGTAAGAGCCGCATGAAACCGGGCAAAGAGCCGCATGCCGAGCCGCGGGTTGGCCACCCCTGCTCTATGGCACGCAGGCAGGACCGAATGTTGCCGTCAGAGAAAGGAATGTCAGAATGTTATCACACACTGAGATGCAGATGACTCAACAAGAATAAGTGTTGAAAAGCGTCAGCTATGAGTTATAAGCCTTGGTGTTTGTTTGGATCATATTGGCATGGTGGTAGTTATAGAATGCCGTTAGTCTGATTTCATGCCCCGCGGCGCAGAGTTTTGTGCACAAAGCCAGACGGCATGTGGGCACAACTCCAAGGAGGACTGATACTGTTCATCACAAGAGACATATTGATATATAGATGTTGGAGTGTAAGAGTTTTAGTGAGAAACGGGCGATCATGACTCAGTGAATGTTCTATCTAAGATACGCATTTTATGTTGCTGCAGATTTCTACAGAACGCCGACATGTATCCACTTGTAGGGATAACGTGTGTAATAATACCCTCACACTCTGCACCCCGGAGTTCACAATAGAAAAGAACAGTAGACATTCGTGAAGGGATTTGTTTGCAGGTCGGCGCTTTGACATTTAGTACTACAGCAACGTATCAAGTTCTGCTGGGTAATGCGTTGGCAGATACTTGACTAACACCTCATTGGAGTCCTGTTTCTCACTGTAAGGCCAGTATTGACCTGCCTTTAGTGCTGGGTCTATAAAATCCTGAGAAAAATATCTCGGTCCATTCAGCTTATTAGATGTTTGACTTTCTTTTTGCCACATTCTAAGATGCTGGGGTTGCATTCGTGAACTAAGAATAAACTAGGGCATCTTTTGGAGTCTAACAAAGTTTCCGTTAGCCAACCGAGTTGTCCCTCTGGTGTCGAGCGAGTTGCGTGAAAGGTTACAGCAGCCGTGGTCGATTGTGGTCTCCTCTATGAGATGCATTTGCCTAATCCCTGCCCTTCAGCCAGCTGACCTTTACAATTTCCACCACGCAGAGAGGGCAGCCAAGGTGTGTGTGTGTGAGAGAGAGAGTGAAAATGTGTGTGTGGGTGAATAAAAGCCACTCAGTAATGAATGTAGAGTGAGTGTGTGTGTGTGTGTGTGTGTGTGTGTAACAGAAATGGAGAGAGAGAGAGAGAGAGAGAGAGAGAGAGAGAGAGAGAGAGAGAGAGAGAGAGAGAGAGAGAGAGAGAGAGAGAGAGAGAGAGAGAGAGAGAGAGAGAGAGAGAGAGAGAGAGAGAGAGAGAGAGAGAGAGAGAGAGAGAGAGAGAGAGAGAGAGAGAGAGAGAGAGAGAGAGAGAGAGGAAAAGGCCGCCCTGGGTGTCACAGAGGGCCCTGGCAACTTGGCAACGCTCCACACGCCACGGTGAATGTCCATGGGGGCCGTGAACAGAGAGCGACGGAGAAATGTGGAGGGAAACGAAACAGGCTCGAGAGTTGATGTGTTTGTGTGTGTGTGTGTATTATTATTTTTTTATGCAAGAATTATTCAGTCACAAAGAATAACATTTTTGAAGGTTTCTTAAAGGCACAGTGTGTAGGAGTCCAGCGGTGTGGTTGCAGATTGCAACCAACTCCCCACAGCTCGCTCCTCCCTTTCCAAGACTGCAGTATTGTGAGGCCGCCGAGTGCAAAAACGTGGCCGTCCATACCATAATAACACTAGTTTAGGGGCATCGGGTCGGGCGGCGGCTGGCGGTTCGACGGTTTTGCACTCTGCGGCTAACGTTACCGCAGTTTCACAAGGGTGTCGGAGAACTTATGTGGCCTTCAAGTAATGTAAAAAACGCAAAAGGCTCTCTTTAGAGCCGCTGTTTGGTTTGTCCGTTCTGGGCTACTGTAGCAACATGGCGGTAAGACACGGCAGACTCCGTGAGGAGGACCTGCTCCCTATATAGATATAAAGGGCTAATTCGAAGCGAACGAAAACACTTTGATTCTTGGCTAATAGAAAAACGATAGAAAAGATCAAATATTTATTTTACCAATTTATATATATGTATTTCTTCCACTGCATCTGGTTGTTAAGCACAAAATGTCATCAATGTATGGAGTCAAGGCTTCTGGAATTTACTCCCTGCAGACTTGTCTTACTTGTATAGTGTCGTCATGCATCTTGAAATAGTTAAAAACGATTGTAGACATTTTTGTGTGTGTGTGTGTGTGGTCTATACGTTACATCTGTCCTCTTGGCCTCCACAGCTTGCCTGCCTGACCCTGCAGCTGTCCTGCTATGCTCAGGGTCTATTGACACACGCACACACACACGAACACACGCACAATGCACAATCCATGCATTAGAGATGATGTCATGTGCATACTCGATCTCACTGGGTTTTTGAGGGAAAAACCCTAAAAGAAAACAGTTTGAGTTGAATGAGGCTCTTGTCCTTGTGACCGTCCGAGGTTAAAACCACTCAGGAATGTGTTCACAGTTTCTCTAACAGTGTGTTTGTGTGTGTTTTCCCTGATCAGGGCAAAGCGGCCTGGGGAAGTCCACTCTGATGAACACGCTGTTCAAATCCAAGGTGAGCCGTAAGTCGGTGCAGCCGAATCCGGAGGAGAGGATCCCCAAGACCATCGAGATCAAGTCCATCAGTCATGGTTGGCCAGTGTTCATGTCCAGTATAGCCTACAGCCCAAAATATTAATAGTATTGTTAACGTGTGTTATCATGATACTTATTGTTTTTTTTCTGTGTATGCGTGTCCAAAAGAAATACAAATTAAATAGCCTGTCTTTTGTCTAGATATCGAGGAGAAAGGAGTGAGAATGAAGCTGACGGTAATTGACACTCCGGGCTTCGGGGATCAGATCAACAACGAAAACTGGTGAGCGGAGGATACTTTATCTGAAGGCCTCAGTAGCTGTTACGAAGGGCATTTCCATCACTGCATTCGTATGGTTACTCCTTCATTCTGACCCGGTTATCAAAGCCAAAGTTCAAAGTTTGGTCTTTTTTATTATGTTATATAGAATATGAAAGCAATAGAAAATGCTTGCTTAGCTTGAGTAACTGTAAGCAGGTTTGGACGGTGGGCTGACCCAAACTTAGCTTCTCATTCCTGTTTCCTTTGCCAGCTGGCAGCCCATTATGAAGTTCATCAATGACCAGTATGAAGCCTACCTGCAGGAGGAAATCCACATCAACAGGAAGAAGAGGATCCCGGATTCCAGGGTGCACTGCTGCATATACTTCATTCCTGCCACAGGCCACTGGTAAGATCCCATGTTAACGGGGCGCTCGTGCGCCCCACTTTCTGCCCCCCCCGTTCCACCGATTTCTCCCACCGCTGCGGTGACTAATCAGGCCTTCTGGGAATGTCCCGCTGGACCCCGTTGTCTGTACACAGCTCTTTAACCACATTCCTCTCCAGCTCTTCTTTATCATCTCTCTCTCTCTTTTTAGTGACCACATGTGGAACTCATCCCCTCCTCAGAGACACTGAATATCCCTTGAAGAGTAGGATTTTACAACGAAATTGGACTCTACAGTTCTCATAGTTGAGAGAGGTAGAGAGACATGGGAAACAATTATCAGGATGTAAAAGTGAGATATTACAAATGCCTTTAATATTCATAGATATATATATATATATTTTAAAACCTGATTCAATCTAGTGAATCACTACCCCTGAAAGTGTTTTTTTTGCTGAATTCATTTAAAAAAGGGGGCAGCAGATCTGGATTTTAATTATTGCTTCAGTGCTTTATTCATCTGGAATATGTTGTGAAACAGAGAGATGGGACACCAAGTGGTTCACAGATCCACCCCAGGTGGAGTCCGACATGGCCCTCAATTTGGCACAAGATTTTTCCGAGTGCGAGAGGCTTGTGCAGAAATAAAACCGGTCGCGGCAGAGCACACGGCTCTTTTTAAAACAACCAGGCTTTGATTCATGTTGACACACTCTGCTGCTGCAGAGATGACGCAATACCACATTTCTCCTGCTGCTTTTGCCAGTGATTAGGGTCTTTAAGTTTAAGGTCTTTTAGGGTCAGTAAGTTTTCTTCTCCAAGTCCACTCTGTAATTTGTTCCATTTGACGGCGATGATTGGTCTGTCCGTATGTGCACCAAGGGTCAAGGAGGGAGCACAGCAGGGCTCGGTGCTCACACACAGGATTTACCGTCGATAGAGGAACCTTGGAAGGAGCGTTGTATTGTACACATGTGGATAAAAGCACACAAAACACCCACGCGCACCAACCGTCTAAGTAGCTCCGTGAAGGCTTAATACTTCTGTGCACCAGCAGCTCAACAGTTGTCCAGTGTGTGTGTGTGTGTGTGTGTGTGTGTGTGTGTGTGTGTGTGTGTGTGTGTGTGTGTGTCCCACTGTTTGACAGACCCCCTCATCATCTGCTCACGTCTCCACAGCTGCAGCTTCTGAGAATGTATGTGTGTGTGTGGTGCGTTAGTGTGTCCCTGTTCATGTAAAGAAGTGCGTGTCGTGGACTGAAGTGGGCAGTGGGCATGCTAACACTTGTAGCCTGTAACTACACTTGTGTGTTTCTGTCGCAACTTACAGCTGCTCAGTTCAGCCGGTTCAACGTCGCGCACAAACCGCTCACCTCTATCTCGTTCATCCACGCCGTATTCAAAGTCTCGCTGCCCACGCGCGCATCGACGTCCCCGGATATACACCGAAACGTGTCCACGGAAGCATGAAAATACGCACTCATTTTGAAAAACAAAGATGCAAACATCTGTCAGGAAGTGCTGTCTTCCTCGCAGCCAACCAGAGAGTTGTAGGCAGCAGGACGAAGGAGACATCTGTTGGGGCAACTGGTGTGACCTGGCACAGAGATGAATGCATGTCAAAAGATGTAGTGTTGTTATATGAGACTTAGAAAAGGCATCATATGGCACATACTTGCAATCACATCTTCTATGTACCCAAAAATGGGTTTGAACCTTAAATAAACAACATAATAACACTTTAATTTGTGCAAAATTTTAGCCTGTTTCAAGAGGGAAAAAAGTGCTGGAACAAATCTTAAAACCTCCGAAGCACCAAAGAAATGTGTTCTCTACTACTCTCCTTTTCACAAAGTAACGCCAGTGGAAGTTTTAAATTATGCCTGTAACCAATTACGGAGACGCAGCGCCAGAAGCCTCTTAAACGCCTCTGCCATGTGACCACAGGCCTCTTATCATTGCAGATAGCTTTTTGGATTGTCGTCTTTTTTTTTTTTTTTTTGAGGCGCCCTAAGCAGCAGTTTGTATTTATCGAGGCTCGAATACAACTTGCGCGTCAGCAATTTGCTTTTAAGTTGCTTCTGTGGGTTTACCGACAGATGAACGGCGCTCGGTGAAGCAGAACACGCTCACGGCACCGACAGCCATTTCCGATGATGGCAGAGTCAGCCACGCTGTTTCTCCCTTCTAGGCCATCTTGTTGTTTCCTTATTTAGCATGCCCTCCTGAGAAAAAGAACGTCCGCACTTTGACTCCCATCGACCCAGAGCTGCTTCCTGATCCATTATATAAAAGAGGGAAAGGAGCGGTATCTGCGCTTGTGGTTGGCTCTTCTCTCCACTCCTAATTTGACCTCAGCCTATTCACATATATATATAATTCACATAAACATGACTTGAATTTGTGCATGCGGGCATTTAAGTGGACGTCTGTGCGTGCATGCACGCATACTCATTCCTCCTCCATGTGCAAAGATACATGTGTACACATGAAAGTGTGCATGTTTGCTCAGCCATGCGTGTGACGCGGCTCGCATGCCAATTTGTACGTTCTAGCCTCTGCACATAGACAATTTACTGAATGCGTTTGCGTAATTTATACTCGGTAAACATTCACACGGCGAAATCTTCCACTTTTGATTTGTCGCTATCCTACCTCTCTGCATGCACGCGACACATGCCACTTTTCCACTCAGCATGAAAAAAATACATAAAAACGTAGTGATGTTCGGTTGAACGCACCGCTCACTGTGTCACCTCTCTTTACCTTTTGTGCAGCTCTTTTTCTTCTTTCCTCTGTATCGCTCCATGTAACATATGCCCCCCCCCCCCCCAACGCCCTGTGTTTCCTCCTATGTTCACGGTGACATGCTTGTCAGTCACTGTGGAGAGCCAGGCAGGCCTCTCCTCCGGCTGCCCCTGGGTCTTTGAAACAGGCTCGCCTGGCTTGGCTGGGGCTAATTGGAGGGCAGAGCAGGCAGCGTGAGGGGGAGCAACTGGAGGCCACGTTAAGACGGGGGGGGGGGGGCACACTGAGGGCAGAGAGAAATAAGAAGACACACGGGAACAGAAGAGCAGTTTAGAGTAAGCAGTAAGGCTGTTACAAGAGAAAAGTAAAAAACCTTACTTGAAATGACAATATGTTTTCGTCCAAATTTGCTTGAAAGCAAGAATATTAAACACAAATGGACAAACTGCAAACAAAGACCTGACTGTTTTATCCATTAACCCTAAAAAAATGAACGTGCAAACTCTGCACTTTCCTGAAATCACACCTAGGAGAGTGTAAAGGAAAATAAACGACAGCTCATGTTTATGCACCTTGATGAGTGTCGACATGAGAAACCAGGGTCGACCGAATGTAATGGAACAGACCGTGATTGCCCTCTAGTGGTTTATGTTGTTCATTACGTTCATTTTTAAGAATTCACACTTTCTGTAGCAGGTTTTTTTTTTCTCTGTGCCACAGAGGAACAAAAAGGGAAATAATACAAGTTTTCACAAATCTGCAGTGCTGTGTAACCCATAGTGACAATGTATGAGCGTGAGATGAAGCTGTGCTGTCATCTCTATCTTCCCTTTCAGCCTGAGGCCTCTGGATGTGGAGTTCATGAGGCGTCTGAGCAAGGTGGTCAACATCGTCCCCGTCATCGCCAAGGCCGACACGCTCACCCTGGAGGAGAGGGACTACTTTAAGCAGACGGTGAGAGGAGTGTGCGTGTTTAGATGACAGAGGTGCTTTTACGAGGCTAGGTTTTCACATGTGGCTCTGGTTAATGTCGCCCTCCCCCATCACACCTGCAATAACCTGTAGCGGGTCTTTAAAGCTCGAAATACGCGGATGATGAGTAGGTTAAACCGTCGGCGGATTACCCCCCCCCCCCCTCACAGACGCACGTGTTTATGCACATCCACAAACCACAGGTCGGTAACACGTGAAGAGCTGCCAGGCACCACAAACAAAAGCCATCTGGGCAAACCCACATTGTGCACCCATCCCGGGGATTAGTCTGCCGTATCATCTCTATAACTGCAGCGCTTCCAAAGTCCCGCTCAGTCCAGAAGGAAACATTTAAGAAGTCTTTATTTGAAGCATTTATTTACTGAGCAGCGCTCTTCAACTCTTAAGTCTTGGCTCTTTTTCAGATGACGAACGTCTGCCCGGTTGCCATCCGAGCAGGCAGGCCCTTCATTACCAGTGAATTACTTGGTGATCGCAACGTCTGAAAGTTCAGAGAGGTCTCGTGTCTCAATAAACATGGCCTCTGTGAAACGTTAGCAGATTCGAAAGAGCTGGAGAGAAACATTTTGGTTAACAATGAATATCATCAGTTCCTACAAGTAATCCAAGGTAATTTATCCGTTTGTGATACTTTGGTGATAGTCAAAGCTCTTTTGAGTTTGCTTATCTTTGCTTTAAACTACTGTACATGGTCAAAGGCGTCAAATGTGTACAGGCTAAACATTGGAGAGCTGTGAAGGTTTTCACTTCAAAGGCATGTTTTTAAGCAGAAGGCCTAGTTTAGTAAGGCATGATAATATCCTGTTAATAATCCAATGCCTCTTAAAGAAGTAGTGTGTACAATCTGCCGTCATCTAGTGGTGAGCTTTCAGATTTCAGCCACTTGGAACTTCTCCTGCATGCCAAGCGTGTTGGAGAACTACGGTGGCTGACGGAAAACCAGAAAACCAAAGAGAGAAAATACAACAATTATTATTTGAAGGTGATTTTACACTAAAGAAAACATGCTTATTAATATTATCTTCCATTGCTGCCAATACATTCTCCTAAATGCTACACACTGTTCCATAAATCATGCTTTTTTTTTTTTACAGACTCTCTCCATCTACCTGCATTCATATTATGAGTATAATTAGTTTGTTAAAAATGACTGATGGCATTATTCTTTTCTTTTTCAAATGTTCTATTCTATAGATCTATCGCGATAATATCGCTATCGTGAATTCTTTGGGCCGCGATAATCGTGTAGTGAAAATCTGATATTATGACAGCCCTGCTTGGTATGTGACAGTAGTCTGGCTCCTCTGGCTGATAATCCCCCACTGTAACCTCGCCTCCTTATCGTGGCTTTGCCTGCTACAACACATTCCCGCTCCACCTGGCTTGAGTCGTATACGGTCTCCGCTGCATCCCTTCCTCAGCCTGTTTCTGTTGGATAATTCACAATCCACAGGAGGCAGACAGCCACCTGCCTTCCTCCACCATTTCCTTTTTAAATCTCCATCCCTCCTTCCAAGCCTTCAGACTTCCCTAAAAAGCTTTATTCATTTTAGAGAAGCACGATGGGTGTCTTGGCTACCGTTTCCTCCCCTTGATGCCCGTAACACCGTCCAATAAGAACAAAGCAGGGATTGGACTGGGCCCTGGCAGAGAATGGAAGCCGCAGGGCTTGTAGCTGGATTGTTTTGGTTGGCCGCACATGCTCTGTGTGACCCTGAAGAATATTGACTAAAAGCCTCCCGTGCCAAGTGTTTTTTTCACTTTCCCTGCAGCAACTTGCAAACAGAATAAGACGTTTTTTACTATTGAATGTTCAGCCTCAGCGTGTCCAGCTGTGAGTGTCTGTTTGCATTCCTCTAACCGACAGTTGATGTGGCTTTTTCACTTGGTTTGCGTCCTATGTGAGCCTGAGAAAAAGCTTCCAAGGATAAACAACGGAGTGTTTGATCAAGGACCAAGTGGAAATTGTCAGAGTAGTAATTGTGGGAGTGAAGAGTCATTCATTAAAAGGACGTTTCTCCCAGAAGCTTGTCTGTCTATTTTTCTGTTTAAGTCATTATAAAGACGTATAAAGAAAAGGAGGGGCCATTCAATAAGCCATACCGCTGTCTGGATGTCTTTCTTTTTTTTCCCCCTTCGAGTGGTGAACCTCCATGTTAACTCCTCCGTGTCAAGGATATTAGGAGTCATTTCATGTCAACACCAGACGGTATAACGTAAGCAATTATTTATTTAAGTCCTAGTGGGTTCAGAGCTTCTATTCAAGTCTCCGGCCCAGACCTAAATACGATATGTAAACAGGATTCAGTTCAAGCATCAAGTGGTGTTTGCATGTTACGGCGACTGATTGATTTCACATGTTTGGCCGGCATTGTGAGACGATGGATGAATGGTTTGGTGCGGTTTTGTTTTCATGCCAGTCGGACCTTCCTTCAGTGTCTGATTCAGCTCTCATAGCAAAAAAAACTTTTTACAACCTGTAAGGATTCAGCAATTGTGAAAAATGTGAAATGTAATTACCAAGACTCGATTGATTATATGCTCCGTAAGACAACTTTGAGGTGCTGTGTATATTCAGCCAATTTGATTTCATGTTTTCGCGTGTCACTGTGCTTGGCTCTGTGCAGATTAGGGAAGAGCTGCGAGCCAACGGAATCGACGTTTACCCCCAGAAGGAGTTTGACGAGGACGCAGACGACAGGATGATCAATGACAAGATCAGGGTGAGTTCAGTAGAGGGCACATCCTCCTGTGGCTCGGGACATCACGGCACTCACAAATGTGTAATTTGCAGGTTTAAATGAGGTTTTCATGTGTAATTTGTTTTCTTTTTGAATCCTCGTTTCCTTTTTTTTTTCTCATTGGAAATATTCGGAAGTCACGAATTTGTCACAAAAAAAATAGAAAAAACAAGTCAATAACAGCATGTTGTTCTAGTAATGGTGAACAACCAGAAGCATGACCTCAAAACAAATCGCTGTGTCGCTTCAATGTGTGTGTTTGTTTGCATGTGTGCACTCAACAGGAGATGATCCCTTTTGCTGTTGTGGGCAGTGACCAGGAGTACCAGGTGAACGGAAAGAAGATTCTGGGAAGGAAGACAAAATGGGGCACCATAGAGGGTAAACACACACACACACACACACACACACACACACAGACATACAATTGCACAGCTGGTTACTCATCCTGTCAAACAGACAATTGAAAATGATTCACCAGAGAATTCTCGTGAAGGTCTGAAGACCGACCAGCATCCCAGATCAGCATCAGTTAAAGCTGAAATCCATTGAGGTTTTTAAAATAACTCGTACATTTATATAGTACCGATTGGCCTTATCATATATTATAACGTCCATCTGCACGGCGTAATTCTGTTCAAACACTAAAACGTCTCGTTTACCGAACTCGCACCTGGATTCACACCTGTTCAGTGCGGAGGGCTTTTAGCTTCATCACTCTGATTATATCTGATAATCCCATTCAGCTGATGGCATTCGCACAACGTACCAGCAGCAACAGCTTCGCAAGACAACAGACTCATTTTTTGGTGTATTTTCTCAACATGTGAGAATTTACGAACTGCAGCTTTTAAAGTCCGGCCAGCTGGTTCAACCATCTGTTGTTTGACTACCAGGCGTTTGTGTACATAAGTCTTCTCTGAGTCTGTAACGAGGGACACGATCGAGACAGGAGGAAGAGATTTGCACGGACTTCCTGTGTCCTCTGGGATAACGCGGACGCACTGCCTCACACTCACTTGCGACTGTGATACAGTTTACATTTTTGTTGGCCCGTGCTGCATGCTCACACTGCCAAGGAGGTTCTTAGCAAGCGAATGTTCTCACCTCGTGTGTGTGTGTGTGTGTGTGTGTGTGTGTGTGTGTGTGTGTGTGTGTGTGTGTGTGTGTGTGTGTGTGTGTGTGTGTGTGTGTGTGTGTGTGTGTGTGTGAGAAACAGAGAAAGAAAGAGAGGGAGAGGACATCTCTCCGAACAGGGAGTGAAAGTATGATTGGAGGACTTTTACTGTTAAACAAACACTGTTTCCTTCCCAGGATGCACTTCAGCACCCTCTTCTGCAGTGCATACTGAGCTGTAGTTTATTGGCCGCGCTATGACTGCATTGTAAAACTTAAGTATCTCACTAAAAATGAACCATTTTTATATCCTGTAAATTATTCAGACTCTAGAATCCAGAAAGCTGCCTGTCTATTTCATCTGTGATTTAGTGTTCACTGGGAATATGACCGTCAGAGCGTATCCATGTAAAGTTAGCTCAGATACTGTTAAACTCCTAACTTTCTCATATTGTAGAGAGTGAGATTTCCATGTCTTTTTGATTTTAAAGCAATCTCGTTGCTATATAACTACTGCGAAAGCATCACAACGCTCAATCCACCGAGAAATGTACACAGTCCATCTTCAGAGACTTTCACTTTAAAGGAGCCGTTGCGACTTCATTAAGGTTGTGATGTCACAACTATGCAGTCTTCAGTAGAAATGTTGCTAATGTCCGTGTAGTCGACACACCCAGTGACGCTTTGAAAACAGTGAAAGGCGAAAGACCTGAAACGTTGACCAATCAGAGCAGGCTTTTCTCGGGATGGGGGCTTAAAGAGACGGGCGCTAAAACGGAGCGTTTCAGACGGAAGGTGAATACAGGTATATTTAGACACACAGTATGAGAAAAATAATGTGTCGTCTGAATATTAAAGCATGTAAACATGTTCTAGTAGAAACCCAGAATACAAGTATGAATCTGGAAATAAGTATAATATGTCTCCTTTAAATTCTTTCACCACATTAAAGGGACATACTGGATCACAAGACTCCTGAGTGGGCAAGTGAGCAGGAAGCAATCTAATCAAGATTTAAAAGATTATAGACATGTTGCTGTTGCAACTTTATATATATATTCCTATTATGTTACTTATAATGAATGATTACATTGGTCCTACTTGAACCTCATGCATTTAGTTCAAGCTAAAACAAAGCACTTGTACTCCCTGAAAAGATGACATTTCCGAGGTAGTACCATGAGCCCTTTTAGGGGGTGGCTACACTGCTCTCTCAGCAGGCATTATGAAATTCACTCCACAGAACGGCAGGGCGAGAAAAGGTGAAGTACACCGACTGCCTTGTTCTGCTAAAAGAACAATGGCTCCGTTCTAGTAAAGCCAGGCGGCGGGAGAGAGGGAACAAGGAAAAGGAGGAGAGAAAGAGGCTGCTCGGGCTGCTGAGTGGAGACTTTTCAGGGGGTTTGGGGGACAAGTAGAGATGAAAGGAGGAAAAGGAGTAGAGTCAGGCATTTAAATGTATATACCGTATATAGGGTCTTATAGGGACGAGAGAGTGGAGATACCAGCAGTGCAGCTCGCTTACAAGTAAGTAGCGCTTTCCCTCAACGCCACTAATCAACGCTCCCAGACCCAGCCGTTATTCCACTCTCCTCCTTTCAAAGAGAATTTAATTTCCTGCCCATGGATTTCAAAGCTTTACATAAATAGCACCCTCCCTTTTTTTCATTTACACTCTTGACATAATCTATAATTCAAACATGTGTTAGCTCTACCGGAGGCACCAGCAGCTTGTCACGGGGAGTTTGTTAAAATGTCTCACTTAAAGTTCTCCAATATAGAGGAGAGCCGAGATGTATTAAATTACTCAAAAGTGTGTTATCTTGGCTTAAGAGAATTGCCGGAGATGTCACGTTAAGAGGACGCCCTTCAGGCGACAACACTGCCGTCCTGTGGTGCTTTGAGGAATAGCAAGTGCAATCACTGCATCACTTCAAACTATTTCCGTGAGTGCGTGAGTGTGTAAAGTCGAGCCTAAATCATCTTGACTTGCTGCATAAAAACAGTCGAGATTGTTTTCATGAGTCTTTCTCAAGTTATGTGATTCAACTAATGTTTCCTCTTTCTCTCCTCTCTCTGCAGTTGAGAATATTGCACACTGTGAGTTTGCTTACCTGCGAGACCTCCTCATCAGGTGAGCATCCATGAGTTGATTGAACGGATTTAAAGATATGCAGGAACTGATATCAAAGACCTGTTATGGACCGAGTCTCCTGCTAGATTGGAAGCATCTCACTTTATTTGATGAAATGAATTGGGGAACGGCGCGGAGACTCTACGAAGCTACACTTCCCTACTGAAATCAATACTGATGAAATTGTTTTAGATGGCTTGAGTGCTTCCCTAGACGGTATTACAACAGGCGTGTCAAGAAAAGCTTCTCCATTTGATGTTAGCATTTGAGCTTGTTAGTGCAGGAGTCTCATATCCGTAGGCCGTGGACGTCTGATGTAATATTCTATGAATAAAATCCTGAATCGTATCGGTTTATTCTCAAAACCCAAATGAGTCAAACTGATTGGTATTGGTCACCGTCACCCACTCGTGTCTATAATACTGAAGCAGAGTGGAGGAGACAGACAGACGCACAGAACGCATCACTTAGTTTGGTTTCTTAGTTTACTCGCTTTACAGAGAAAATGAACAACATTTTGAATAAATGAAATAATATAGGCCTTCTCTGTCTCAAAGGTACTTTTTTAACTTTTTTGTTTTTTCAGGGACACCACACACACACACACACACACACACACACACATATGATTGTGCTTTTTTATTTGGCTCTCTTACATGCTTGCAGAGCTCACCTGGTACCAGTGGTGCAGTGTACTGTATGCTCACCTTGCATTCCTGTGTGGCAGCTAGCTTGCCTTAATCACAAAAAGCTGCGGGCCAATTAAGTGTAGTTAACATTTACTGCATAAAAATGAACAAATCATGCGGTGCGATTGGCCCGCGCCATGCCACTCACTTTGGGAACCACTGGGATGAAACGTCTAAAATAACACAAGAGCTTGTAAATCTGCTTGTAAAGCTATTCTTATTGGTTTTGTAATACCGTCTTCTGTCTTTCAGGACACACATGCAGAACATCAAGGACATCACCGGCAGCATCCACTACGAGACGTATCGCGTCCGCCGGTTAAATGAGTCCAACGGCCACTTCAGCTCTCAGCTGTCCGACCATCCAGCTGTTCAGCCGAAGGCCAACGGTCAGCCCGAGGAGCAGCCCGGCAGCGCCCCGCAGGCCAACGGGGTGGCCGCTCAGCACGAAGTCCGGTCCCACGAGATGTAGAGTGAATATATGATGTCAGGACCCAGCCAGGCACGAAACATACACCCGCACATGTGTTCTGTTTACATGAACAAGCCCACATGCACACACACACACACACACACACACACACTCATGCTGTGAAGCCTATCTTTTTACCTAGAAGGACTAACTACCTAACCACAGGAAGTTCCACGACACATGATTCAGACTAAATCCAACATTTTCCCTCCTTTTTTCTTTTTTTTCATTCATTACAATTCTGAGCAAAATGATTTCTTTCCTGCAAATCCACATACTGTACAGGACTTTTTTTTTCCCCCATCTGTCTGACTGCACAATGCAAACTACATCCAGAGTTGTTCACAACAACAAACCATGAAACTCGTTGTTAATCAAAAGTAAATCTATACGTTTCGATGCGGAGCTTTAAGCTGCTGGGTTTAGTCGTAGAGCAGTCACTGGAGTGCAGCACGTCAAATGAAAGTAAATCGTGAGTGACACAATATTCCAGATTTTGATCAGAATCAATGAGTATGATGGAAAAGGGGTGCCCATAAGAAAGATTAAAAAAAAGGCCTGATGTGTTCAGAATACCTTTGCAGGATCTCGGGTTGACAGGTTTAGCCATTCAGGGTTGTCCAGATGAGGAGAAATGGCATAATTCAACATGAAGTACAGCATATCAGATACACGTTAGCTCTAAACTAGGATTAACTGTTAGTGCCAATGGCCCGGTCTGCTTTGTGTTGTGGTGTATAGTTTTGTATAGAAACCAAGGTTAAGTAGGGATATTTAGATTAGGTTCATAGTATCATGGAGAAAGTAAAGATATTGTTGACATCTCCGCACTGCAAAATAATAATAAAAAAACTAAAGCAGTGGCAGTGTGGAGCAGCTTTCGGAAGAATTAGTCCCCATTGTCATTTTTCCGTCGTGTTATGTTTTTAAACCACCCTTTTTGCCAAACCACCCCGTCTCTTTCTATATAATGCCAATGTTGTGTAATACAGTCATACCTTCTGCCTTTTACATTTACTATAGTATTTTTATTGCTGTTGTTCATGTTCTAATGTTATTGTATACAATGGGAGTTGTGGAGGAATCTGTGCAACTGTTGTCCCATGCATTCGCTTTGTCCATTTTTATCCTGACCAAATAAAAGTCATTTTTTTCTGTTCTAAAGAGAAGCACATACAGTACATAGAGTTGATTTATGAATAGATATTTATGTGTATGTTAAGTGTAATCAGTTTAATTCAACTTTCATTCCAGCTGTTGGCTTCCAGAGGTTTGTTGCAGGTCTCTACCGGTGATTATCTTTTAGCTTTAGACGGTGTTTGTTTCTAGTGGCCTGCATTCATACACTATGTTGTACCCTGTTGGCTCGGCTGCACTATAACTAGCACCAGAGTGCAAAAGTTGTCTATATTTGTAGATTGATTATTAACGATCTCAAACCAATCTTGCCAATAGATAACGGTTAGAACAGTGATATTTACAGTGCAAGATTATGTGGACATATTACTACCACTGAGGGGAAGATTTTGTGCCAAAATAACCCATCAAATTACAGAGAGAGCGTTTTTGTTCATATTTGGGATAAATGTGCACATTGATACAAACTCATGGGATATTTTATAGAGGCTACATCTAAATTTTAAACTATCATATTTTCTAACAAAAATAAAGTGTTTTCTCTCTAAGTCACAACAAAAATATGTTCCATACAAATATACAGAAGAGAGAATACATTCAAACGCCAAGAGAACTATTGTCTTTTATCCAGAGGAAGTTATTGGGTTACACCTTGTTTACTGTTGTAAAGTTCTTGTGTCATTTGTTATGGTATCATAGATTAAGGTTCTATCTTTGATATGCTATCTTAAAGAATAAAGATTGATATTTTTATTGTTAAAAGTTGATTGTCTTGATTGTCGAAACTTAATTCAGTGAAAGACGGGCAGCTTTGAGCTGATGCTCCTCTGTGCCGACAATTCCCCAAAGTTCAGAGCAATTTTTTAAATGTCAAACCCATAAAAAACATGCCAATATTCAGTATATCAATATCAGTTTGGTGACAAAGTTAAAAATAAAATGTTTTAATTTGTTCAAATATTGTTAGTGTATCCTGTTTTCAAATATATTCTTTTACTTTTCACCTCCAGATATAATTGATGGAACCAAATATTTTTCATCATTATTTAATAACTTCAAACACTTTTGAACGTTGAATGAATCCCTTTAAGGGATAAGCCAATAAACACATTGCTTACTGCAGTAAATTTAGAACATCTTAAAGAAGTCCTCCAATGTCTTTTACCGTCCTCGAATCAAAGACCTACATTACTTGCTTTTCCCTTTTGTCAAACATTTGTCAATTTGGGAAAAGATTCCTTCAATAAATGTAAACTAGAATCACCGCCCTGCGGTTGTTTGCCTTCGCCAACCAGTGACCTCCCAAAATCGAATCAGGTCAGCGGGCGTTTGTGCCAAGTTCACTTGAGGTGTTTCCGAGATATCACGAGAATGGGACAGACGTGAGGTCACAGTGACCTTGACCTTTCACCTTTCACCACCAAACTCGAATCACTTCATCCTTGAGTCCTAATTTGAGATGTCACGTTCACCAGAATGCACCGGACACACGTTCATACGTAACGGAGGCATACAAATAACTGGCAAAGGGTGTAGTTGTTGAATGGCATGCAGCGAAACATGGTGAAGACATTCAATCTTTATTTTTTTATTGGTCGAGAAATATGTTTGTAAATACTACGGTATCGGCTCTAAGCATGTATTATGGAGACTTTGGCCAACTGTCAACAATATGCTCAGCTATGAATTTGTTGAGGGACGTTATTTTCAATGTGATGACACCTGCTCACTTTACTTGAGCTCAGGTCATAACAGCTTTGCATATACGTATATATATATAGTATATATAAACAGCCTATAAACACAATACAACCCCAACAGAGAGGAAATGTGCACTTGTAGCTTTGCGGTGGCATCACACCTCGCTCACACAGCCGTGGCTTAATAGGGCTTCTCATTTACGCCTCCTGTCGTACTCTTTCTCAACTACCCTGCTGATCGTAAAGTGTTGACAGTGTTGTTCGTCAGTCAGCCTTTCACACGTTGGGGCTCACGCTGTGGCTTTTCTTGCCGTCTCTGTGTCGGACTCATCGGTTTGAAACTCCTCTGTGCCGAGGACGCCGCCGCGCCGCGGCAGGGTGACAAATGACAAAACGTGAAGGTGAGAGACAATGAAAGTTACAGAAAAATGAGTATATATCGAGCACTCACCTGACGTTGACACTTCTATACAAACTGTTTCCCAGACAGCCACCCAGAAACATGAAGGGGAGTGATAATGACAACTGTGACACTGCTATGACAGGTCCACTGGCTGGCACAGGTACTAAACCAATTTGTTGTTGCGTATGAACTGACAGCTGTACTTTCTCACTGATACAGCATGTTTTCCTCTTAACTTTATGACTTGGCCCAATGGAAATGCATGTCACAGTGCAGTAAATTAGTAAGTAAAATGTGCTACAAAGATTTAAACCTATTAGTATCTCTTGAGTGTAATCAAGAAAGTCGACACAGCATTTCACAGTGCAAAGACACCAGGACAGATTTGTTCAGAAACCAGACGGATTACCTTATGGCACAAAAAGAGACCGTCTGAGCCAGACTGAGCTTTCAGAGCTTCCTCTTGAAGTGGCAGATTGTGGAAAAACAGAAACAACTGTGGGGAAATAAATCTTTTCCAACATGTGTAATCTCCTCAGAAGAGACAAATAGAAATCCTTTGATCAAAGACGCAAAGATTATGTTAGACTTATGGGAAATGTGGTCTAAATTTTGACAGGCACTAACGATATTCCTGGTGGTGCAATAGATACAGTGAACCCACCTGTGACCTCATTTAATTATAACCCTTACAGTTAACATGACAACGCCTATTAATCTAGAAGAGTCTGTACTTAATTAAGCCAATGCACTTCTGTACATGACCTTCAGTTGTTTTTTTTTATTGGGTAAAATAAAATCACAACCTATATACACTGCAAGTTTATTAGGTACCAAAACTAATCCATTCTAATACATCAGAAAAAAACTACAAAAAATCCATTACAATCCATTCTGCAGAATCAAACTTTTATTTTGAAAATCTTCTGTTGGAGGCGTAGCATCTTTCCGAGGCCGGCCTTCGGTATGTCCAGTCCTCATTGGATAATTGAACCGGTCACATGTGGTATTTAAAAGGCTGTGCTTCTGCTTTTTCTGTAAATCCCTGTCGAAACCCTGAACAGCGCTGTGCTAATGTTACTTATTTACGGTCTCCTCGGTGAAGTCCCCGGCCTTCTAAAAGTAGCAGTTTTTAGTATTTGCATTGTTAAGTGAGTTTGCTGTCAGTTGAAACATTTCAGACACTAGAGAAATGGAGCCTTGATGACATAAAGGTGTGTGTGTGAATTAGCAGCAATTGAAGATTTGGGTTTTTATCATTTTTATTTTTAATGTGCAATAATGTTGGAATTGCAGAAGGATAGAAGTGGACAACTGACTTGACACACACACTGCACATATAAGTCATTGTTACTGTTACAGGGTGGGTATGTAGGGTGGCAATCAGAGATTATCATGCAAACTCGTATCTTTCTCCAGATTCATGAGATTATCACGTTTACAGAATTCTTTGAGGTTTGATTTGTATACTACTGGGCTGCTATAACCTACTGTTCCAGATTCCCCATGTAATGTCCAAAATGGCTTCTATGTGAGTAAAGCACATTCATAATGTCATGATAATCCGGAAGGAGTATTATCAAGTGAGCACCATGGTTTGTTGATTTGCAAGGAAACCCCCAGAGGGCTCAAAAATAGATTCTGCACTCTCCTTGAAACCTGGTGTCAACATGCCAGTCAACCATCCATCCACCCATCCATCCACCCATCCATCCATCCATCCATCCATCCATCCAACCATCCATCCATCCATCCCTCCATCCATCCATCCATCCATCCATCCATCCATCCATCCATCCATCCATCCATCCATCTATCCATCCATCCAGCTCGCCGACATCATGCTTTGAATGCTGGCTCAGAATGACGTCTATTCTAATCATCTGAACAGCAGAAGTTAAAGGGATGGCTGACTGTGAGAGCTTGAAACCTCCCCCTGGCGTTGGCTTTATTAAACATGTTTCGCAGCGTTTTGCCACTAATGGCAGATGCAACTACATGCAACATGTGGCAGCACACTGCGAAACACTGGGGGGTCTGAATCAATTAGCTTATTCAATAACTCCCAGCGACACGGCGAGATTTAAAGTTGTACCAGCTCAAGCGAGGTGGATCTGACGAGCTTTCAAACGTGACGCCGAGGTGAAATGTGTTTCACTTCCTCTCAGATGGTGAGCCGTCTGTCTGCAGGGGGCTGGCTGGGCTCTGTGATGATGAAGTCTGCTGGATTGACAGCATTGCCGGGGAAGTTGAAGATTGGCAAGGTGTGTGTGTGTGTGTGTTTGTTTTTTACCCCAGTTGATCTTGATAATAATTCACAGGGGCTATAGCTATTTCAATGGGTAAGTCTGTACTGATTAATCCTCAGGAAGTAAAGGGCAGCTCGCCTCCTCCCTCCACCACAGAGCTGCATCAGAAATATAGAAATCCATGCCAAATCTAACAGCAGGTACATTATGTGTCTCAGCTGGATCATACCGCCTCGTATATCATTGCACTTCACCCGGCACCATATTGCTCCACGGCGGCACGTTACCAGTGTCTACTGGCAGGGAAATAGTGATTCACCTTGCGTTTGTAGGATTGAAGCCAGTATAGCACAATACACGCTACAGTACTATACGTTTGTGCAGGAATTAACCCCCGAATGCAAAAGGAAAGATCAGAGTCAGGTTTTAAGAAAAGAAAGAGAGAGAGAGACGGAGCCTCACGGTGTTGGAAAAACACAGCTTTGCTTGTTCCTTCACTGGCTCTGTCGTTACCAGGCAGAGTTCCTCCATCCAGACAGCCAATGAGCCACCGGGCCAGCCAGCCAGACAGCCAGCAAAGCCAACCAGTCGGCCAGTTCACCATCTGGCTGGCAAGCCTATCGTGGAGCGAGCCAACGCCTGTCTGTACTGGTGTGGCACCAGTGGCTAGTGGGATTGCTTCTCTCTGTCCTAAACATACACACACACACACACACACACACACACACACACACATAAACACACACATGTTTTCGTCTGCCTCTGTGTCCTTCAGAGCTGCTTAACAGGAGAGACCCAACCCAAAACAAAAGACCGCTACCCGTTGCCCAGCTCACACACTCCCCGCCTCGCTGCACATGTGCCTCCGCAGTAATTGACGGCAAGGTAATTTGGTAATTAACCGCCGTTGGTTAATGCGTTCATTAAAGCTGCGCATGCTGACGATTGGGTTCCGTGTCGTCCCGTTCCCTCCGGAATAATAAGCACCATTTTGTTTTTTGCTTTTTTTTCAAATCACCAACTTATTTACACGAATGCAAATATGTGTGCACACACACACACACACATGGACCACTAGTACTCTCTAACCTTCTGCCCGATTTACCCTTGAGCCCTGCCAACTCACTCTCCTGGACGCGGAAGCATAGTTTGTTGTTGATGTATGCTAATGCTCAACATCCATCTGCTCGTGTGCTTAATTTGGATTTTGCTTGTTTCCAGCCGTGTTCCCGCCCCTCCTACTCCACCGTTCCCTCCCCCCCGCCCCCATCCACACCACATCCTCCCCCTCCCATGCCACCTCTCCATCTCCTTCCTGCTGCCCCGACATCAGCGGGCAGCTCGTCTTGCCTGGATGGCGGCCAGGGCGTGGAGGGGGAGGAGGGTCCACCCCGCCCCTTCCTGTCCGGATGAAAATTAGCCTTGTTTTGATTAAAAGACAGCTGCATATTTCATTAAAGTCACCGGCGAAGGTGGCAGAAGAGAAGGCGCACCTCTGGGGAGGCGAAGGTTGTTTAGCTGGAGTGAATGTTGCTGTTTAGTGCCGCTGAGGGGAACAAATAGCGAAGACAAAAGAGCTGCCCGGGGACTGCTTTGGGGTTTAATGGGGCTGACTCACTGGCACATCAGTTAAAGCTCACACTGATGCAGAGCGTGAGTGAATGTGCGTTGCATGATAACCGGAGCAATTGACAATGAAATATAGACACCCCCCCCCTACCTCCTCATCAGCCATCAAGGTGCTTCGGCATGCCAAGGCAGTTGCTTTGAGACCCACCGCTGCCAGGCTGCTGAGGCAAACACAGCAACCGCTGTTTCTGAGTAATAAAATGAGAAATGGGTTCTCGTGTGGCCATCTTTTACTCCTTGGCAGATAGGCTGCTCCCATGTGGGCCGGGGAAAAGGAAAAAAACGTTCCCCGATACATTTTCAACTCTTTCAATGAAATAAGTTGCTTCTCTCAAAGTTTTCACCTCGCCTTCTGCCTTTTCACTGCCTCAGCAATGGCACAAATGTATCATCTCCTTTTTTGCCTGTGTTTATTACCGTGAATTGGGGACTTTAAAAAGGCTTTCTTCTTCTTTTTTTTCTGGTTGAGGGTTGGCAGTCGCCCTGCAAGAGGTGGTCGAGGGCGACCTGAAGGCGGCTGGGCGCGCTATGAGGTCAGAGGTTAAGGAATGGGAAGGGTGGTAGGGGAGGATCTCTTGGCTCGGAGCCAACTCCGGTGGCAATCGAAGACGTGGGGAGGCACCAGGAGGGCGCAGTGTGGTGGTCGCTCTGCATAATCAATCAGAAACAATAGAGGAAGAGAGCAAGTGGTTCCTGCCTTTCTTGACAGGGCTGATTGTATTTATGCAGGGACGGAAGCGAGGGGGGGAAGGGGGGGGGGGCATTAAAAGGGATTGCGTAGCGAGATGTGGGCAGGTGCAGGGGAGCGCTGTAATGGGTGGCCCCCGCCGCAAAGCCAAGGACATATACCCAAGAGGAACTGATTGAATGCCATGCCAATAAAAGGAGGCAGTTTCATGCACCATTGACCAAGTTGGCATCCTCGCAGTCACACTACGGTGAAACCCTCCCCTTCGAGGTCATGATAATGTGAATCACATTTCGTACCCCTGTGGGCTTGTACCGCTCTGAGGAAGAATTAAACCGCTCCCTTAGAAAACCCAGATTTGTGTTATTCTTCTGTTTGTCTTACGGTTTTGTGGCATGTTTCTGGTTGTATTCGTTGTGCGTCAAAACGCCGGGGAAAAAAAAGCATGATTGAGTGTTTGTTTTGACAGAAAGGGAAAAATATCAAATTCAGTCACGATAGGTGGGGGAAATAATCAGATGTAAGCCCGCAGTGCGCACACAGCCAGAAAGAGCAGCGTCTCCCGGAGTGGGCTAATAGAATGCTTGTCTTGTATCTTCCTCAAAACTTTTATCTGTTACAATTACATTCAGGCTGGAAGCCTGCGCGCCTCGCAGCCAAATACAACGCATTAGCCGAAAGCGAGGCAGTCAAACGCTTACGTTGAACTCGCCAAGGACTCTCGTTCATATACCTCTACATCTGATCTCAGCCAAAAAGTGCAGCGCTATAGCTTTATGTTTATGTCATGAGTTGCTGGAAAACGATAACGAAGAATGCAGTTTTATTTTCTCAGCGCCGTGTGCAACTCTCAAATCCACTGCTCATTTCCTGATGTAAAACACGCAGAAAGAAATGTCTGAGACAAAGGTCGTAACCTTTCAAAGGTATTTGTTTCACAGGTTCCAATAACCTGTTAGTTGCATGAAATAAACTGATGTGAGTCTTTCATTTCAATTATCAACATGTTCACCCTCACAATGAGACAACATGCTGCCTGTGAAGACGTCACGCTATAGTGACTTATGACTTGTGACTTAAATGGATTGCCGTGACCGGATACAGCAGAGAGAAATGTTTGATCGAGCAGTGAGGTGTTGCAGGCAGTGTCCATTTTGTTTGTAATTTATATTAATGTGTTTGCGACATTTCTTTTCCTTCACATTTATTATTACATTTTCTATTTTGCATCCGGCACAGCATGTGAACAGGGAGAATTATGTATGCCTGTCTGTCATATAGTGACACAGTAGATGTCTTACTGTTTTATTCAAGCAATGATGAAGAGTTAGAATGTGATTACATTCAATGTCTGCAACAGTGTTTAAGAAATTGAGAAAAATCTGTAAGACGACAAATCATCACAATAGAGGCGGGCAGCAGATGGGAGCAGACAGTGAGCAGAAGAAGCATGTGTTTGCGTCTGTGCTGCTGATGCTGCACCACTGCCTCCTGCTGTTTGTCTTCAGCAGTAACATATTAAGCCCGTGCCAGCATGTGCATAAGAAGAAAAGCTAATCTTTCCATTGTCGGGCCCTGACATTAATGCATGTACGGATCCACCAGCCCCTTTGGAGCCCTCTCCACTCCATCCAGCTCGCCTCCTCCGCCCGCTGCGCACTCATGTTATAAATTCTCTGTTTTCTCAGGGAAAATATAAGTTAAGCTCACCTTATTTACATTTATATGATCAGATTTTCTTCCTTATGGAAGGTATGCAAATTTGCCCTTTTCTTCGAGTCTCAGCCACTGAGTGCGTAGATTTGTTGCAGGGATGGAAGGGGGGTGGAAAAAAATAATAACATTGCCCTCCAGGAGGAAAGAGACCCAAGTTGGGATTTCTGGACCTCATGAATTTTGTAATGATCAATTTTGTTTACCGTACCCCCTCTGAGACTTATCAGGACATTCTGAGCTCGGGATATATAACATGAGATTGATTTACACTTGGGATGTCTGTATTTCTTCTTTTTGTTTTTCTACTCCGTATATACCCTTGGTTGATGTCGCTGCAGTGCTCCCCCCCCCCATTTTCTTCATCTGATGGCCTCTGAATTCCACTATCAGTTTGAGAGATGTGGGGAGGGGGTTTTTTGCAGGGTGCATTCTGGCATCGGTCACGTCTCAAATCCTCTGTGTGTTGGAGCAGAGGGGAAATGAGAGCCAAATCAAAAGGGCTGGCTGGATGAATGCAGTGAGCTTGTGCTTATTTGAAAATAAATAGATAAATAATCCTGTCCCAATCCTGTACGTGTGAGTGAGAGCGAGACAGAAAATGTGTGTGTGTGTGTGTGTGTGTGTGTCTGCAGGTGAGTGCTTTACCCGAGTGAATCTCCTGCACCCGTTGTGAATCGAATGGCCGGGCATTGCACTGGTTTGGTGTGTGCGCGTGTGTGTGTGAGGGAATATCCCTGGAGCAAATTGCTTTCTGCCAGCATATTGCCAGCGCCAGTCTTTATTCCTCGGGATGGGGAGGCACGTCTCAGACGATTACAGCCCCCACGATTCAGGCTCACGCCGCTGGCCTGCCCCGGCTCAACCCGTGGCCCCGCTTTACAAGTGCGCCACGCCACGCCATGCCCTGCGCCGTGAAATGCTGATGTGGAATATTCAAGTGACACTCCAAGCGAAACCTAATAATATAATCAGGTAATAAGAAATTAATTTTCTCCCTGGCTGCACTTTGACTGGGGTGTTGATACAGGGAAGGGGAAGAGAAATCACGAGGCAAATGTTGGTGAGGGAACGCCGTCGGTAGCCTGGACTTCTCTCTCTCTCTCTCTCTCTCTCTCTCTCTCTCTCTCTCTCTCTCTCTCTCTCTCTCTCTCATGACGCACTCAGGCGATTCGATAGCCCCCCCCCCCACGCTCCCGTTCACAAGGCCCATGCTCCTGCACATACAAATGTGCCCAGACCCACACAATAACAAGGACACCTCCCTTCGCCACGCCACAGAGCTGTAAGTGACCAAAGCAAGAAGACCCCCCCCCCCCCAGGCTGACATTGTGAGTGGCGATGCCGGCATCAGCCTGCAGCATCAGCAGACAGATGTGTGAATGGACGATTGTTGGTTTTAGAAAAAGAGTGAAGTGTCTTGCTGGCTTGTGACCCTCTGAATGTAACTCCTCTCAGTCTTTCTATCTTTTTTTTTCTCTCTGCATGCATCTCTCTCTCTCTCTCTCTCTCTCTCTCTCTCTCTCTCTCTCTCTCTCTCTCTCTCTCTCTCTCTCTCTCTCTCTCTCAATCTTGGGGCCTGTCCTTATGTAGTTAATTAGAAGGCAGTAGTCCATCGATGGCGGTGCTCTGGTGTTTTATTGCCCCCCGCTCTGGCCCCCAACGGGGTGACATCAATAATCCTCCCCCACAACACACACATACACACACCCACACACACAGACTACGTGCCTGACTTTCCGCGGCCCTGCCCGCTCCTGCCTGGCACAGCCATCCATCTCCCCCCTTCCACCTCAACTCACCACCCACCCGACTGCCGCTCTCTCCTCCTCTTCCATCAACCCCCACCCTCCCTCCTCCTCCTCCCCTCTCTCCATCCCCTGCCATCGCCTCTCTACCTGAGAGCATTTGTCATCCCGTCGCTCTGCGAGCCGCGGCCAACGTAAACGAAAAAAAAAAAAGAGAAACAGGAGAAAGAAAGAAGAAAAAAAACTCAGCGGCAATATGCAAAAATGCAAAAAGGTAGATGCGGGTTGCCCTGGCAACGGCTCCGAGGTTATTTCCAAGAGCTGATGGAAATCAATGTCATGTGCCAGGCAGGCAGGAACCTCCGTCCTCAGGAAAATTAGAAAAAGAGGGAGGAGGAGGAGGAGGAGAGAGGCATGGAAGGACAAAGAAAAATGCAGAAGCACAGAAATCCGTTTTTCCCTTCTCTGAACCTTAAGGGCTCCTTACTCTTCTTCAAAGGAGCTCTGGGTGTGCAGCATGTATGTTTGGGCGCAAGTGGGTCACTTTTCTTTTGCTTTTGTTCCTTCCTCTGCACTTACCATAGATGTCTGCCCCTCCTCTGCACACGTAAGGCCGCCAGCGGCCTTTTCTCATCTATTTATGTAGAAAGAGGAAAAACAAACTCTCTGGCAGCAAGGGCGCCAAATCAAAAAAAAGATAAGGCTGCTAAGGGCGTCTGATATGCCAGGATTAGCTGTGCTGGGCGAACCAAGGATGATTTGCTTCCTGACTTCTGAACGGCTGCCCACATCTCTGATTTCTTTTGAGTAAAAATAAAATCATGATCCCGTCTGATCGTCGGGGTAGACAAGGGATGGAAGTTACACTGATCGTTGCCCAAATCGGCAAACTCCAGTGCCAAAGGGGCTGCAGTGACAAGTGGAACATTGTGAAGTAAGAATAACGTGTCCTCAGATTGTGATGCAGTATAGGTGACGTTAATGACCTCATACTTATCATTCATCCACTGCTCAGATGTAATCCAAACTGTCTGGACTCCATTCTAGGTGTAGTTGCGAACAGAGGTGCGAATACACCTGAAACACACTGAGGATGCACTGATTTAGGGAGGCACTGACACATAATATATATCAACATATAGTGCACTTTCAGTGCGCATATTGCATGACAAACTACCAATTATTATTTCATTGATTCGTTTATTCTACGTCGACAGTATTGTATTATTGTCTTGCATGTTACTAACAAGTTACTGGTGTTAATGCTGCAACATTTCTGAAAACATTCGCTGGTGGTGAGCGATGCATAGAATTCATTTCCCCAGGTTGGAATCAATAACCCATTAACTCTAGTTTATAGTATAAACTTGCTGCGACCACCACAGGCTATCTCTGACGAGCCTTGCATCGCTGTGGCAGGCTGCTGTGGAATAGATGGCCCATGCGAGCCGAGCCAATAGGTTCTCTTCTTCATTTGCATACCTAACATGGCGTTCACACTCCAGTTGACACATTTGCAAGCCGCCACTTATCCCATTACCGCCTGTCCCCGGTCGCCGCATTGTTTGCTGTGTCGGCACTCTTTCTTGCTGGCTGGCCAGCTCATTTCCCACTGTGTTGAGGCACTCACAGGTTGTTTGGATGCAGCTGAACTCGACACAACTCTGCCAACAGGCACGTGTGTGCAGACACACGTGCCAGCACACATGCATATATTCTCAAAGAACACACAGTATGTGCACAGCAGTCACTAATCCAAGCTTTTCTGCAGTACATTCCAGTTTATACTATTGTTATTGAGGGATGACCAAAGAAAAACAATATTCAAAATGTAAAATAAAATGTACAATGTGTTAGTTTGGTCAAGGTTTTCGTGTTTTTGCGATTATGGTTGCTTCCATGTAGTTTAAATAACATCATACTTCGACTACACTGTAGGCTGTCTACTAGTACAGTCTTATTCTTATTTGCCCCTTTTAAGTAAATACTCCTGAAACTAGAACGGTGCACTCAGTAGAGGGCAGATCTTCGCCAGGTGTGTCTGCAAGGACCACGGCTGTATTGTGTGATTGAATGAATAAAACCTACGATTGGCTAACCCCCCTGTCTGGACACCAGTAAGCTATAAGGCGTCGTATAACACACTTCATTACAAAACAAGCGGCGGTGTGTGCAGGCAACGTGCTCCAAGTCGTCGTATAAGACACGTCATAACATCTTACCAAAAACAAAATGAAACTCACCAAGCTGTCTGCCGGCGTAGCAGCGGCTGAGTGGCTGCAATGTACTTGGCAGTGTGTGTACTGGTACTTACGTTAGCACCCTCCGAAACAATCAAAGTTAGCCAACGGTTATCCCCCCAATGTGGTTGCAGAGTAGCAGCTGGGGGTCGGCGAGCTATGTATCACAGCTAAGAGTAGTGAGTGAGGTGTCAGTGGCAGAATATGCAACAAAAGGTGTTTTGAGAAAGTGTGAGTCACCGCAATCACGAGACGTCTTTGAGCATGCACGCCATAACTGGCCACCCAAAATAGTGTCCAGTTTGCTACAAACAGGATAAGGATAAGTATGTGAGATTAGCCATGAACAGACATTAAGGTGCACACTCACTCACGGAAGAGATTATAGGAACACAAATAGGCTCAGGGCAGATCACTTTAAAGCAGTGGTCCCCAAACTACGGCCCGCGGGCCGGATGCGGCCCGCCTCCACATTTGGTCCGGCCCCCTGAACAATACCAGAGACGCATTATGATTTTTTTTCAGTCTGCACAATTGATCGAATTTTAATCAGCCAACCACCAGGGGGCGAACGAGATGAGAGCTGTCATGCGCGCACCCTGTAGAAGTAGAAGAGTAGAAGAAGTAGAAGTGCCAAGAGACGGGAGCTTGAAGGACGAGTACTTGTGCATTTATTTACACGCCGGCATGTCATGTCTGTCACTACATGGTCGCGCGTTTTCAATTCCCCTGCTCTCTGTATCGCGCACGGCGGTGTTCCGCCCCGATCCGCGCGCACGATGCAACGGTCGCTCACCTGCGAGTAGCACGCGAGTAGCACCCCCCCCCCCCATGATCGGGCCCTAGGTCAAACGATATGTTCAGTGATGTGGCCCTCACAGGAAAAAGTTTGGGGACCCCTGCTTTAAAGGTTTATCACTATAATATATATATATATATATATATATATATATTTTTTTTTTTTTTTTTTTTCAGTTTAATGGTGGGGCATATGAGAAACAAAGCTGATCAGACTACATTATCTCCCCTAAACACACGCACACACACATATAAGGTCTCCCAAGCCCCCCTCCCTCTGTGTGTCTTTTGTGAGTTGCTAACAAGGGGGTAATAATTTGTCATTAAAGGTTTAATTTTTGTTGGCGCCTTTGCTCTGGATGTTTAATTTCAGTCTTAAATAAACTCCCTGGACCCTACAGCCATTTTTTCCCCATCCCTTCCCTCACTCCCTCCTGCACTGACTCCCTCCCCCTTTCTCCTTCCCTTTCTTTTGGGAGGGCAGAATTACAGTATAAGTACAACTGATTCCCACAGGCAACAAAGAGAAACACCGCTCCCTCGCTCACCTTCGACATCGCTGCAGGATAGTCCGTTTACCGTCTCAGAGCCACAGTGACATTTTGCCTCTTCACTTACAGGGAGGGCTAAAGTATGTTGTTGTGCAGTAAGTCTCTCAGAGTTTCCCTTTACAGCGGGGGGTCCTGGTATCTTTCACACAAGACTTACATGATATTGTGGAGCGCTCTTATCAATTGGCTGCGTGTAAACCGGCTTACACCAAGACTCTGAACTCAGTGAACTTAAAATCACTGAGCAGGTTCTCCATGGTGGGAGGCTGCAGCTGAATGCTGCATGTCGTCTGTGGATTTTCTGATAAGATCATTTTTCTGCCCCGCACATCTATTTGTGATGTGCCGCGTTGGTGGCGCACTGAATAGATGAATATTCATGAATGTGCAGAAAGCCTGTATATGTTTCGTAGTGATTTCCACCCGTGTCATCAAGCTATGCAAATGACATCCTCACATCTCCATAAAACCATACCGCCCCCTCTTTCTCCTTAATTAATGACGCTGAGAAAATGTTTTTTTTTTTTCTTCCAAGGAACAATTGCTCCTTCAAGATAGAATCTGTGCAGATATTAATGAGAAGTGATAATCCTGAAATGGTTTTGACTTGATGGCTTAAGGAAATACATATTCCCCATCAGATGGTCACACCTCTTTATGTGACTGTGTTCAAAATGAAGGCTGCAAATACTTGCGAATAAATAGATGCGAATTTACTCTAATTTGCACACCAGCTGTGAAATCTGACTGGATGGATCCTATTGTTACACCGATAGCATAACATTTACATTAAAACCATGCATTCATCTTGCATTATTCATTGACAAACTAAAGTCAGCACAAAACCACAGACTGTATGTAAAAAGTCATTTTCTCATAGACTTCTATACAATCAGACTTAATTTTGCAACCAGAGGAGTCGCCCCCTGCTGCCCATTAGAAAGATTGCAAGTTTAATGCACTTAAGTTTTGGCTCCACTTTGCAGACCTGGAGGCAGCCTCATCACTGGAATACAACGCTGTCTCCTAGTAATTTCTTTTATATACTGATAAATTCCAACAGCCACCTGAATTGTGTTTTATTTTTCTTTACAATGTGGAAACACTTTTAATGAGCATATCTGATGATTTAATTGATCATTCAAATACCACATCCAATTCTTGGGGATATTTTTATATTTTCCTCTCAACAGAAAAAGCATATTTTTGTGACCAACTTGTCACTGATAAAGAAAGTTGTGTCTCCTGATTCTTGTATGTTGCACATTGCTCTGCTGATGGTAGTGATTTTTACTGAGCTATACTCTATGTGATAGACCCACCCACCCTGCACTATCTTAACATAGAACATACCTGACAGCGGGAAGATTTGCTGAATTACAAGTCATGCGTGGGCCAATGTGGGTGACGAATCTCGTCTTCATCTTCAGAGATGAAATTAGATGAGAGTAGGGGGGGACAAATCGTGAAGAAAAGAACAAAGTGCAGAAGTGAGGATAAGCGGCACAGCTGACAGCAGGGTCAAGTGCTGATCTGGCATCACATTTCCCTTTCAAACTCATCTATATGCATATGGTCACATGCACACATAAGAGTCTCTATAGCTGCACGTGCGTTGCTGCACTCCCACATGCTCAGCCGGGAAACCCGCCAGAGAGAGTCACACGGCGACAAAAAGCAGATTGAAGAAATCAAATGAGTAAAGGGGAATATCGCAAATTGTTTAAGTGTGCGCACAGGTGCCACACAGAGAGAAGGCTCTGTGTGTTGGTGAGGAGAGGTAGAGGCACAATGTATTCAGGATGGCGTTAGTAGCTCACTGACAGACTGCGCTGCCATACTCAGCCAGTTCATTGCTGTCATTCCTTACATCTTTTGACATTTTCAATTATGTCTTTCACACATGGCTGGGCGCTTGTTTTTTTTCTTCTTCCCGCTATGGTCCTCTCATCATCCTCCTCTGCTTTTCTCTCGTTCTCCCTCCTTTCCTATTCTATTCCTCCACCTTCACTTCATTTCCTTTTTAAGTGGCCGCTCCCGTCTTGCTTTGTGCGTCGGCCCTTTTCATATGTGCGGGGGTCAGGTAGCCCACGGATCCCATTACCCCCCCCACTCACCCCCTCGGCTCTGTGGCGGATGGAGGGATCAGGCAACGGTGGGGTGAGCGGGGGATACAGGGCATGCCGAGGATGCTGTCAGACATGTCAAGGACTCCTGTTCAATTTATCCGGTGATCCTGAGGGGGACCTCACAGGGCGAGGTGCAGAAAGTAGTAGATTTTTGGACGGCCACAGCCAACCTGACAATAATGGAGAGATTTATATTTGGCGGTGAGATCTGTTCTGAATGTGTTTCCACTGTGCCATTTATTCTTAGTTTTGTTTCCTGTCCTTCCTGTATTCTTAGCTTGTGTGTCAAAGCTGGACTTTGATCATAACAATATGTATTGTTGCAGACAGCACGGCTATGCAGTTACTGGACTTTTGAGGGACAGTTGTTGGGGTACTAAAGCCCTGATAAACCCACGGCACACTACCAGCTCAGCACCAAACAGCACACAGACAAAGTCAGCAACAAACATATGCTCTTCTTATTAAATATGATTTACCACAAAGTAGAAGTTTAGCTGCTTACACATCCAAGATGGAGCCCATTCTGCCTGCATAATGTATTTGATAACTTTAGATACCATACGCATATTTAGCTGTTAGTATTAAAATGTGTTTTAAGTACATAGCATGGACCAATAAAGTACCACATGTATAGTCTTAAGTTGTTTGGAATTAGTTAGACATTTTACATTGTGGATTTACTGCTTATAAGTAAAGGTTATTAGGAATGTTATTGACATGGGGATAGGATCACTGTAAAACACAGCAATGTATGAGGAAAAAACAGAAAAGATGTCAGTGACTGTAGAAGGCATTCCATACTGTAAACACCAAACACTGATGGATGGATTGCCTCTGTGATTGATTATCTGACTGACTAATTGATTGAGTCATAATGAGGACATGATGTTTTTCACCGCTAAGAGCATCAGAGGATGCACAACATCCATAATGCATGATCCATATTGAGGGGGAGCAGGGATCCTTTTCCTACCAGACCAACTGATGGATTTACTGATTGATTGATTAGCTGACTGACTAATTGATTGGTTTTGTGATGAGGGGAAAACACATTTTTCTCCATTAAAGTGAACTAGGGAGGGTGGGATTCCCCTCGCGGGCCGGCCGTGATGTAATGCGTAGGTTCCTTATGACTTCAGCATAATCAGCAGCGTTATGAAACAGGCGCGCAGCTCTCAAAAGCACTTCATCATCAGAGTGTTGCCTACTCATGCCTACAGTACAGCCATTGCTCATTCACTCCTCGCTCCTCTCTCTGTCAGCCGAACAGATCACCGACGTTGCTGCCAGATCACAGCGGAAACGTGGCAGGCCGCCAACAAAAGCTGAGTTTGGATAAGAGAGAGAGAGGGAGGGAGAGAGAGAGAGAGAGAGAGAGACTTTTGGTGGAGCCAAGAGCCGGTCGAGGAGGTGGGAGGCCAGGTTACTGTTTTTCCAGGCTAATCACAGGAGTAAGGTTGCCAGGTCTTCTCCCCCCCCACTCCTGGGAGTCTTAACCCTCCTGACCCTCCAGCAGGAGATCCTTCTCTTTTGCAAGAGGGAGGTAGAAAACGAGAAAGAAAAAAACAAATGGGGGGGAAGTCAGTGGCGTGAGCTGAACAAGAGAAACGGGGGGGAGTCATGGTCACGGGCTGATTAATGAGCCTTTAATTTAATCAGCAATTCCCATCTCGCCAGGGCCTCTCCACACGGCTCTGTACGCCTTATTATTTTTAACAAATCTGTGATCTCCCGCTTTTCCTTTGCTCTTTTTTCTCCCTTTTTCTTGTCTTTCCCAGTTCCTCTATTATACTGAGCTCTTATCTGTGTCAGAGTCGGGGATGTGAATAGAGAGGCAATGATTAATGAAGATTTAAGACCTATGAAGGATGTCTAATCACTCTCCCTCTCTCTCCCTCTCTCTCTATTCTTTCTCTCCGTCTCCCTCTCTTTCTCACTGCTTAAACAAAACTGACTGCTGTGGAGTGGGTTTCAGACCGGACAGCTGCTGTTATGTAGCCAATTACAGTGATGAATGCTCAAAGAGGGCCCGTGACACTCATTTTATAATGTAAGATCAGAGGTGAGATAAAAAAAAGTGTGTGTGTGTCTGTGTGAATCCGGCTCTGTACGTTTGTGTCGGCTGGGTGTCTTCTTCTGTCCAAAGTTTGTTTTCGTTGATTTGTTTCCTCACACAGAGCAACGTTCGTTTCACACTTTGCCCTCACATTTCCAAAAACAGACAATGACAATGATTTAGTTATGTTTAGTTATTAGCTTTTCTTCCATACAGTCCTTTCTACAGTGCCTGGGTCAGTCACTGTTATTTCTGCACTTAACCACAAGCCATGAATTTTCAGACTTGAGCATTTTTTTAAACTGGATTAAACAATTTTGCAAGGATTTAAAGGATTACAAGGCCAGTGTTTAGCATTTAGGGGGATATTTTAGCAGTAATGGAATGTAATATTAATGTTTTCATCAATGTTTAATCACCTGAAACAAAGTTTTAATTGACGAGTCCTCTTCACCCCCATGTTGCATCGTCGGGCTGCTACAGGAGCCCAGAAGGGACAAACCAAACAGTAACAAGATTCGTTCAGGGTTTTACGTTACCTGATGGCTACCAGTCAGTAGTCATCTTGTAAAGGGAGGGGTGAGCGGAGGAATATTCAGTTGGTTGCAATCTGCAACCTCACCACTAGATGCCACTAAATCCTACACACTGCTCGTTTGGAAGTATATGGCGGTGTATTACAACATGGCTCTCATTTAGCCAAAGTTCAGTCAGGACTACCTTCATGCTCAACCCTTTTATTCTGATTTTTTTTTTTTAATCCTTTAATCCGCTTTCAAAACAACCAGCTGACTGAAGGTGTTGACACGTTTCCCTTATTAAGCCAACCAGATTTTGCTACAGGCTCCGTGAGCCAATCCTTTCTTTCCTGTCAAATTTTAATGATACTGATTCTCTGCTGCTTTCAGCTGTTATTTCAGTGTCAGGTCGATGCAACCCACCACAACACAATTCACCTCAAGTTAACCTGTCCAAGTCCACAATACTTCCACCCAGACCTTCAGCTGGGCTGCTCTTCACTCCCTCATCTAAAACCTTCACCTTTTCCTTTTGCAAAATGCATATTAAATCAATACATTTCTTAATAGCTCTTTCAGCCCTCATTTCACTCAGACTTGTTGAGTATAATGTTATTTTAATCAGCAGAGAGTGAGATCTGGGAACATAGAGACATCGCTAACAAATCAGGTTGGGCAAGAAGTAAGAGTGGTCAGATGATCCGTGGAAACAACAGATTGGTCCATTCTACAATAAAAACAACTATAACAATTATACTGTGAAAGTATACTGTATGTTTTTCAACTGTTGAAACAGCAGTGTATATCATCTTTGCAGCCCTCCGTTGACAGTCAGCTAAAAGAAACCTTTCACCCTACCAGTCGCTCTGTGTGTTGTACATTTTGGCTGGATAAAACAGCACACACAGCACCTTTTCTTTCAAATTCAAAAGTAATTCATTTATTTCTAGATAATTAGAAATGATGGCAGCTTTAAAAAAAAAAAAAAAAGGAATAAGAAGTGATGGAATAAGAAAGGCTTTGTAGTCAGAATGGAGATGAGAGAAGCTCTTTAATTCTACCTCTGATTACTAAGTGGCCCTGTCCATTATCTTTACACACTGAATAGCAGAAAACCATAAAGGTAAAATGTGACTCATCCATCCCCACCGGTTATCACTCTCAATGGATTACGGGAGCCCCCTCTCCTCCTCCTCCTCCTCCTCACCCCATCCTACCCCACACAGATTGACACAGCCCTTCAGAAAGTGCTTTTAGATGATCGTTTGTCCAGAGGATGTTTACACATACAAGCATTTTGCACTGGATGCCCATGGATATGTTTTCGAGAGGGACTTTTGTGTGCGTGTGTGAGTGTTTGTGCATGCATGAAAATGTGTCTTTTATAAGGCTGTCAGGTCATTTCGTATGTGTCTTCTGTCAGCCGGAGACAAGGGGAGGAGTATGTGGGTCCCCCGTCTCTCTCCCATCCTCTGCCATGGGGCTGTGAGAGGTATTGCCTCCCTTATTGCTGTTGAAAAGCCCCATCAGTGCCAGGCGTGCTGATTTATGTCTCTGAACCCCTTCCACCTCCAGCTCCTTTCCATTAAGCTTTACAATATTCCCCCCATTGTTCAGCTCCCGGCGTTATCGGCCCGGCCCAGGCCTGTCAGCAAGACCTGCCCCGCACACAATCACACAGGAGAAAGAAAAGGCGGGGGGGGGGGGGGGGGGGGGGGGGGGGGGGGGTGGCTGATAGGATGGAGCGAGAGATCGAGGAGGTGGGGTACGACAGATAGGAGGAGGTGGAGGAAGAAGAGGAGGGAGAGTGCCAGGATGAAGAGGGAGATAGAGAAGTGGCAGCTAGCGATGGGATGAGAGGAGGAAGAGGAAGGTGAGGTGGAGGGAAGCATGTGCAGAAATGGGAGATGTCCATCTAAGCCTTGGTTTTATTGTTCCTGAAAGGGCGGAGGTGGAGTTTGCAACGGCGGCTCAGGGTGATGGGAGGGCAGACATAAGTTAGGCAAAATGCGAGAGGGTTGACTCTAACGACGAGGGGCCTGGGACGCCATTTGGTTGTATCACCGTGGGACATTCTGTGATAGCACGTCCATTACGATATAGATTTTATTGCCTCAGAATGGGCTGGGGTCGCCGAGTGTTCGGCGCAGTGTCTCCGAGATAAGGTGACGGCGGCGGTGCCATGCAAGTGAAGGCTTGCCTTTGATATGGAGCCCACTCTGTCAATTCCAGTCAGTTTTATTGCCCCCCCCCCCCCAGAAAGAAAGGTTGGCTGAAGCGGGAGTGCGTTGATGCACTTGGTTAAATGTAGGTGCCTTTCACACTGAGGTTTGGCGATACAGCGCATGCAGACGCGACGAAGTCGTTATTAAGCGCAGGCACAATGAGCGCTTGAAAGGCAGCCTTGGGAAAGGTCGAGAGGGCCGCATGAGCGGAATGTGAATGAGGGAGGGCTATTTAAAGAGAATCGGGATCGATGCCTGTCTTGACGGTGTGCGTGCAGAGACGGGGCACAAAAAAAAAAAAAAGGTTGTTTGCAAGGGTGAAGCACCGAAAGTTCCAGCTGTCTCAAAAGAAGTGTGCGCTGGTTAACTTTTCAGCACTTAATAATGCAAACGCAGCCCGGTGGAATGTCATCGTAAATCTGAAATGCATTATTTCCCCCTACCTTCTGTAAATGGATGCCACCTTGACTTACACACCCCCTGTTCTAATTGTGACAAAAGACAATCGCTCACAAATGGCAAAATGTTCCCATTTGTTTCAGTGCTGCATATGCCCACCCAGACAATGACATGGTAAATTTGATATGAATTGCAAATTGCCCTCATTTTGCATGCAGGGGGGGGGGGGGGGGGGGGGGGGCTCTACTTCCTTGAAGAGATGGCTCGCTCCTGTGAAAGATCTTTCTCGACATTTACCTTTAAGAGGAGGAAGATGAGGAGAAAGGAAGAAGAGGAAGGAGAGGGGAGGCTGGGAGGGTGGGGTGGGGCGGCAGATAAGCTTGCTTGCTTTCAACTCTGTGGAGGATGAGGGAGAAGAAGTTTTAATATCTCTAAATCAGCGGCTCGATATTGAAAGTGTCATCTAATTGAAAATGATTTAGGACACCGGGCCCGCCTGGCAATCATATATAAATTCACTCCTGACACCGGCTCCAAAGTCTCTCTATTTCTACTTTATGAGTCATTTGCATGGTGGGGGCCTTGGAGGGTATAAACCATGCAAATGATATGGAGCGCTGCACAAGGTGATGTATCCCCTCCCCGCTCCCTCCCTCTCCCCCTCCATCTCTCTCTCTCTCTCTCTCTCGCTCTCGTTTCTCGCTCTTAGCCTCAGGAGAAATGCTTTCTGCTTTGCTGCTGCCTTTGTCCAGAAAGTCATTTATTTCTCTTGTTGTTCGCTCGCTTGCTATTTTACAGCTTGCCGCATAGGTTAGGGGGGGGGGGGAGAGAGCTGGCTGCCACCCCGTTCGGCTGAATAACTGTCGTCTCCCATTTGCGAGCCCATGTCGTATGCAGGAGTCATCTCCTTATTTTGTAGGAAAAAGACAGATGGAGATACCCACAATAGAAATGGTGCTGTGTATCCCCATATAACGATAAATAAATGCGCTTTCATGTGACACTGAAAGCCTGAGAGTACATCTTTGCACTCTATGAAGTAATACCTGTGCCCGTCTACGACTTGAGGCCGTGTGAAACGTTTTGTTTTGTGCTTTTTTAGCTTTCGTCTCCGAAGCAAAGCTGTTAACACGAGCGTAAGGCCAAGTCACTGCACACGCACTTGGCGGGCAGAATCAACACGAAGGGCATCACAAAATCAGAAGCCTTGAAACAGTGCCGCTATAAACTGGAACACAGAAGTTGGACAAAAAAAACAACCCCTGCAGGCTGAAAAGAAAGGTCTTTGCTATTAGATCTATCCTCTCAGATGGATATAAAGAGCAGGGAGTGAGAGTTCAGAGGGGCACTGTACATGCTTACCCTTTACGGCTCCTATAAAACTTTTATGACTTGAAAATCCTCTGTTTCTCTCTCTGGAGAGAAACACGGAGATTGAAGGATGAAAGGATGATGGAGAAATGGAGACAGATGGAAAGAAAACAAAAGGAGCATCTTTGTTGCTCCTCCCCTGTACTGGAAATTAACAGAAATGTGTCGACAAACTCCTCTCGGTGTCGTGTCCCACCGAAGCGGCTGTTGAGGCGTGAGTAAACCGCCGTTCGGGGAATATAGCCGTACGCACATTATCATCTAACACTGTGTGGCCCTTTTGTCATAGAAACGGGGCTAAGTTATCCCACAGGGTGTAATTTGTGTGTAAACATGTGTGCCACCCCCCCCCCCCCCCCCCCCCTCTGGATCTGTGGTTTTGGTCCATTTACCAAGAAAAACAGGGCTGCGCTATAATACTCTGTGTATGTTCGTGTGCATGTGGGTTATGTTTTTGTGTGTGTGAATCTTACACAAACGTGTCTGTGTGTGTGTGTGTGTGTGTGTGTGTGTGTGTGTGTGTGTGTGTGTGTGTGTGTGTGTGTGTGTGTGTGTGCATCTGCATCTCTGCATGCATCATAATTTGGTGGCGAGCGCTAGTGTACGTGTATGTTTGTATTTGCGACTATATGCATCAGTAAGTTTATGCAAGACTGAGATGTAGGGACTGCACGTGTGTGTGTGTGTGTGTGTGTGTGTGTGTGTGTGTGTGTGTGTGTGTGTGTGTGTGTGCGTGTGCGTCGAGGAGCTGGTGAGTGAGTGACTGCAGCACTCTCAAGTGTTGCCCAGGGAGCTCCTGCGTGTGGTGGCAGTCTTGTTTGTCTTCCGCTGCTGCTCAAACAATGGCTCCCCACGGGCCCGCTCTCCGCCTAATTGAGAGACTACAGAGAGGGAGAGAGTGAGAGAGGGGAGTGATAGGGCCGGCGCTTACACCAGCTGAATTACACGCACATCCACTCACACACGCGTGCACAAGTAAACACCAACACACGTACACACACACACACACACACACACAAGCAGCCGCGTGAAGAAAGCATTGCAACCTGGTAATAGAGCACATTGTACATGCCCTATTATGTGTCTCAACACACACACACACACACACACGCACACACACGCACTAATCACATCTGATGAAGAGGCAGCTGCACTTCATATATCAGCACTGCAAGGCCTCTCAGCGCAGAGCAAAGGTAAACCAAATAGTCGATACAGCGTTGTCGCTGCCAGAAATGTCTCCGACGCTCTCCTTGAAATGGGACTCTTCACTCTGTGAACGGTCACAAGAACCTGTGATTCACTGCACCAAGAGCAACGAGAGAGCACACTGTAATTATAATTATGAATCTGGAACATGTGTAGATTCAGAGATATTTCTACATATTTTGTCGATAGGCCGCTTAATGGACTATAATGAAAAAGACTTCTTGAAAGCTTTGGCCCAATTTCATACTATAATCTAAAATATATATATATATACACATAGCAGTTTGAGAGTACGTAGCATGTTCACGTTGGAAAAGTGACAAGATTGAACAAAGAAAATGAGCTTTCTGCTTCAGTTTTTTTTTCTCAGTATTAAATCTTTAAAAGGTCATTGTTGCTTTCTGTTTGTGAAGACTAACTGGCAGCGGCGTTCCAAAGTCATAGTTTCATTTACGTTCCTTGCCGGTCCGTCTGTATAAAATGTCCTGCATGGTAGTGAACAATAAAGTCTATTTATTTTTTTATTTTTTTGTATACAAACTACAAAATCAGTATGACAACGTGTATTGAGTACATAACGTTTACATGTTCACGGTTCACAACACTGAATCAGCTACATGTAAAATGACAGAATAACTGTTTGGGTATATTTAATACGCACACACACACACACACACACACACACACACACACACACACACACACACACACACACACACACACACACACACAGAGTATGCAGTGAGCTCTGTGGGCCCATTAGAGTGTATAGTGCAGGGTAACTACCAGGAAAATAGACTGCAGAAACAAGTGGATTAGGACTTTCTAACGAGGACAGGCAATACCTCCTGATGGATGACAGCCTTCACACTGTACTGCTGTGCTTATAGGATGTGTGTGCTGGGAGGGGGGGGGGGCGGTGTACATGTGCATGTTCGTGCGTGATTAAGTTTGAGTGTGCATGGCTGTGTGTATTCTGGTTGGAATGTGCGTGCCATTACTGTCAACGCTCTCCACTCCCAGAAGGAAACTGTGGAAATGATGTCCTTGAATTTCACATCCTTATAATCAGGTTTCTTCCTTCCATTTATATATTTATTTTTTGCATCAAAGCCGAGGCATAAAAGACCAGCTCACGGGTGTCAATAGAAATATTTGCCGCACACTTACGCTCCAAGCCTATTGACAAAATAAAAAAATAAATTAAAAAAACTCACAGGATATTGTTGAATATCTGTGTTCGTCCGGTATCGTTGACACATTCACTTGGTAGCACAATAGAGGCAAAAGCGAGGAGGCATGGAAGTGTCGGGTGCTTGTGTAGTCAATGGGGCCCTTTTACAAGCTATTTAAGGGGATAAAAAGCATGTCCTTTTCAGCGTGACACTGGTGTCAGTGTGTTTCAAAGGCGCTCCAGGGCCATTTAGGAGCGGTGGCAGCGCCGCCCGCTTTGATTAAAGCGCTACAGTGCAGAAAGGAGAGAGAGAGAGAGAGAGGGAGAGAGAGAGAGAGAGAGAGAGAGAGAGAGAGAGAGCCAACACTCTGCTAAGTGAATATGGAAATGACCTCCGCCATCCTCTTTTTTTTTTGGCTCCTACACCAACCTCTCCAAACGCACAGAACAGCGTGATAGGGATGAGCATGTCACGTTTCTGTTTGTGTCTCAGCGACGGAGCGTTAAAGGAGCATGTCTGTACGTTTCTGGTTAAGATGTAGCACACGGGGAGGTGTGTGTGTGCGTGTGTGTGTGTGACAAATGGGGGGGAAAGAGAGAGAGGGACAAAGTGTGATGATATGATGGGACTAAGGAGTGGTTGCGACCGGCTCAAGTGTCCCGGTATTGATTCAATAATATGCTTCCAATGACAGCAGCCCCCTGACAGACTGAGACTGACCTCTCCTTCTGGTGGAGCCACCAGCTTTACACACCAGAGACTCGTATAACTACCCCTGAGAATGCATGCAAACATAAATTATCTCTCCTACTCCCCTTTTCTCTCTCCATAAATAATTACTTTGGGGGCAATATATTCACACGTGGACAGGACAGGCCCGAAATGCACATTCAACCCCAACCTTTACACCTATGACTTGTTAATAAATTACCGTGAAAGAAATAGTCACCAGCATACTGATACCTCATCCATAACACAGATCACAAATTCTAGCATGGCTGTGTCCCGTACTGTAGCTAGGTGAGCTCATTTGCATGTGCGCTCTGTTACGTGCCATTGGCCCTTAAATGGATGTGTCCCGCCACAGAAGATTCCAGTAATTAACCCTACACAACATGGTTGTCATCCGCTAATTGACCTAATTGTTTGGCTTGTCAGCTCCCGTTCTACGCATTAAGCATTAAATATGCTGGGTGTCATTAATCAAAGGATTATCACATATCCGGGGGAGGGCCAATGCACATGTGTCTCGTCCTTGTTTAGCAGTGTGAGGTGTTACAGAGCGTCTGCAACGTGTTGTGTAACCCCACTTTTCTCGGTGTGTTTTAATCACCATAACATATTTTTTACAAGCTTTAAGCCGTTAATAGCTTGTGAAACTCCTTGTTTTTTTACAGCCCAGCAACACTCCATCAAATGATCCACAGGTTTTACAGTGTGCCGTCCACACTGGGCAAAGTGGGCTTCTTTGAAAATTGTGTAAAATTGAATTTTGTTTAGCCCGGGTAAATCACAAATCAAAATCTGCTATTCCCAACACTCTCATCCCATTATTGTAAAGCTCCCCACTCCTAGCCTTAATGTACTATCTGTGAGTGCCAACATCAGCTTACCAGCCCTGATACCTTTCTATAGGCACTGTATGGAGGTGTGTGTGTGTGTGTGTGTGTGTGTGTGTGTGTGTGTGTGTGTGTGTGTATGTGTGTGCCTGGAGGTGTGTTTGTATATGTGCGAGCAGGCAGATGGCTCAGGTCCAATTCGCACCTGATTCACGGCTGAGGCTTATGTATTTAGAAGCAGATTGCCTCCAGGTTGCTATAAAAGGTGTTGAGCTGCCACTTTTATTGGATTTTTAAAGTGAGGAGATTACATCCCGTATATGTCTAATGGTTCCCCACACACTGCTTATTCAGTTTTGTCTCTCTCTTCTGGTCAGGTTTTTGTGTCGTCTAGAGCGAAAGGAGGAGGGGTGTGCTCCCTCATACCCGATGCGCACACCCAGTGCATTAATAACAATAACAATAAAAAGGTAATCAAATCTTTAAAAACAATATGTACTTAATGTTGGCCCAGGATCCACTGCTAAAAGCCCACCTCATCAAACTGCAAATTAGTCTCGGCCGTAACTTTATTACGGCGTGGCCCGGAGACGGGCAGCCATAAATAATTCAACTGCACCGTCTCTGAAAGCGGGGAGATTTAATTCTACTGAAGGGAAAGTGTGTGTGTGTGTGTGTGTGTGTGTGTGTGTGTGTGTGTGAATATGTGTGGGCTTGCTTAGATGCATGCATGCCTGCAAGGTTTTGTTTGAGCTGGTGTGTGTATGTATTTGTGAAATTAGACAACCCCTCCTCCATGCAAACACACACACACACACACACACACACACACACACACACACACCGCCAACACCACCCTCCTCTTTCCCTCTGTTCTCCCATTGGCAGGCGGCTGGCTTTAGCCTCCCATTGCAGAATATTCCCCACCAGGTAGCACCATGGCAACGTGCTCAGCCTCATCTATCAGCCAGCCAGCGCCCCAACCCTCTCAGCTACAACCACCGAGAGACAGAGACACACACACACTCACACACACACACACACACACAGGGAGAGATGGAGAAGTAAATGGGTGGAGAAAGAAAGAAACAGGAGAAGAGATAGACGAAAACGATAGACGATGGGATAATAGTTGAGAATCAGACTAGCAGAGGGTCAATCGTGTCCAATATTCTTATCGTCTATCATTCCTATTGTAATAACATTTTACTCGCCAAGTTATTTCTGAAATCTTCAAATGTGGTAACAACGCTAAAACAAAGTCTGGTTAGGCATTCAAAAGTGTTTAAATGAATCCACAGTTAAGCCAGACATGGAAGAGAAAACAAAGACGAATGGTGAACATCTTGCCCTAACAATGAGGTGCTGAGGTGCTCCCCAAAAAAAATTGTACCCATGAATATTGTGGTGTAACTTCAACCTAAGCAAGGTTGTAAGGTGCAATGCTGTCAATGAACATTGTGCTTGCATTCTCTTTTTGTTTTACTTCCAAGTCATGACCATTGCATGGAACCCACGCCGGCGTCCTCAATCATAACGTAGTTGTGGTCTGTGGTCGCGCCATCTGTGCACTGTACCACGTTGATGATTGTCTCGTGAAACACCCGACCCGATCATTTCTTCTTCATCTCCTTCGAAAACACATTGCTGATCAGACAATCAACACATTTATGAAGGCAAAGGGGAACGAGGAAGCAAGTAGAAAACAACACAAAATACAGTCATTGTAAAGGTTTTGACAAAAAGTCAGTCACGGCTGTGCCTGTTGAAGCGCCCTGAACTTGCATTCTTTCTAATGGCCATCAGGGGGCGACTCCTCTGGTTGCAAAAAGAAGTCTGATTGTATAGAAGTCGGTGAGAAAGTGCCTCAGTAAACATGACTTTATGGTTTCAATCGCTAGTTTCAAATCTTTTTCAATGCATGATGTTCATTTCGTAAATTATGGTTAATTTAGAGTAAAGCAGGGTATGCTTTAGGGCGTGGCTACCTTGTGATTGACAGGCCGCTACCATGACGTTGTCTGATCTCGGAGTTGTCCCTGTTTTCGTCTTACAGCTTTAACCCTTTCACAGTGTGTTTTCAGTTCAAATGTAATTGTTACATGTTTGTCTTCTTCAGTGTTCAGTTGTAGTTAGCCACCCTCTCATGTCTCTTTAAAAATATATATATATAAATAAATAACCAAGATGGTGACAGCCAAATGTTGAACTCGAGGCTTCAAAACCGTGGTCCACAGACCGGTGGGTGATGTCACAGTGACTTCGTCCACTTCTTACATACAGTCTGGTATGAACACACCAATTGTTGACAGTGCACGCACGCTGACAGATGAGATGGTTCGCAGGTAGCCGCACAAACCATGCCGTGAGCTGGAAGGGAGGTCTGACTTTGCTGATGCAGTGTAATGTTGCTGCATTTACGTTTCTCTTTGGTGAGCACATGTTCTTCTAACACGATTGCCAAAACTACAGAAATATAGCCAAGTTGTAACAAACGGAATTCTCCTTCAATAGCTTATTGAAGGAGTTTTTTTCGAGCCATGCGTTCGTGCCAGAAAACAATAACATGAAATCATCTTGTCACAACTTGTGGAGTTTTTCCATCTGACAGCACACACACCTCATTTACCTAAACTCCTCACTACCTGTTTCTCATGGTGTCCGAAAACTATGGACTTGCCAAGTCAGCGAGCAGACAGCCGTGGTGTGAACCGATGCCTCGGGACAGATGGGAGCTGCCTGCTGCCCATGGAAATGTCATTACTCCACCTGTGCCATATGTCTTCATTAACACAGCTCAGATAGGCATCGGGGGAAATGTCCACAGTTTGATGGGAATGCTCAAGTCTCCCCAGAATTGTGAGTGTGTGTGTGCTTGCAATTGTTTGCATGGTTTAGCGACACATCACCTGAGCGTGGTGACGTGTGGGACCGTATAGCAGTGGTGCACATTACCAGGCTCCTGTATTCTCTGACATCTGCACCTTGTTTACCGAGTTAGAGAGAGGGACCCTCTGGGTGGGGGTGATGGGGGGGTGGGGGGGGGGGCAAGGGGAGCTCCGGGTTTCAATTGTAATTGAAGAAATGAGAAAATGTGGACAGGAAAAGTGAAAATAGTCATAGAGGGAGAAAGGGTGTTGGGGAGAAATGTGAAATGATTTTTCCCTTGTGTGTGTGTGTGTGTGTGTGTGTGTGTGTGTGTGTGTGTGTGTGTGTGTGTGTGTGTGGTGTGTGTGTGTGTGTGTTGCTCGCCTAGTCGCTGGAGCAGAGGTTGTGGGTGCCTTGATATGGCTGGATAGCAAGTGACAGCAGTGGCCAGATTGAGGGGAATGCAGGACGTTCAGAGATGTGTGTATGTGTGTGTGTGTACGTACTGTATGTGTGTACGTATGCGTGCATGTGACACTTGAGGGATGTAACACCAAGGCAATATCAGTGGCAATATTAGGGGGCTTGGGTTGAGCAGGACCTTGGGGAGTTTGCTTCTCTCTGTTTGTGTGTGTTTGTGTGTGTATGTGTGTGTGTGTGTGTGTGTGTGTGTAACACCTCGGTGGCCGCAATCAGTTCCGCCAAGCTGACATTCCACCAGCACCTGCCTCGCCTTTCTTCACCCCCCCCCCCCCCCCCCCCCCCCCCCCCCCCCCCCCCCCCCCACGCCCTCCTCCTCCGCCGCCACCACAGCCTCCTCCCCGTGGCTCGCTGAGTCTAGGCTTGGATGCAGCGGCGTGAGCGATAAGGCCAATATTACTCGGGGATAAAAGTGGAATTAGCTACCTGCAGTGGAAAACGGGCACCGCGAGCCGTGATGGAGAGCCAGGGGGTTTTAGGTGGGTTGGAGGAACAGAGTGTGGGAAAGTGTGTGTTGGGGAAGGGTTAGGGGGAGGGGGGGGGGGCTTCTGATAATATTGGATCGCTGTGAGAAAAATGGCTTCATAACGTCCCTTCATCTTGTAGGCTCTCAGATGCTGACCCTCTCTGCTGCACTCTGATGATTTCATCATCCCCTTATGTTTTGTGTTTTGGGCTTCTTTCTTTTACCTTTCACACTCTCAAACAATATTAAGAGGCGGTTCCCTGAATAAAAACAAACAACACCATTAGCCGTTTCAACAAATGCCACTAAATGACATATGTTAGTGTTGAGGAGACGAAGCCCTTTAGTGGCCGTAGTAATAATGAATCGTGTCCGTCTGGATAAGAAGAGGAAGTCAGTTGACGTTATTGTACAGAGACAAAGTCTGAGTCCTGATTTCTATCGACAGTCAACTTTGGTTTCCTTAAAACCATGACCACGATCGGTACATAACCTTAAACACGTACCTATTATTGTTACCAGGCAACAACGGTCCCCTAACTAAACTAAACTAAAATGTGGTGTCCTTGATAACTATGATCTGACTCAGCATGTGATAGGTCCCACCCACAACAGGGGGCACACTCTGGACCTAATCATCACCAAAGGTGTAAACTGCTGTGACTGATGTTGCATTTTCTGATCATTTCTGTGTTTTCTTTGAGACCCTCAGCTCCTTTAAATCCAGATTGAAGACTTTTCTTTGCTGCTGCCTTTAATTGAACCAGATTCAAGGATATGAATCAATCTCCTGCATTTCTGCATTTTACTACTGTATTTTTTTTCTTACACTGCTTTTTTGTGTTTTAATGAGTGTTTTTAATGTTTCAATGAATGTCCTTCATTGTTTTTGAATCTCCTTTTCTTTTGCCTTATGTTTTGATGCTTTTAATAGTTTTATGTGAAGCACTTTGAATTACCTTTGTGTTGAAATGTGCTATACAAATAAACTTTGCTTGCCTCACCTTGCCTAAACCAATCACAGTGGTTTTGGAAGGCACAGATAAGCTATGGCATCTTTGATGGATGTTTAGCGTGGGTATTAATGTTCATGTTTGCCTTCATTTTCTCTTCCAAATAAGGTTGGCTAACCTGGTTGTGTGTTTAAAACCTGTCCAGTCATCTGACTGCAGCATATAACAATTGTACTATTACCGCCAAATATGGTGGCCCAAACAAAAATGAAAAAACCTCAAGTTGAAATAAATTGGAATTATTCTTTAACTGAGAAGAAGAATGATACGGAGAAATTGGAACACGAAGGAGAGGAAGAAAAGGATTTGTACTTGTGAAACAAGCCGGGCTGCTGGAATCCAAAGACGACAGCCTGAGGGTCCTTTTTGTGGCTCAGCAGCAAAAATCCCCAGAGATGGACTTGTCCTCACTTATTGGACATACTTAAACATGTCGCTGAATTCAGGTTCAGTTTGAGACAGTGTAGCCATGGCTCCCCCCTAAAACACATAAAACGCATCAACACACCCACACACTTCAGCGAAACCCCGTCTGTGCCGTTTTGCTGTTGCCCTCGTTCAGGTGTAGCAGCTCATTTCCTAACATGACCCGTTGCCTGAGGGAAGGGAGGTTGGAGGTGTGATGTGGCCTATCATTGTACTGATAAGGGTAAATACAGTATAAAGGAAAGGAGCTGAAATATTGATGAGGGCCCGACATGGAGCCTGCAGCTCCGTAGCCCGGCTACTATATGAGGTGCTTTATCATTCCCGGCAGTAAATGAGCAGAAGGAGGGAGAGAGAGAGAGAGAGCAGGCCCTCAGGGCAGCTTGCCAGAGCCAGCAGCCAGACTCCTGCTCCAACTATGGACCTCCCTCAATGCCTCACAGACTGAAACAGAGAATTGTGGGGAATCTACTCTCCGATCTCGCATTAATTGGACCTCATTTATCCTTCCAGTGCTCCTAAGTCCATCTCCACCGGGACCCATTGCAGCATTACCCCCCCCCCCCCCCCCCCATCCCCCCCATCCCCCTCTACGTGACGACTGTCAAATATGTAGGATCAATCTGATCAAATTTATCCAGCGAGTGGGACCGGGGGAAGTTGCGATTTCCACATCATTTCCCAAAAATATGTGGCAGCCAAAGGGGATTAATTCATTTTGTGCAAAAACAAAGAAACTGCCTGTGCTGAAACTGCTGGAGGCAGGACTGTCTATGAAACAAAAATTGTCACTCAGACAGATTTTGTTACATTTCATTTTATGGAAATGAGATTTCATTTTCGCAGTTCCCCCATTATCCCGTGGCTGTTGGCTCAGTCTGATGCTGAGATGTCCCCCAGACTCTTCAAATTGTAATTTTGCACTTTTACCAACATCAGACGCTTTGACATCAGGACACGGCTCTCTCTCTCCTAACACTCCCTTCTCATTCTTGCTCTATGACACTTTCAACATTGCTCTCATTTGCATATTTAGCGTAATCCCTCCCTGTGGAGCTGCCCATGAAAACGGCCATGTTGTGAAATGAGCGGCTGTGCCAAGGAGCCATGTGGGCACGGGGGCACGGTGGCTTGCCAGTTTGGCGGGGCGAAGAGGCTGCCTGGGTCGATGACTGTAATCAAATAAGTCAGCCGTTGTGTTAGAGGGTAGGAGAGAAGAAGAAGAAAGGGAGGTAAGGAGAGATTGAGTGATAGAGAGAAAGTTAGCAAGTGTGAGATTGAGATGGTTTTGATAGGGTAACTGGTGGGTTGGAGGATTTTTGGAGGAAATAGGGGGCGGAGACTAGAACCCTGTGTCACTCCGCTACGCACTCCCATTCAAATCCGTTAATTAGTACAAGGCTACATTGAGGGAGATTGACGAGTGCGTTGCCATGAGACGACTTGGCTGCTAATTAAGACGAGCTCTGGGAGGGCGGGGGATGACTCTGTGAGTGTGAGTCAACGCACTCTTGCATGAGTAACCTTTTGCATAAATCGGCGTCCATTTTTTTTTTTTGTGCTTGTGTACTCCGTGTTGTGTAGGTACTCGTGAGCGCATGTGTGTTTTCAGGGAGCGCAGGGGGTTAACAGTCGCAGAGGAGAGGAAGGGCTGATGGGAGTCGTTGTAATCTGCGGGGGTACCCCCCCGTGAAACAAGCGTGGAAGGTTGAGAGGGAAAATCTGTTATTTTGCGTAATTGCCTCATAATAGTGTCTGTGACTGTTGGTGATTGCTTTGTTTATTAGAGGGAGAGGGGTAAATGAACTCCTGGTGGTTTGACTCACACCGTCTCTGCTATTCCTGGCGTCTGTATTTGTCATTAGACGTGTGCGCCTCGTGCTCCTGTTTGTTAACGCGCAGCAGACGGCTGGTGTATTCGGGAAGCGGTGAGAAAACGTAACCTCAGTCGGCTTGACAGTGTGTGGCAAAGTAGAGGACATTTGTGGCTCTGTGGTGTGCTGTCATTGCCTCATAACAATTCAGTTCAGGTACGCCTCCAGTTATTGCCTGAACTGAAAATACAAGCACGGTTTGTACAGCAGGTGTTCAGTCCGATTTTGTGTTGGATCGCCTACTTGATCAGTATCCTCTCGAGGTAAACAACATATACTCTCTGAATATAGTCCAGTGGACTGCAAATGCAGCTGTAATCTATCGCAATTGAACTCCACAGAAATACCATTTCAGTGGAGTGGTCCCCTGGTTGATAAAAGAAGTCAGTTTGTATCGAAGTCTATAAGAAAATTATCCTACTTTTAACTTGATTAATAACCTCAGTAAACATGAGTTTAAGGTCTCAATCACTAGTTTCAGGTCTTACAGCATGGTGTTCATTTAGTAAGTCGTTATCCCATTTAGAGTCAAATAGACTATAAAGCTGGGTGTACTTTAGGGCGGGGCTACCTTGTGATTGACAGGTCACTACCGTTACCAGAGCCACACACGGTGCCTCTACGTCACTCCACCGCAGTCCAAATATGGTCACATCAGTTCACTGGTTGCAAAAAAAAACAAAATAGCAAAGGCCAAAACGCCAAAATCGAGGCTTCAGAACCGCAGTCCACAAACCAATGGGTGACGTCACGATCATCACATCAACTCTTTATATACATCTATATATAATACATGGTATTTACCTCAATAGTTTCTTCATTTTCTCTGCTCACATTGATTCTTTTTTTTTCCTTAACAAAAGGGCAAGACCTTCCATATTCCCAGCCTTTGTATGAGAAATGACTCATTTTTTTCTGAGCAGCATTGAATTGCGGGACATCGTAAATGCATAGCATTAAAATTGGATTGCTGGAAAAAAGAAAAACGTCTCAGGACCGAGATTTGTCCTTGTTCAAGGCATTTCACCGGCTGAAACGATCATGTGCTTCAGCAATCTGCCCCCTGATGGACCCACTGAAATGCTTCTGTCGCGCTCATAGTCAGTAACTACAACAATGGGGCACCATTTGGTTGCTCAGGCAATTGAACAAAGCACCTCACGATGTAGATGTGGATTTTCAGTATGGGCGGCTTACCTGTGAACGAGCCGTGGTGTCATTGCCACATTATCTGTTACAGTGTGCGTGCAGAGCTCTCAAAGGCTCATTAGAGAGATGAATTCACGACGACACACAACGGGCTGTTGCTTCAACATGTGGCATAGCGAGGGGCCCACAAAGCAGTATTCTTTTCTATTATTTATTTTTTACTATTAAGTAAACTCTTAAATCATCTTCTTTTCCAGTTCTTCCCCTGTAAAACGCCATTCAGTATATTGCAAGAACAGCGCACATAATTTAGTCTTAAATTATTGAATCCACATGTAAGGCTTTTGCTTTTGCTTCACTCTCCATCTCTCGCTCTCTCCCTTTCTCTGTTACTTTCACACATTCTGTTATAGGCTCTAAGTGAAAGTACCAAATGACCTTCAGCTGTCTCTCTCCCACTCGCCGCTTCTCCTCTTTCTGTTGTCTTCTAAAAATAGAGCCCCCCACCCAATCATCAGAGGAGTGCTACGACTGGCCCTGTGGGCACAGGATTCGGCAAGAGGGTGCCAGAGATGAGCCTAATTAACTCATTGAGAGGGAGAGAGCAAGGAAGAGGAGAGGAGGAAGAAGAGAAGGAAGAGAGGGACAGAGGAGGTGTGGGTAATAATGACAGAGAGGTGAGGGAGGGTGAAAGATGGAGTGGTGCAAAAGAGGAAGACGGGGAGGAAGAGGAGGAGATAATGAGAGGGAGGGGGTCAGAGACGGAGAGAGGAGAGGCGAGGCGAGGCGAGGGTCTCTGGGGTGAGGATATAGGAGTGAACAACGCAGGGGGAGAGTGATGGAGAGGAGCACTAATTAGACATAGGACCAAAGCCCCCTTCTCACTTTACATGGCAGTAGAGGGGGAACGGAAGAATGGTGGAATGGAGATGGACGGCTCAGGCGGCTGCAGCACCGAGATATGAAAAGGAAATATGTAATCTTCACTATAGAGAGAGCGAGCCGAGTGACGGCAATCTTAGCCAACTCAATTAGCCCACGTCCATAAAACAAACTGCTCTTAATCGCCTCTGTCAGACACTCATAGGCAAATGAACAGGCTGCTTCCTGGAGGGAGGTGGAGGAGAGATAACGGCAAAAGATGGAAGCACCCCGTAGGCACTGCCGCTCCACCTCTCCTAGCACTTATCTGGTGCCCATTCAAGGTGCTCAACAAAAAAAAACCAAACATGTTTTATCCATTCTTGCCTGCTCCTTCGCTCAGCGTGTTCATGTTTTTCTACACATATTATCTCTTTGTCACCTCATTTATTCCCCCTGTGTACCTTCTTTAAGTTAAACAGCCACGGTGAATAACATATTAAGCCTTTTATGTTTTCTCTTTCAGTGCAGTATTGTATTCTCGTAATGCTTGAATACAAGGTTTTTTCTCATGCTTCTTATTTACATATTCTTCATACTACTTTCATTTTTGTAATTTTAAGTGTAAACATGTACAGTTTGTCATGTTTATAAACATCTTTTGCTATTTCTTTTACATTCTGAAGATATGCCCATTGTCAATTAGCTGTCACAATTCAATAGCCTTAAAGCACCATCTTAGTGGTATTGCATGTTTTATTCAATTTACTACAAATACAGAAAAATACATCACAAGTACAATTTCATGATTTCCATTCATTCCCATCTAAAATATATCAGCACGCTAATATTTTTCTTAGTTACATTATTGTAGCGATGTAATGCAGTCGAGACTTTTGAAATGAATGTATGCTCAAACTGCAGTACCACTCAATAGTAATGTAACGTTGATATGAGTTATTGCAGACTGGATGTTCACGCTAATGGAAGTCAATGGCTTTCTTCAAATGCAGAAAAAACACATTAAAGAATTAAAGCATTTGACCGGAATGTCACCGATGTTCCAGCTTCCAGGGAGTGTTTAACTGTGGGAATAAAGAGTGATAAAGAATCCAAACATGCCAGTGTGGTCCTTCAAGTTGCATAGAGTTTACTCTCATCTTGGATTTCTAGTCATGCCTTATTTCCACTAGATGGTTCATCTGGACTGGTCCCTACACGACTCACTTTTGGTACTTTTGGTAAGTGCTTATCTAAATTTTTTTTTCTACTGCAGAGAGTACCCCTGTCAGTGTTATTGGTTTTTGTAGCCGATCATCACGGCGACGCCTCGTGAAACCGCTGTGATGTCGTCTTCGACGCTACACAGTCCGTGTTGCTCGCTTCATCCGGCTCTCACTGGATCCATCTGCGAACAAAGAAAATCTGGGCCGAGTGAATAAAAACATTGCGACCGCTATTGACGCTAGCTTGGCTTTTTATAAGATGGCGGATTTGTGCGGGATGTCCCGAGCTGCACAAGTGACGATTCTCTGACCAGTCAGTGGCCTAACTTCTACTGTCGGCTCAGCTCGGCTGAGGCGGTACCAAAGACCCCCCGGTACTATCCACAACTTTTGCCAATGGAAAGCCAAAAAAGGAACGGTTCCAGACGAGTTGATCCGTGCCATACCATGCAGCGGAAATGATCACATTAGTTTGGATAGTTCTCTAACACTCTGCACTCTTGGGGTATGTACCACATACCACCTCAGCCATATGTCCCCGTACTAACCCTGCCTGCCCTGATGTCTTGCGATCAGTGGCCCTTGATGAGTGTCCTGGCCCAGGCTGACTGTAATTACCCAACAGTAGGAACAAGTAGGCTAATTAACACGTTAAGGAGCAGCAGCCAGCCAACAAGGGCCTACAGCAGTGCCAAGTGTGGGTCTGACAACTTCATCCCCCATCTGTCAACAGGCACACACACACACACGCAGATATGTACCTTTGTGTGTGTGCCGCACAGCATACGACAGGGTCCACCCCTTCTGCACAGAGGAGGTGAACAGAGATGTTGATGGAGTGCGATGAAGTTAAGTGCCTTTTGTTCGTCAGACTGGTGGTACCCCCCCGATGCCCCTGAGCAGGGGGGGTCCTGCCGAGGCAGCGCCATACATCACAATTGGCATCAGCCAGGTGGCACGGCTCTCCGTGCCAGGCCCAGCCTGTGCCGCGCTGTGCCGTGCTAAGCTGAGGAGAGGCAGATCATGTCTTGAAAGTGTTTTTCTGTGTTTGGTTTTCGACCAAAATAGGATTTTGAGGGGATTTTTATTTTCTGGAATAATGTGTAATAAACTGCCATCACCAGGCCATGATGAAACACCACAGTTGAAACTGGCATTATAGTTGAGAAGTAAAGAGTCAGTAGAGATGTCAGTGCCATTCTGCATTCATCGAGTTAATTAAGCAAGTGTTTATCTTTTCCTCCCTGCCAGGTTCAGCCAGATGGGCGCTGCTGCTCACCACAGAACCTGAATGCACAGAAAAGACGATTTAATTAAAATCACCTGGCTGGCGAACATATTGTTGATGGAGAAGAGTGTTATGCAAAAATGTAAGAAGTCGAACAAGTGGCGGTGGAAGAAGTTGAAAGTTGAACGGTCTTGGATTTCTCCCATGACCATCGGTCCTGGGTGCAGTGACCTGTTGGTGGACCAGGATGTGGACCAGGATGTTTTTTTATCAAAGTTAGCAAACGTTGACATGCAGCATTCCAATATTAGCAATAGCTACATCCTCCTACTGACCAAAAGAAAAAGTCACTGCAGTGGTGGTGAGATAGTATTTTCACCATCATCCGTCCTTCTTCTACAAGCTCAGATCGTCCTGCCAGCTGTGCCAGCTGTGTAATGCCACGGCCCACACGGTTTAACCAGCAGCAGCTAATTGCAAACACTGGTAGCTGGCACCGATACAAACCGCTCACCATTACTGTCACGCTGGTGTACCATTACATAGAGACGAACACGTCTAGACATGTAAATAGGAAAAAACACTGCATTGATACCAAACATTCACTCTGCTGCACAACAAGGTTGACACCAGTCTGGACTGCAGTTCAGACAGGTGTCAAGGTTCATGTAGGTAGTCTGATCAGGATATAACGGCAATGAAGGATAATGGGCAACTTTTTGGTGCATTGCCCATACCTCATTTAGCATTCTGGGAGAGGCAGCTGGGATAACATAGTGGGGTGTATGAGCGGTTTTGAAATAGCCGTCTCCATCGCTTCATGTTGCCTGTGTGCCCTTGCCTGCTGGAAAGAGAGATTTATTTGGGTTTACACATTGCTTTTTTCATTCTTTTTCGCCCCTTCTCATGTCTGAGTCCAGGGTGCTGCTCTCGTTCTGTTGTCAAGACAACTGCACACAGCGGCTCTGCCGTCCATTTGTCCGTCTGCCTGCGCCCGTCTGACTACTTTTCACGTGGCCGGTACTTTTCACATATCCGAGTACTTTGCAGACCGAGAGCGATATGTGGTTGCAGTTCGGCAGCCGCATCGGCGTGACGGATCGCGGCGAGGCTGCGTACTGACTGATAAACTGGTCAATTTTGGAGGCTTATGCTGACGCTTACATAAATAGAAAATATCTTCTTTTTTCCCCCAAGTTGCGAATGTAAACTCAAAGAACATTTCCTTTTTTTTTTTTTTTGCATGACCCTGTTGTTGCCCAATCAGCGCCTCATTGTGTCTGTGCCTGGAGTCTGCCGTATCACACTGTTTCAGCGAACAGCACGCTCTCCCCAGCGGCTCGGCTATGCTTCGTATCCAATTGGTTTGATTTCCTCTGTGAAGGAATACAAGACTCAACCCCCCCCCCCCCCCCCCACCCCCCCGCAAACCACCCAACCACCCACCCACCCTCCTGCCTTCTGAAGTGTGGCGGATAGTCTTTTCACACAGTGTAGACCAAGCATTCCTCTCATTCATCAGCTTGTGTATTTGCATTTTCAATTAATTGCCGGCGTCACGCGCCTCGACTCCGAAAGCAGCCCCAGCTTTGTTTGCGACCCTTAATTGCAATCATTACGCAACGCAAGCATCCCGCCTTTGAGTGTTCAATTGTACACTGGGTTTAATTATGGGAACTGAGTTAAAAGCATTACTCAACAGTCTAATAGACCAGATACTGGAGCCGTTTTCTCTGAAACGCAATGAAATGATGGTCGAATACTGAACTGGTAATTGCTCACGGTCGTGGTTGCTGATTTGCATAGCCGCATGGTTTCAAAGAGGATGTTTGAAAACAAAGACGCCGATGCAGTTCGCAGGGATACTCCAACATTTTGGCAAATTAGCTTATTATGCATCACTGAGAGTGAGACGAGAATCATATAATCAATTTCATCACTATCAGTACAGAAGGTTGGCGAGCTGCTTCTCGTCTTCATGCTAAGCTAGGCTAAACACGTCCCACATTGAACGCACAAAGATTAAATTAATATTGTTATGGGCTAATCGAATTTTGCAGAGTTGGGTGCTAGATGTTGGGAGTATCGCTTTCAACGCATTGTGGTTCTCATATCCATGAAGACGCAGATACTTGCAGACATGTCTTATTTATTCATATGCATGCGGACACACACTCACTCACAAATAGTTGTCGCTTCTTGCGTGTGAGCGGTTAGGAACAAAGAGGCGACGTGATGCAAGGGCTCTGTACCTGGGGTTAGAGCCTTGCATCTGGAGTAAATAAGTCACTGGGAGAGTGTGTGCTCACGTCGCAGATCTAAGGAAGCCGCGCGTGCATGCGCATGCAAACATACACACACTTATGCGCATACTCCCAGGAGCAGGCACGGACACACTAATTCAATTTGGCATCTTGCTACAAATGCAGTACACACACACACACACACACTGCCCATCCTGCCACACAGATAGCCGCTGCGCTCCAGTAATGAAGCTCTGTGTGTTGCATTCACGCTCGGCCACTGAGCCAATAACACAAAGGCTGCAGCAGAGAACCCCCCCCCCCCCCCCCCCCCCCCCCCCCCCGCTTCTGCTCTACAGCTCCCTTTTTCCTCCTACCCTCTTACTCTTTTAATTCTCTTCCTTTTTTCTTTTTTTTTTCTCGCTTTACTCCCACCTTTCCGAGCCCCGATAAGGAATCGTCCTGTCGGTGCCATGAAAGAAGCAGGGACAATTTGACTTGAAAGAGAGAGGGAGAGGGAGAGGGAGATAGAATGAGTGCGTTTGAGAGAAAGAAAGACGGGGAGAAGAGGGAGCAATTGTGTACTTGTCAGCGTACGACCAGAGTCTCTGATATAAATCTTAATATCCTATTTAAGGCTTTTCTTCATCACGGGCCCTGATTTATTAGCACGGCTTCCCCTTTCAATTCTTCAGAATAAACTATGAGCTCGCAGTCATGGCCCGGCAGGGCAAATTAAAGCAAACAACAGACTGAGGCGGGCGGCGGTGGAGGGGAGGAGAGTGGACAGGGTTGTATGGGGGGGGGGGGGCGCACTCACACATGCAATCATACCTCTCTCTTACTCTTCCTTTTCCTCACCTCTCTCCATGTGTAAACGGCCGAACATCCGCTAAATGGATATGGACAATCAAGACACGTGTGTGTGTGTGTGTGTGTGTGAGTGTGTGCGTGTGTGTGTGTGTGTGTCTGTGTGTGTGGAGGGGGGGGGGGGGGGGTCTAAGAGAGCACCGGGGAGAGCTTTGTGTAAAAGCTGGATAAATTTGTTTAGGGATCTCCAGTGTATTAGTTGTGAGTAAGTCTGAGAAATCTGAAATCCGCTCAATTAGTTCTGTGTGTGCATTGCTGAGGAGGGTGTGTGTGTGTGTGTGAGCGGGGAGCGAGTGAGGCGTTTCAACTGATGTGTGTGAAGATAATATTGTTCTATGCTAAAGGCTATATTGTATTTGATTACTGTGCATGTCTGCGTGCCCTAAATGTACACTTAATTATGCACAAACTTCAGTATGTGTTTGCGTTCGGGAATGAGGGAAAGAGCGCGGTTTATTCGATTATGCAGAACGGCACCCCGTCGTCGTTATTGACATTGTCATTACTATGCTATTGAACGATTATTGCATCGTATTCATTGATGCATTAACATGTAAGCAACACTTGAATGTTGTAGCTGGTTGAGGTGGGGCTACTTTTAAACTGTTTTGATATACTTTAATCTATATCTCTAGTATAATCTAAACACCATCTATAATACAATAATAACATTTTTTTTATAACTGATTGTTTTTGTGTGTGTGTAAAAATCTTATTTTGAAAAGTAATTATTGCTGTGGGCAAAAAAAGCAGTGGAGCAAAAAGTATGATATTTGCCTCTGAATTGAAGTAGAAGTATAAAGCAGAGAATCTAAACATTCAAGTAAAGTACAAGTATTTCAAGATTGCAGTTGAAAAACACCTCAGTAAATGTACTTAGTTAACTGGTCACCCCTCTTATCTAACAGTTAATGAAGCTTACCTCAATGTCACCTTTTATTTTGGCGCTCCGGGGGAAGTCTACTGACCTCACGTCCAAGAAAATACCCATGCGACACACCTTTCAAAGCCAATCGATATACAGCCGGGCATTTCCTCTGGGGAGGCCTGCCTTTGTGCGTTTGTGTGCGGCGAGCAAATGCACAGTCAGCGCACGGGGAGGGTCGGTATGGGGAATAAATGACGGGCAATGAAAGACACCAACAGAGGGAGCAGGAGGAGAAGATTTAAATGATACACACATTGAAATCTGAAGGGTCGAGAGTGGAAGCACGGAAACTAGAGACTTCTGGATGGAGGGATGAGGGATAGAGTGATCTATAGTGACACCAGCAGACGAGGGGAGGTCACTGAATACATTCTGATATGGATCGGGGGAAGTGTCTGCTCCATTTTTCATTTCAAATATTTGGAAAACCTCTTACCATATTCCTAATACAACTCTTGCAGGATCAATCGTCTTTCATTTTCCCCCTTCTCGGACAGTTGTGATTGCATCAGCCGTGATTTCCCTGCGGGCGAGACGCAGCACAGACTTCACCCGCCGGTCAATCAGCCGCGAGCTAACTGATCACCATCCAATGGCGAAAAGGCCAGTGAGGTCAAAGACTTTGTCACCCATGACCCTGCGCCTCTGATCCCTGGGTCTGGTCCGGCGGGAGTCTGGCGTAGGGACGCCGGTTTAATCAATAGCAGGGCCGGCGTGCAATAAAACGAGGGCTCTCCAGGGAGGACTCAAATAAACCACCAGCATCCCCGAATGGCCAGGCCGTCTGTCAATCAACTAGTTTTGCCCCTGTTCAGCGTTTTTTTTTACAACCATGTTTGTTTTTATGAGCAGTGACAGAGAGGGGATTTGAACAGAGCGTAACAATTATGTGACGGGAATAAACTCAGAGATGGTGGTTTCCCCCCTGCTGTTTGGAGTAATTTATCATTTTAACAAGTTAAACAGCAGTTAAGACAAGCGTATCAGCTGACCCAGTTCATCTAGACCTGTCATTTGCTTAGCCAAGGGTGAGGACACAATAAGGTCAGATGTCCAGAATATACATATTTATAAATCCAGCGATTCAACACGTTCATAATAATGTTAGTATAAACCCAAATATGAAGAAGAAATATCAAATGTCAGTAAAACATTTTCTTTTCTTATCCATAGTCTGATATTTGCAGTACATTTTTAACCCCAAAAGAGTACGTGAAAGTAGTATAGTCTTCCTCAATCTATAGGTTATGGCCGCATGTATGTTGTCTATGAGGCAAAACCCATAGTGACGTAGTATTAACAGGGAGAGAGACTACTCGTGGTGCTTGAGAGGGGAGGTGGATGGGTCAAACAAACGCAGGACTTTCAGGAGACCACTGTGTTCAGGGTCCCAAAGTTTTGTTTCGTTATTGTGAAGTTACGTTCGTGACGTTTTTTTGTAAGCTTAACTAAGTGGTTTTGACGCCTAAACCTAAGTTTACGTATCTATTTTAAGCCCAACCATGAGGTTTTACTAAACCTAACTATGTGGTTTCCTCACCTAAATCTAACGTCCGTTGTGTTGCCTAAACCTCACGTTGAATTGTTTGAATTGTGTGGTGGCGGCACCTCATTTTACACATTACTCAATGAGGTCATTTTCCACGTATTTCTGTATCGCTGTGAGCACACAGAGATGTTACAACATTTTTATCAACTTAGATTAGATGTTGGCGCTTAAACAATAAGATGCACCTGTTTAGAGAGATTGAATTGAGCAAATCAAGCTAAAACTGGAAATAAATGGGGGTTAAAGTATGCTTTTAGAAGTGGAAACCACGCCCTCATGTACAGTTGACAGACCCATGAGTGATTCTGGGTTTATATGGAATTGTGTTTGGGGATGACAGAAACAGCATGCTTGGATCACAATGGCAAATCACATCAGACTATTTGTCCTGCATGCTCCCTGCTCCTATCAAATTACTGTTTCTAGGCAGTTTTATTTTCACACAACCGCTCTCTCTCTGTTCCCTCTCGCCTCCTTTTTTTTTTTTTACCAAAGAAGCAGTTCACCTCTTCTCGTTTCCTTCTCTTCTCCTGATCAAACCTGGGGCCCAACCTTCCATCCGATCCTTCCCTTTCTCTCTCTCTTCGACCATCTCTCCGTTCATCTTTCTTTTATCTCCGTCTCATCGAGGTCTCCGGTGGGAGCAGAAGGGGTGACAGGCGTGTGTCTGCCTGGCCCTGCTGTCTGCCTTTCTAATGAGCCTGAAACACAGGGGGTCAGCCTATTATGGAGATGAGGAGATCCAGGCAGGCCAAAAGGTGACGGACCTCGCTAATAGGGGGCCCTCTCCTTCCCTCCGCCCCTCCCTCCTACCTCTCCTCTCCTTTCCTCCTTACTCCTCTCCTCTCCTAAGTCTAGCCTGTCCTGCAAGGTCTAATGAAGAGGGCTCATATGCTAAACAGGAGCTGTGGCCTCCTGCTCATCCTTCCTTCCCTTTTCCCCTTTATCTTTTCATCCTGAAGGTTGTTTGAAGTTTCTCGCCGCTCAATCATCTCCCTCGGCCCAGGGCCACCTCTGTTTGTCTGCTCAGCCTCAGTGGGGTCCCTTTGTAGCCGGGCCCCGGCGCCGGAGCCCCGCTTTACGCTCCCTCCGGTAGAGGGAAGCGCGTGCGTCCGCACGAATGCACTTGCGAGTGAGCTGTATTTTCTCCAGTCTCTCCTTTCAAATCATATGCAGCCCTCGCCTTCCTCTTTCTCTTTGGCCTCAGTCAGCCAGGGCAGCTTTGAAATGCAGCCGGAGCTCAGCGACACGGGGACGACAGAAGACAGGGACTTCGACTTTTTATAGATTTGACTTTGAAGCTGGGGATGGCACACACACACACACAAACACATATACTGCACGGGCATGAGCACCTTTTTTTTTTCAGTGGTAACTCATCATCGGATATCACCCCTCCTGCCTCCGCTCAGGATTTTTATTGTATTTTAGTAAGCAATCCAGTTTATTTCTCAAGGGCAAAAACGGTGAATTAACCCTGGGTAAATATGGACCTGTGGCTGTTTAATATTGAGTTGTTGCCTTGATGAATCCGGGGGGCTGCATTCAATAGCCCTTGGTGCAAGGTGAAGCAGCGGGGTCAAACCTCCTCGGGTATAGCGGCTCATTAAAAAGTAAAATAAAAAAAAAAAGTCTCCCTAACCTGCCTCGTTAGCTCTTTCTTCGATGCTTGATTTTTCTTTCGAGCTCCCACAGATGTCTTCTGTTTTACTGTTCGCCAGTCAAAAGCTGCCCGGGTGCTTTCGGTTGCTAGGTCAAATGGAATGATTTAAACAGGATGCCATTCATTGGTCAGATCAGGTGATATGCAGATCAAAGCTGCCACGCTGTGCCAATGCCTGGCAAAGAGAACCACATGCCAGGAATACTCTGAGATGGTTGTTGCTAGGGGAGATTTGGGGGTTCGGGGAGCTGCGACAAATACACCTGTATTTATTTTAGGAGGCTTTGTGCATCACTTACTTGGCAGTTTTTGGGTATTCCTGAAGATTTTTTCCCAAATCCAATAAAACCTCATGCTCACTCAGGCTGCCCATTGGACCGGAGAAGTACTCCCCGATGAAATTATCCGTATTTGAGAAAATTAACAATCAATAATAGTGACAAAGGGGATGTTAGCACTTCTGAGGCCATCCAAGTGTCAAATCTAATCACACACTCCTCAGCTAGTATTTGAGACAATTTATTAATAAAATTGTATTAATAAAATGCTCCAGGCTCCTGTAATTATCTGATTGTCAGTGCCTGAGGTTCCTGCCTCTGAGGGATATTTAGTGTCATAGCTGAACTCACAGTGAGAGGTGGTCCCGATGATTAGCCCCTGTTAGCGTCAGGTCTCATCTACTTCTCTGTGTTATTCCTTAGCATTAGTCTAATGGCCCAGGAAACGCAGATAATGACTCTCAGCGCAGATTAGCATCTGCCGCTGCTGCCGCAAGACAAAGAGCACACACACACACACACACACACACACACACACACATTGCACATATGTGGACATTGGCAGACAGAGGCTATGCATTAACACATAATCACACATACACATAGAGAGAGGTGCAAATGTACCAATGGAGGCTGCGGAGCAAATTACATGCATGGTTTAGCAAAGGATCCTGGAGACGAAAACAGGTGTTTCTCAAAATCAAGAAAGGATCCTTCAACGGAATCCCACCGAGAGACTGTTGAAATGTTGAGGATCCTTTGATTTCTACCGAGGACCGAGTCCTTAGGTTCAGGGGATTTTCAAGGACCTCTTAAAAACACTCACACTCCTATACGCATGAGGCATTTCCTGTCCCCCGATTTGGAAACAGGGGAAACATCATAGTGAACTTTCAGTTGTTTCACCTCAGCAGACTGACACAATCTGTTTCTGGACACATTTTAGGCCAGAAATTGCCAATCCAGTTGCTGGATTCAATTCGGTTCAATTTATTTTGTAAATAAACACAAATCACAAATTGGCCTAAGAGGGCTTTACAATCCGTGCACATACGATATCCTCTGTCCCAGGACCCTCACATTGGTACAGGAAAAAGTCCCCCCCCCCCCCCCCCCCCCCAAAGAAAATGGAAGACACCTCAGGGAGAGCAACTTCCAAGAATGGACAAGATAACAGAGTTACAACACATTCAATGCATATGAAAATGATTCATATAATGAGAGTAGTTAGCATGATGGAAAAATGACGACCACTAATAATTACAGCAGCAGTGGATATAATAATAATAATGATGATAAAAGCATTAACGGTATCGGCAGCAATAGATTGGGACTAATGATAAGGATGGGTCGCAGTAGGTGTCAGCAGGGCCACGGCAAGACCACGGTCCAGAAATAACCACGATCCACGGAAACCTGCGAGGCGAGAAAAACACAAACACTACGGGGAAGAAGCAAAGTTAGTAATGTGCATTAATGGGACATGAATTTATATCTTCACTCATATTAGATCTACAAGGCATAATTTAAAAGTTTGCTGCGACTTTCGTCACACAGCGACAGACTTGCTCAGCGAGTTATTAATAGCACCGAGGCTAGCAGAGAGAGAGACAGCGGGGTAGAGGCAGCATATTTTCACATCTAACTCTGTGAGTTAAGTCTTTATTTTGACCAAACCACAGCTGGTGATTGTATGAACAGTGGAAAGACTAACCAAGATAGATGTGATGAGTGTCATTTTGTTTGTGTCGAGTTTGAACGAATTGTGTATTTTGGTTATAGATTCTAATTATCGTGTTGATTTAAAAAAAAAAAATCCATATTCTTAGAAACTGTAAAGTCCTAAGCTACACACATCAATGCTGGTGCTCTTGTTGACATTTCTTACCAAATTTCTCTCCTTTTCATGGTTTTTAAGGCTCAAAACGCCCTCTACTGCTTTAAATCAGCCAATGTGAGATAAAATCGACCGGTTGGGACAAATCTACGTCATAAAATAATAGGATAATCCCAACACCCCCTCCTCACCTCTCTCCACAGCGTCTATCTTTTTATACTTTTTCCGTAACCGGCTGTGTAGCATTACCTTCACAGCAAAGCGAGCGGCGGTCCGTCTCCAAAGCTGCCGCCCGCTCTCCTCCCGGCGAAGTCGTCTTTCAGCGACGGCTGAGTGAGGCTGAGGGACCGGATCCTAATTCTCGTCTTATTTGCGGTCTGATGAACAGTAAACTCATCAAATTCAGTGCAGGACTTTTACTTGTGATGGAGTATGTTTTCACTATGTGGTTTTAGTACTTTCAAGCATCCCAATACTTCCATCTAAGTCAAATTACATTTTTTTTCCAAGAGTTTCAACTGTATATAAAATAGTGGATGAAAGGGAAAAACGAAACTACGGAATATCCATTTAAATGAAGAAGTAGAGCTCATTTATTCTATCACTGAAATGTCATACACGCATCCTTAGCTTCCTCTTAACTGATGGCCACTGGCAGTACTGCTGCTGCTGTGAAATAGAGCAATACAGAGAGCAGTTACACACCAGCCGAAAACCCCAAAATGTACTGTGTGTGTGAGCGCTTGGAGGGGGCCCAAGGCTTCGTCTGTGATGTGTTTTCTGAAGGACTCCTCGTGTGTGGGTTGCAATGCAAATGAGTGTGTGTGTGTGTGGGGGGGTTTCTAAACGTTTCTCTGCCCCTGCATGTGTTTGAATGTTTACAGCCAGAATGGTTGAACTCTGTGTGTGTGTGTGTGTATCTGCTTGCTTTTGTGCATGTATGCATGAACGCAGGCCTCTGTGGGCATGTGTGAGGCGATCCCTCCTGCAGGGCGGTGGAGTGGGCAGAAGAGAGGAGGCATTTCTTTTTTCTCTGTGCCGTCTGAAGTCGAGCCGCCTATAAAGAGGCCTCTTCACGTGCGGCTCGCCGGTGATAGATAGTCACTTATGCTGCGGCTGACATCCAATCTGGCATCAGTGATTATAAAGCCCTCACTTCTTGATGTGTCCCTCCGTAGCAGCCGGACCCCCTCTGCTCAAACACAGAAATCCCATTTTCTATCAGAGGGCAGTGAAATGAGATTGTTTCTAAGGCTGTGCGTGTTTCTTGGTGTGTCTGCATGTAGGAGAGCGGACAACGGAGAGTCCACCGGGTGAATGCATGCGCGCCGTTGTGTCGTTTCTCCCTAATCCAGTCTGAACTAAATCATAATGAATCCGGAGCAAGTGCACACTGTTCAGGCTTTATTCTCTTCTTCTTTCTCTTTACTTTTATCCCCCTTCTTTTTACAGAATACCTCAATCTCTTCATAACCCCTCTCCCTACACTAATCTCTCCTCACCTGACCCGTCCTGTAGCTTCTTGATCACTAACTATCCCTCTGTGTGGCAGAACCCGCCGCTGTGATCAAGACTTGTGCACACACCAGGTTGGCATTCACCAGGAATCTGTAAGCCCAGCATGGAGGCTCCTTTGAGACAACTACACAGAAATACATACAGACTGTGATTAGACGGTGCCGCAGGGTGCTGTGTGTCTGCATGTATCTGTGTGTGTGTGTGTGTGTGTGTGTGTGTGTGTGTGTGTGTGTGTGTGTGTGTGTGTGTGTGTGTGTGTGTGTGTGTGTTGATATGGTGCCTTTGTGTGTGCGAATCAGAAGCCTGTGTCTTCTGTGGGTTTTTTGTTAGCCGCCTGCAACACCAATCTCACTTGATCCGGAGGGAGTCTGGTGCACCCTTAATAAGCCTCTACTCATACAGAACAAACAGCTCCAGAATTAGCCATTATACATGGACACCAGTCCAAACCCCCACAGCCTGGCTCTGTGCCATCTCAGGCCAGTCATGTATGACTTCATGTGTGTGTGTGTGTGTGTGTGTGTGTGTGTGTGTGTGTGTGTGTGTGTGTAGCACAAACACCAGCAAACTACCACCATGCAGAGAAAAGTTAGATGAATTAAACTTCAATTAAAGGTCCATGAATCAAATTTTTCTTTGTTTGTTTTTTAACATTAGCAAAGGATTATAGTATAACTATGTGATACAAACGTAATGTTGAACCCACCCAGCTCTGAGCCTTTTAGGCCATTTTCTATCATTGTTTTTGCAACCCCGCTCTATTCATAACTATCCAAAGCGGACAGCGGTTTTCAATAAGAAAAGCTCCAATAAACCCACTGTACGCTACCTGATCAGCAGCAAATGGCAAACCAAGCTAACATAGTGGAGCATTTAGCAACCGAAGAGCCAAATGTGTTGTCTTGGGAGATGGTGGGTGACCAAAACGGAGAGTTGATATTCAACAGAAACACCATCTCTGAATGAATGCTAATTTAATCTTTTTTTCTGCTGGACATGTGAATAGCCAACTGTTTGCTAACACGTTTTCCACAACAACTTCATAAGGTAATGAGTCAGTTTTCTGTTTACAGCTTGTTCCAAGTGGTCCAGAAACAATTAATGCAGCTTAAAATCTCTTTAATTTCAAGTGTATCTATTAATGTTAAATGTCTCCATAAAGGCAAATCCTGTATTTGTTAATAAGATCAGTTTTATTTGATCAATTTAAATCGCCTTGAATGATGAGGATCCGGATCAGAGATGTTACAGAAGGAGCTGTGTGGCTTATTCTGTATTCTGTGTAAATGTCTGATTGTCTGCCACTGAATTCTCAAGCTCCTGGTGTCCCTCTATGTCAGACTTGTCAAATTTGATTTTCCTCTGCTCTGATTACCGTACACCAGAAACAGAAGTATCCGTGCTGCATAATACTCTTACAAGGTCAGAAATATGTCCTGCTGCAAAGCCGACATGATTGCTAATGGAAGTACTTCATGTCCTTTCAGCAGAAGCATAAAAATGTTTTTTTAAATACCACATCCCCACGTCCTCCATTAAAGAAACCTTTCCTCCTCTACTTTTCCTATTTCATGTGGTATTTTGAGACTCACCTCAGAAGAAAATGCCATGAAGACAAAAAAAAAAAGTCAAAGCCTGGATATTGTATGCTTAAGCAGCTGGCGATAATGATGCTGCTTTGAGTCACTAATGGATTTTCAGAATAGCTCTTGTCTGCCAAGTAACAGCTTGACCCCTCTTTTCTTGTGCTTTTTATCATCCGAGGAAGGAAACAGCCCAAGTGCGTTGTGCATTCTTTCACATTTCCTCAGTGTGGCTGTATGAATTCAGAGAAGAAAGTCTGACATTGAATCTGAGATTGTTGAAAAATGACATTCTGAGATTAAAGTCTCTTGAGAACAGTGACGCCTCTTAAATTAAACATCATTTTTTCAAATTGGCTGTTGCAGGTGTTCCCTTATTTTTTTAGGCAGGTGATTGGCGCGGTTGTGGCTCCGCAGGTAGAGCGGGTTGTCCTTCAACCACAATGTTGGCGATTCGATCCCCGCCTGCTCAAAATACCATGTATGTATGATTTGGCAACATGAAAACAATGCAACAATGTGAAAAATCGCTCGTATTGATGGACCTAAAAAGAATTATCACCTGAATCTCACTTTAGTTTTGCAGAGCTTCATGGTGAGCTCAGCTGATTTGCAACTTTACTGTTTTAGTTCACTCTCGCTGCTTTCAAAGCCTTGTTTTTGACCGCGGCATGCTGCTGTTTTCAGAGGGGGAAAAGCTCTAAAAACACTGTACACTACCTGCTCATCCCCAAACATGAGTTAGGGACTAGCTGGTAAACATAGTGGAGCATTTAGCATCTAAGGAGACAGATTCTTCCCTCAGGAGTTGATAGAAAACAAAAACAGAGCTGAAGGAGACTGAATGTATAGGACTGACTTTTGCCAAGTGGGCAGAAACACGACTCCAAATGAATGATAATGTTAATGTGCCTGCTGGAGTGGTACATAAGCAACTGTTCACAACAAGTTTGTGGTATCAACTTAAAGGGTGATTTTTTCAAATTGTACTCGTGTTGCACAACTTGTTTCTTCTAACCCCCAAGTGTAAAAAAAAAAAAACTATTGCTGTTCTTTCCTCATAATCATCATAAGAGTTCAGCGAGGGTACCAAACCGCCACTGTTCATTTTATAGTAATTTATGGTTGTAAGAGACATACAATTGCGGAAAATTCTATAAATGCCAGTCTCATTATCTTTTCAATGCTCTGCAGTAGCTGTGAGGAACTGTTAATTAAAAAATAAATAATTGCGGTTTCAAAAGTGCAAGTTGCCGGAGCACTATTAAATACACACAAGCACTCAAGCCTACACGTGCACGGACGCTCTCTTTCTCTTAAGCGCACGCACGCACACACAAACACACACACACACACACACACAAAGGGTTGACCCTGTCCTGATGATTTTGAAGAGAGCGGGGACAATAGAGCTGATTTATAAAACAGTGAAGAGCTCACGAGAATCCCACATCCTCGACTAAATGCATCTTCTTCTTTTATCACTTATCACTGCCGTGTTGACACATTACCTCGTGTTAGTGGGAATGTCTATTGATGGGTTGTGTGTGAATGAACAGTACGTTTTTGAACCCCCTTCAATGTGTCTTTGTGGTGAAATGTACTTGAGGAAAAAGGAAAACTGAGGTGCAGAAAAGTTTTGAATAACATGAGACATGAAAAACTATGAAAACTATTTAACCACATACACACAAACGCTTGTCAATACTGTATTTTCTGAGGTAAGTCTCAGCATCTTGTACTATTTTGTCACATCATAATTAAGGAAATGAGAGATGTATGATTTTGGTATTTAACGCCAGACAGCCTGTTGTTTTCGTCCCCTGTGGATGATTCCTGCCTTCTTTGATTAAAGCCTCCCTTGTAATTGGTGTCACAAGTGCTGCAAACACTCTGTGTTTATGCGAGTAATCAGTGGAGGCAGTTTTATACAACCACTGCAGGATTCGGTGAATCTTTCTGCAAAGATCACAATGCTCACGGGAGCCATTTTTGGTTTCCACTAATGAAGATCACACCATTTCGAAAGCTGATGATCATGGGTATCATTTCTGGACGGCTTTTGTCTTTTCACTGTATAGCGCTGCAGAACACAGCGATCACAATGCGTTTTATTTTTCAAAACCTTGAAATTTATGGTGAAAAAAAATTGGCAAAAACTGATTTTCAATAACACAAAGATGGGACTTGGATTTAAACAAAAAAATGTATGTGCTGCGCAAACATTCTTGAAACATTTATTGATTTGGTAATTATTCTGATAGACTCTGATACATAATCAGCGGCTAACTAGTGCTTTCTCTTTTTCCATTCACTTTCTTTCCGTGGATGTATTTTCAGCAGGAGACAGGCCTCCCTGTCTTCTTGCAGCAGAAAACACGATTGTTGACATAAAATACTTCGCTCCTTTTAAAAACTATTGTTTTAGTCCACTAAGAAGACATTTTATCAGGGACTGATATTCTGTGGGATAAAAGGGAGAATTCATCTGCCTGTTATAACACGTTAAAGGGACAGGTCAACCCACTTCCCCATATAGTCCCATCATGTTGGAGAGAAGGCGGACATCTCTACGGTTAATATCTCCAAAACTTGAAAACTCACTCACACAAAACTCACACAAAAACAATTTGGATTGAGTGATAGCACTGCAGGTACAAGAGGAACATTTTTGATTTTGGGGTGAACTGTCCCTTTAAGACTTTGAAATCAGTTGAACACCCTGATGGATAAAGACAAGTTCCTGTAGAGATAGGATGCAGCTTAGCACGCTATCTCTCTGGTCTCTTTGCTCAAATAGACCAGGTACGCTGAAAAAACAGCTTTGCATCCGTGTCAGGCATCCGATTGTTACAGTAATGACCCCCCCCCAAAAAAACACCCAATGTGGGTGGGGAAGATGATCAAAATGAGATGCCCCATAAAGGACCTCATCATCGAGCCACCTTGGCTGCATGAACAGCAACACACAGGCGCACAGAGCTCTCTTTCACACCAATTTTCCGGCCATCACAGCGGTGATAAAAGACACCGGGGCACAGGAGGGGAGTCTCCCTAATGCGCTCTCCCCACAGCGGGGAGCACCATCTCCCCCTACCTGCTCCCCCCCCCCCCCCCCCCCCCCCCCTTTCCCCCGTAGGCCCCGGCTAGATACATCCACACTAATTGGATTAGCCCCTGACAGCAATGCACTGCTGGGCCTCGGTAGCGCAAACACGCGCTAATAAATTGCGCGGGGAGAGAATTAGCGCTTTTCACTATAATTTACGAGATTAAAGGAGATTATGAGTGGCAGAATTAAGTAAGTGTGTGAGCCCCTCGACGAGAGCGGGGAGAAGCTTCTCTGACCTTGGAGCTGTGGACCGGCACCGTGCCCCGGACAGTCAGACACACGGTAATTAGCCTGCAGACGAAGTAGCACGCCAGCAGACAGGCTAATAATAGTGTCATTGCTATTAATAATGAGAGTGATAATGGCGCTCGTAATTATGACAGTCATAATCATAATGATGTAAATCATGTTGCCGGAGTTAGCGCTTTAATAGTTGTTGTGCGTGTGCGTGTGTGTTCGGAATAACATGAAGGTGATAGATTAATTTGAGGGTGTGTTTATGATTTAATGTCATTAGAAGCTCAGTGTGTTTCCATTGGATTATTGTAACGCTGCCTTGTTGTCGGAGTTGCAGCTCATCTGTCTCAGCAGCGTCTCGCTGTCTATCTGTTGCTCGTGTTTATGGAAAGTAGGCCATTTCCTCTGCTGCTCTCATTCTTTTTTAAACTCTCTTTCACACACAAACAGAGAAAAATCACACGATGGCTTCGCACTTTTATTGCAGCCCATCACCAACTCCATTGCTCCTCTCATGAGGCATCAGTAACCCTCCTTCCCCCCCCGGGCCTTCCCACTGAGGTTAGAGAACACAACGCTGCTCCACATTATTTTGCTCACATACACCTTCTTTTTTTTTTTTTTACAGGTGCCGGCCGACCTTTTCCCAGTCCCTCTCCTCCTTGACCTTTCGCTGGTCGTCATTTCTGCTTTGTCCTTTTGTTTCGCCCCGAGGCAATATCTCACATTTGGCGCTGGGTAATTTATTTACTGCCTCTCTGAAGACTAGACGCACACACACACACGACTGCCCATAACAAGTGCATTTCTGTCAGTCCATCTCTCTTTCACTGTCTTTTGCCTCAAAGGCACACAAATGCACACTTGCAGGAGGTGTGAACGGAGCAAACTCCTGTCATAAAAAAAATATTAGCGCCTCACTGAAATAAACTCAGAGACGTCCTGTAATCGGCAGAATTATGTTGTTCCTCGCATTTGTGTTTCTCTATGGAGGAAGTTCAGCCTCTTCTGTGGAGTGCCATAATCCTGCAGGACTATTGTTGGGTTATGAGACTTTCGCGATTGTTGGGATTTTATGCGGAACGACCTACTAAATAAGCGACTCCTCCAATTTCACCTTCTCCAACTCCATTTCCCCCCTTTTACTCTGGCGACGCATGCCTCTGTTTTGACTGACTGTCAGTCAGCCTAAGTAGCGTATGATTGAGGTTTATTGCAGCAGATTTAGGAACCTCTGTTCATATTTGCCGGAGGCTCTTTTTCTCTGCTGATGGGTGTGTGTGTGTGTGTGTGTGTGTGTGTGTGTGTGTGTGTGTGTGTGTGTGTGTTGCTGAATTCATTACCAGGCACTGGCTTGGTACATTTCTGCTGTAGGTGGCAGCATCTCTCAGTAGCTATACTGCTCTGCCAGAGTTGAAGTTTGCCTCAGGGGCACAGTTCAAATCAAGACTTACTTTGATTTCTGAGAGCAGATCTGCTCAGCTGTTGACCCAGACCCACTGCGCTCCCTCTCATAGATACCTCACGTTAAACATCACTGCTCCATCAAGGGCCTGCGCGAATACTACTGAGCGGGAGCAGTACAAAACTCACATTAGAATAGCTGGCTGCCAAAACCAATCCTTAAATCTCCTGATGATAATCAAGATAAAAAACCGAACTTGCCAAACGCTTTCTCTAACGGGAAAGTAGCTAAAGTCTGAATTGATCCTGACGATATTCACTATGAGCCATACAGTTTCTCAGCTGAGGGGAATGTTACATATGCAAACTCATTGAGCCATACGTAGTATGCCACACAGAACGAAGCAGTGCTATTACAGCAGTATGTTTTTATATTTTTCTGAGTAAGAATACTGTATGACACACTATTTGCCAATTTTTGCTCTTACTGAGCCACTGAATGTGTTTGGAGTGCTCTCTGACCATTAGCCCTGCATGAAATCACAGGTATCACAGATTAATAGTTCACTCTATTATTAAATCAGTATGATGTTTACGTGCATATGAAATACGGTATAATTCCTTCATTGGATTAGGGTCATAACTGCAGTTGATTGCCCACACATGCCCATCACTGGGGCCTTGGGGGAAAATGAGGGCAATTTTATTAATAGAGAGTCCTTTCACAGTATCAGTTGTCAGTCTTCCTCCTCTCATTTTTCTTTGCCTGTTGACTTCATGTGATATTAACACTTTACATCTACGCAGCATCCTCCGTACACCAAAAGAAGGCACAGCAACTAAATGCCATTTTGGATTTGCTGCCAGGTCCGTTTTACACTGCTGGTACAGAACACCAATTAGAAAATTGATTATTGGTATTTATCCAATTGATAAAAAAATTGTCAAAAAACGAAAGGGAATTTCAAATTTCAAATGCTAATTTGGTTTCTGGGGGTCCAAAATCTGAAGACTGTATGATACACTTACTCACAAAAAGCCACTGATGAATTTGTTCAAGCATTCAGATAATCGTCTCCGTCAGGCTGTGTGACCGAGCAGAATGTGTGCATTATCCGTACTACAATACCCATAAGCCCTAGGGTTTACACTGTCAGCCAACCAATTAACTCCAAATGCTCCTGTCAGCCAATTATGCTGAAATAATGATACTTTGGAATCCCCCAACCACCAGCGCGCACACACACACCCACACATAAACACACACGCACAGATGCCACCTTACTTCATCAGCATGCCAGCTACCCTGTATTTGTATATGTGTGTGTGTGTGTGTGTGTGTGTGTGTGTGTGTGTGTGTGTGTGTGTGTGTGTGTGTGTGTGTGTGTGTGCTGATGATGAAATAGCCATCTGCCACGGGCAGGCGTGTGTGAATCCCAAATGAAGATGAGTTGCTGGCTTCAAACAGCAGCAGCCTGTAAATTGTAAATGAACTGAGAGAGGCATTGCTGCCTCTGGGACAACCCGACCTGTATACCTACACAGCACCAGAGCCTCACACACCCGCAGATAAAGAAACACTGGTCAATTACTCCCTTTTCTCCAATTTAATCCCTTCTCTCCCCTTCCCGTTTGATTTTTTTTCTCCTCCACCCTCCCTCTATCTCTCTCTCTCTCTCTCTCTCTCTCTCTTTGAAGACGATACCATCGGAAGTGGGTCAACAGAGAGCAATGTCAGCTGTTTGCTGATATTTGTAGAGCGAGAGTGCGATGTGTGTGTGTGTATGTGTATGTGTGTATGTGTGTGTGTGTGTGTGTGTGTGTGTGTGTGTGTGTGTGTGTGTGTGTGTGTGTGAGTGTTAGAGAACGAGAGAGAGAGAGAGAGAGAGAGAGATTTACATTGTGTTTGATGTGAGTAAGCCCGGCGCTGTGTTCATTAAGGTGCTCTCAAGGTCTTGCGTACTCATGATCAAATGATATGATGATAACAGTCCAGCCCTAATAGTTGATGGCAATTTACGCTCTTACTGACAATTTGTGTCTATTAGAGGCACTCCATAAAACTGAAGATATACAACTTAAATCAATTTCAATGTCGCCCCCCCCCCCCCCCCCCCATTACAAATGAAACCTTTGATTTCAATGAATTTGACACTCGAACAGATTTCTTTTTCTTTTTTTTTTTCTTTCATCTACCGAGGGAAATTATACATTGTTGAAGCACCGAGCTGAAGTTCCACCTCTTACTACAAAAGACATTTTGGCATGAAAATGAGTCTTGCGCTGAAACATGACTGTGATTGCTGCTAATGTGGTCCATTTGCGGGACCCTAAAGTTGCCGAGGTAATCGCTCATAATTGTCAAGCTATACGGAACAATGAACACCAAGTTTTGAAGTGACTCTTTCACCCTAAAAACCTTTCCACTAGCAGCAGCATTGGATTCGATAAACAGACGTTTTGGTTTGTCACAGCAGGAAAAGCGCAAGTGAAACCAATTTCTTGAGCGATGTCTCACATCCACACCAAGTGTCCCAGTTGGCCATGCCAGTCAGCCACTATGCACAATACCAGGAGCTACAGCTCACCTCAACAGATCACAGTCGGTCTCAAGCTGTGAAAAAAGCTCTATCAGGAAAGTGAGCAACATACCAAAGCTCCATATGGATGAAAACGCTTTTTTTTTTTCTTTTTTTTCCTGCAAGGTGTGTGTTGTGAGTGACAGAGCTCTAATGCATCAAAGTCAAGCAAATGCATTAGAAATCATGAATGTTTGTGTGAGACCGTGCAGCTACGCGGCGACAGCAAAGGTGGGACGTCTCCCTTCACAGCTCAGCGGTGTCAATCACAGTCAGGCTGCTGTGTAGCTCCCATTATACAGTCATATCTGTGTGTGTATATGTGTGCTTATGTGTGATTACATTTGCTATAGGAGAGCTCGTGTGTACAGTACATGTATGTGTTTTCACGTCGGGCTGCGAATGCATCCTGTCTTGTGTGTGTGTGTGTGTGTGTGAGTCGCCTCTGCACATGCATTGGCGTAGACGAGCACCACATGAGACCCGTCAGACACAAAGGGGGTAATATATGTATAGAAGGGCCTCCGTGTCCCAGTCTTATGGAAATACAGTCTAGCTCACTGTCTCTCCAGCGCCCTGCTAATGCCTGCTGCTAAACCCCAAATGGACCATTATATGTCTGCAGAGTGGGGAGGGTCAAGAGACCCCTGATGGAAAATGGGAATGGGGGTAGGGACACATTAATTCAACTTAAGTCGAGTGACGCGCCACGTGACGAGCACTCAAATGGGATGCGCTCGTGCGGCGGGGTGCGCACAAACTACATCCGCCGCACCTAGCAGATGCACAGATCCACCTAGAAAGGGCTAAATATGTACACACACACAACTGTGTGACACATGTGCATCACGCAGGATATGCATGCATGATTAACTGCACTGGATTCAGAGGGACACACACACACACACACACACACACATATAGACACACTTATCTTGGACTCCAAAGCCCGTGATGGACCTAACTCTGTCCCATAATCTACACTGGCCACATGCTTAGGAGATCAATGCCGTGATTACACCAGAATGGCTCCAGCTCTGTGCAGCGCTCAGCTCTGCTCTGCTCTTCTCTCCTGTGCGACCTTATCTCCCCGGCTTAATCAAATTGCCAGTTAGAGGTAGAGGCCGGTGCTGAAGGTTGTGGATGGGAGATAGCCCAGAAGAGAGAGAGTGTATGTGTCTGTGTGTGTATGTGTGTGTGTGTGTGTGTGGGTGTGTGTGTGTGTGTGTGTGTGTGTGTGTGTGTGTGAGAGAGAGAAAGAGAGGGATAATGAACACCAGCGAGCTGCTCCGCTCCGCCTCAGAAAGGGAAAGGTGTTATAATAGATGTGGACAGACGTTCTCTGTCAGCAGCCGGTGCTCAATTCAGCCTCTCATCTCCTGCATTAACACCCTCGTGCCATCCCTTCCCTTGCCCCCCCCCCCCCACCCCCCCACACCTCACCGCTCCGACAGTCCTCCTCTGTAACCTCTCGCTGTATCTGGCCATCAACCTCCCTCCTTCCCTCCCTCCCTCCCTCTTCCCCCGTCTCTTCCCTGCTGCAGTCTGACACCCCATCTCTTTTTATTTGCCCCCCCTGCAAACTCTCTTCCTCTTTTCCCTGTTCTCCTCATCCTCTTCCCCTGCTCCCTGCAAACTCTCTTCCTCTTTTCCTGTTCTTCCTCATCCTCTTCCCCTGCTTCCCTCCCTCTCTCTATCTGCAGTCTCTCACTCAGATCTACATATCTTCAGCAGTAATTGACATTTTCCATTTGCCAGCCTCTTTCCCTATCGGCTGCCAGCCAGCGTCACCAAGGCAACTGCGATAGGCCCCTGTGCTTGGCAAGAGAGAAACACTGGGAGGAGGAGGGAGGAGGGAGGAGGGGGGGGGGGGGGGGGTATAGGTCTGCCTCTGCACTGGCTTCTCCTCTCCCCTGGCACACACACACACACACCCACCCACACACTCCTTTGACCTGACAGGACCCTCGGCAGCCCGCAAAGGGAATAATTATTAGGCAAAAGAAAAATCATGAAGGTGGCGTCCAATAAAGGCATTTAAGCTAATTTAAGGGATTAATGAGCATTTTATGATACCCCAGGGCAGAAAGGGTGAGCGAGAATGGCCATGTGCTCTATGTACACACATTATAATCCTCCAGTATGTTTTGTCCATATGGATTATGATATAAAGAGCTATTAAATATAATAGGCATTTCATGTCTTTGTTGGAAACATAAGAGCAGTATAGCTGGTTGATGTGTGCATGTGCGTCCGGATGGACAGATGGTACATCGGCCGATCTTTTGATTGGTCTGTGCCTCCGTTTTTTTCCAATCTCCTCTTCGACTTTCTTCTCTCAGCTCTCGTGTCACTTTATCTCTCCTTTTCTCCCAAATATGTAAAGTGACTGATGTCCTCATTGAGTTAATTTGTGACTTTAATTACCCCAGTGAGTCTGAAAGGCAACTTTGTTAGCCAAATAACTAGGCAATGCTTCAGTCTGCTTCCCTCCAGCCACGTTCCAGCTCCAGTCATTTTGAACCAAAGCACATGATACATGGGCATCATTCTAAAGACATTAAGATGAACAACTCTCAGTTACCATCATTTCGTCTGTACTTACTTTATTCATGAGATTCGGCTGTAGTGTCTGCTTGCCTTTTGGAGTCGGCCAATTGCATGCTACTGGAAATGGAAATGCCTAATATTACCGTTTGCCTGGGTGGAAGTTAGCAAATGAGATAAAAGAAGAGAAAATGAAACTACAACGTGGTTGACAAAGGAACAAAGGTAGAGTCAAAGGTTTGCCTTAATTGATGACAAAAATGTCCCTTTATAACGCAACTAAAAATCCTGCCCTTCCTGTCTCTTATTCTAATGATCTGCCAGCCATTACTGCCAGACAGTTTTCCAAGTCTGCACTGAATGCGATGGCAGACAACCCAGAAGAAAGATGAAGATCAATGTGAGCAGTGCGGGATAAAACGTGCTATTGTACATTTGTGTTCTTGTGAGTGTGTGAAACAATGTGCTGTCATCTCACCATATGTCCCGGGGCCGAGTAATGAGAGAGTATAGTAGGGAGATCTGTCACCGTTCTCTGTCGTTCAATAGTTTTTTCTTTTACTCATTATTTTGTTTTCTTTCTCGGGTTAGTTTTGGTTCATGTCGCCCCTTTTCAAGATGTTTTCTTTTTTAAGTATAATAATCTTTCTTTAAATTGTGCACAGGTTAAAGTTGACTCTAGATCAATCTTAAGGTTACAAATAAATGTACACATTTCATCTAAATAAAAAGAAAAGGAAGAAGCTCGTATTTGTGGATATATTATGAGAACTGTGTTTCATAATGATGCCCACCCATGGAAGTTGCAGTGTGAACACCAAAAAGCATTAAAAAGCTTTCATCTCTTCCTGGTTTGATTCCGCATTGTCTGGCCCACCATTACTGCCGTTTGAGGTTGTCCTGTCAACAGTTTAGTACATATTTTCTCTGTAAAGGTAACCCATGGGAAAAAAGGCTTTTGGAGTGCAAAGGTTTTTGTAGCACCGCTACTGAGACAAATTTGCAGAGTGAAAAGTCCCAATTGCAGTGCCAAACTGCTCTTTTGTAGGAATTCATTTGCATCTGAACTTTGTTTTGAGCAGCTTCCAGTAAAGCATACCTTCCAGCCTGACTCAGACAGCAGCTCTTCTGATTATAGATGCCTTCCCCCACCTACTCACGACTTCTGTTACCAAGCTAACAGAAGCACGGGCACTGCCAGTGACCTGAATGGAAGCACTAGAGTCTACGTTCAGTCTAAACAAACGTAACCACTCTAAATTAATTATGGTGGTAAAGTGTAGCTTACTCTTAGCAGTGTATGTGGTGATGTGTGTTACCCGCCTTGCATCTCAAATCCGTATCAGACTGTGCTGAGACTGACTAGTGCTACCGGTAAACCACTTGTCCTGGAAGCTCATACCAGTTGATAGGCCTCCTTTCACAGCATCCTACAAACACGAGTGCTGAGACCAACATGTACTTTTTGTAAGCGAGTGTTTCGGCCAATCAAGTAACCTAATGGCGACACAAAGTTATCACTCCAACAGACTTGTTAAGTTGCGAGACATTTCAGTTGTCGATCGACGGACGGTACAACCACCTAGTGAATCCAAATTCACTGTTGTTACATAACAAGATGTGAGCAAGAACTTTTGATTGAAAGCTGATCCAAATCGTTGCAATGGTCGGTGTTACATATATGCATTGGTTTCATGAGTTTGCATGTTCTCCCTTCATCTGTTTTTCTCTCACAGTCCACAGACATAGGTTAGATGAACTGGAAGCTGTACATTGCATGTACTGTAGTTAAAAGGTTTGTGCTTAGGCCCCCTGTAACCCTGTAAAGGTTAAGCTATTCGGAAAATGACTGGATGAATTTTAAAAACAGCTAAATACAGTAATACAAAAATTACAAGTTGGTCTCAGCACACGTGTTCGTAGGATGCTGCGAAAGGAGGCTTATTGCATGCTCCATTTATTAATAAAATGAATAAATGGCTGAAATGGCTTTAGTTTTCAGGGTCCATGCTGGCATGTGCATGCTAGTATATGCACAGACAAGCATTGTTTAGGCGCGCGCGCCCCCACACCAGAAAAAGACATAATTACGGCTGGCTCGTGGTCCGTAAGTGGTCATGGCGCTTGGTTGTACACTTCTGAATTAATGTAACTTGGCGCGCAATTACGTGACTGACACAAATAGTTCACTTATAAAAGCACTATTCACATGTCGAGGGATTATACAAAGAAGGACAATTTGTTTTTAGATTCTTTAGAAACAGGAGGTCTTCAAAATCTTCATTTGAGCATATTTATTATATATTAGCCAAATCAAATTGTTTACAGGATATTCAACCTTTGTTTCTTTATAATGTTTTTATTACTTAATGTCTTTCTTTACAGGGCTCGTACAAAGGCAATAAGGTAGTCCATGAATATGATATATGAGTTTACAGATAATTACAATCCCTCCTCAGCATTGTGGAGGTTGGTTTATGGCTTTTGGCCGGTTACACCTACAGTCTCTGGGTTACACTCATTGTCTTTTTGATTCTTCACAGTTCATTTTGTTTGTATGCCCCATGGCGTTTTGGACAAATAATGCAACATTGAGCATAAACACCTCGTACATGCTCGGAGCTCGCGCGCCATCTGCGGAGGCTATAGCGCTACAGTGCCAAGCGTGAGGACAAACAAAGCTTCAGGAGGTTAGCAAAAGGCTGAGCTTAGCTATTAGCAGCATTTTCTCTCCATCTCTGAAATGTTTTGCCAAGATTGTAGCTCGCTAGTGCGTCCTTTATCATCTAAAATAAATGCAATATTGATTCTGGCACCCAACAACACAGCAAGATGTCTTTCCTTTGTTTTGAATCCAGCTAACACTGTGACATAATCATGACGTATATTGTTGTTGATTACTAAATAAGATGATTCATGTGCAGAGACATAGAAATAGCCCTAGTGTATGAATCATAGAAATTTGCCATTGCAACCTCTGTAGCAGGCTAACTTCAGTATAAACTGAGTTCTTGCAGTTTTGCAGTGACTAACCAAACGAGCAATTTTGTGCATTATTGCCTTGCTGCTGGAGAGGATTTTGAGGATGATGAGACAAGGGGCCGACAAAAGGTAAATGCCGGGTTAATGTGGTCCATAGGCTAGACAACAACCTGCATTTCCTTTTGACCTATAGTCAAATAACCGCGTCAAACAGATCAATGTTCGTTCTCCGAGTCTATCTCTATGGTCTGAACAATGACTTTTAAATCTCTGACACACACACACACACACACACACACACACACACACACACACACACACACACACGTGTCTTGATTGTCCATATCCATTTAGCGATGGCTAAAGTGAGGACCGCTGCGATTTCCGTCTCCACGGGGCTTCACACCGCAACCAGCGGAGACGTTGTAGCTACGATTATGGAGGAGATGTAGGCGATACGCCTGTTCTCCCTCTCACACACGGTCCTTATCAGACTCATCTCACACAGTGTGTCTTGTCATTAAAAATGCATCAATTTGGTCACTGTGGAATGCAATCCCACTGAATAGGCCGTTGGCATGGCGAGGGCAAAGCTCCGAATTACTTTCTCCTCTTCCATTCTGTGTAATAAGAAGCTCTGTCAGCACTGTGTCAGATTTTACTTGCATCTGTAGGGCACTGAGAAAAAGGCTCCTTCCAGGTAAATTGCTCCATTACTCTCTTTGTCTGTGTTTTCACGCACTCGCTTTCTCGTCTCTCTCCTGCTCCCCCACGTCAAGGCCTAGTCTTTCTCCCTTAATGAGCCACTAAATATTTCAATTAAAGTGTCACCTGTCAGTCAGACAGCTCCAGGTGATGTTTTGTACTGTTGAGCCAACACCAGAGATCCCCGAACTCAAACTGCCGGCGGAATTCATTTCAATCATCCTCGCCCGTGCGCGGCTGAACCCGGGGAATGAGACAATCCCCCAGCCTCCACGGATACACTCATCTCCTGTAGCCTACTGTCTTACCTCCTCCACCACCACCACCACCACAACCCATCTCGCTTGTCTCCTCACTTTAATTAGCTCCGGATTAAATTAAAAGCTATATGTTGGCGTTAATTGATTTATCATGAGACAGGGTCTATAATTACCGGTTCTCAATGGAGAGATCTACTCTGTGATGCTAGAGGCTTCCCTCATTTCATTGTCTGGCACTGTGCGTGCCGTGCGTGCGTGTGTGTGTGTGTGAGTGCGTACTCATTTGCGTGTTTGCGGTGTTTGTGTGTGATCACCGCCGTATGCATAATAAGCATTGTTTGAGCCAGTCGGAGGTTAGCGTGCAGGCACCACTCGATGAGCGAGGGAATAAAAGATGATGCAAATAGATGTCGTCTCGCCATAATGAAACACAATTACAGCTTTATTAGAAGATGTAATTGCTTTGTTAGAGCATCCCAATTTGTCCTTGTTGTGCGCCGTTTACTTCTGCCATTACACAATGCACACGCTCATCCATACTTGACCTGCTGTGTAATATGTGACACCACCCCCTTCAGTTATTATTCCGCAAGCATGGCGAGTTGTCTTTATTGTTTATACTGAGAGAAGTGGGCTTTCACCGGTGACGGGTGGTTTGCTGTGAAGTACAAAGAGGGGAGCCCGAAGGCTTCGGCTGTATCGCTGGCAATTGGTATTCTGCGGCGCAACACGCGCATTGCACACACTGAAATGTGCAGACACCTCCTGTAGCACACTGGTATCAGCATGGATACACGCAATTTAAATGCAGATGCACGCACACAAGCATGCAGGCCGCCACAAAACTATAATGCACACTTTTTCTCCATCTCGCTACCCAAACTCGTCTCACCGTGGCTCATCTAAACGGGGGGAGAAAATGAACCTGCCTCACTTCAGCGTTTCCTTTCGCCTCCCATTCTTACTTCCAGTCCACCGTATGCATCCTAATCAGGGACCGGCAGAAGGCCGAGTGCTGCGTGTCTGTCAGTTGTAACACCACGCGTCGGCTGACTGGCTGGCATCGGGCCTGGAGGTGTGAAATGAGCCCACTGGGGGCTATAGTCTGGCTTGAGCACTAGTCAAACAGCTCTGGACATCATGGGTGAGGGAGAGAGTTGGGTTGGGCGGGGGGGGGGGGGGGGGGGGGGGGGGGGGCTGAGTGAGCGCAGTGAGGTGGAGGCGAAAGAAAGAAACGGACGATATAAAAGATTGTGAGTGAGAGGAGAGAGAACAAAGGAGTGAAGGAGAAAGGAAAAAAAAGAAGAAGAAAAAAAGATAGAGGCCAACTCATCTGGAGAATGAGGGAGGGAGGAAAAGAAGGGAGGAAGACGGATAGAGAGAGCGGATGAGGGATGGAGAGACATGGCTCATCTGCTGCTGCTTTCTGGCCGCTGCGAGATTGCAGGATTTCCTAGATCAGCCAACTGTAGAAGTGAATTTTTCCACTGCTTGTCTCCCCGCACTCCCCCCCTCTTCCGCCACCTCTCTCTCTCGTGCACTTCCTCCCTCTCCCTCATCTTCTCTGTCCCTCCCTGTGACCGAGCAATGGATTATATTCCTATTTCCTTTCCAAAGCTGTTGTGATGTCAGATAATACTCCCTTATCCTCTGTCTGTGGTACCTGTCTGTCTTCTCTACATGCCTCTCCAGTGTCAATCTATTCCCTGTTTTTACAGTTAAAGCCTTTTGTAAATTGAAGGGTTGTTACCAGATATGTTGTAAAATATATGTAACCTGGGGGTTAGTTAGATGGTCTGTTCTGTGGTTGGTTAATCCTTCTGCCCATCAAATACTGACAATAACCAGAATGACTGGAAGTTTGATCATGGACGAGTATTTTGTTTACCTTCACTTTTCCACAAATGTATTTCTTTGGCAAACACATTTCTGACTTTTTTGTGCGTTTTTTTTTTTCAGGTTTGATGTGTTTATTGTCTTGTCGTAATATGTTGGTTTTTTTCATAAGAATGGACAATATCAGGTGTTACAAAAACAAACTGCAAAATTGGATATGCAGGTCTGTCAGATACTGGAATTGAAACAAGGATCTCTCCAAAATACCGAGAATTCAGCAGCTTTAATTTCATCCAGTGTTATTCCTAAACAGGTGAATGAGTCTGGCGTCCATACATAAATACATACATACAACTCTATCATAAGCTGGCATACGGATCACAACCCTATTGGTTCCAAACACATGAAATATGGATGTGTCTGGGACAAGGGCCTCTCGGCGGTTACATGTTTCTGCATCCATATTGAGCTGCCATTCTGCGTGAAATCCATCAGCTCAGCTCCATTAGAGGGCACCGCCTGGGTAATAAAAGTCCCTCCAAAACTCTCTCCCCCTTCTTCCTCTGAGAGCGTGTGCTTCAGACAAGAATGACAATAACCAGGTTTCTCTCTCTCTCTCTCTCTCTCTCTCTCTCTCTCTCTCTGAATGTTGAAGCAGCCTGTACGAAGAACTGTCTGTAAATTCCTGCAGGTTGTACTGTGCATTTTCGGGGAAAGTATAGTCTTCTGCTTTTGACACGTTTGATTTAGGAACAGCGGATCACGGCTCAGCATCAAGGGGGCGAGACGTCACTGCCTTTAACCCTGACCCTTAAAGCCGATGGCAGGAGCATTGCTAATACCCAACATGTTTTGCAAACTCCACAAGCAAAGGCCCCATTCACATTTGATCCACGGACCTTCCTTCTGTGAGGTGATGATGCTGCTTCTCTCCCTACGACACCCAATAGAGCTGTATATGTTGTAATAATGTAATAACATTAAAAAAAAACAATATTGCTTTGAATTTCATGAAAAATGCTGTTATCTGTCCCCATGATTGGATGTTCTCCAAGGGCCTGCTGAGTAAAGCTGTAAGCTAGTGACAAGTGGTTAGCCTCAGCCATTCCATATCTGGCGAGCTGTCAGAAACCAAAGCCAGCTCCCCATCTAGATTACAGTTTGCCAGCCGGCCTCCATCCATCTCTCTCGTCCTCCTGATGGACTGACAGAAGATTAGGCCTGCTTCCACTGCGGTACGTTATGCCCCATACTGCGCTAAGTGACCTATGATTAATTGCACATTATTAACTTAACAGAGATTGTTCTCTAGATACGTAGGCGTCGATAATGTCTGATTCCTCTTTAATAGGCCACTTCTGACAGTGTTCATAATGTGCCATTTTCCCCTGATCCCTCCCTAATGTATTCCCGCTTTCTGAAAATTTCACTAATTTAGGGGGGAGGGAATGGGGCAGAGGGAGCGGCGGATCGGGAGTGGGATGATTCTCCCATCGGTTAGCTAGCCCACGGGCACAAGGGGACGCCTTTGGGGAAGAGGAGCAAAAGAAGCAAAGTTTGTTCATGTGTGAAATCCCCATCCTGGGCTTTTTTCGAGGAAGAAGATAAACAGAGTTCAGTTACCCTTTAGGTATACAGCATACAATCTCACCAGATATTTGAGAGGTATTTGTAGGTAATTGATGCATCACATTGCCCATTTCTGTTCTCTTGTGTATTTTTATATCTGAATGGGGGTTTTATGCTGTTCATGACTCGGAGTGAAGCAGAACAGGAGACATCAGCGTCTGTAATTTAAATGGAACAAGTCCAGCACACTCTTAATTAAAATCTAATTTAAACCATTTCCCTTTTAATATAGTGCATACTAATGGTATCAGTTGAGCAGTTGCTGTGTGCTGTTACTTGCTGTAACAGCAAGTAACAAGTCATTTTGAAAAAAACTTCTGTAACTTGTCGGATTCTTTCTCACCTTCTCAGTAACCAACCTTCCTCTCTCACATCTCCAATCTCAGCCCAACCACCTGTGTCTCCAAATTGATGTGCTCGCTGCTGTCGCACACACACACTCCGGTTGACCACCTTCTTCTCCACTTTCGTTAATCTTTCGTCTCTCTCTGCTGTGGTTGTGAACCCGTACACCCTGTATCTCCAAATGAGATGTCCACACAAGACTGACTTCATCTCACGTCTCCTCATGCACCCTCACCACACACACACACCCTCACCACACACACACACACACACATTTGAGTTCCCATCTGTCCACCACTAGCTCTCTAATTCTACTTCTCTCTCTGTCAGGTGTGTTTGTGTGTCTCTGTGGGTCTGACTGTGGATTTTAGTGTATCCTCGCGTATGTGTGTGTGACGTGAAAGGCAGCAGGGCTTATCAAAGGCAACGTCCACGCGGCCCCAGCCCGCACTGCAGCAGGACTTTAAACAATGTGTTACTAAAAAGGGAAAACCCTCACTGCCCGCCCGGCTGTGTAAATCCCACTGCTTTCCCCAATTAACACCAGGGAGGAAACTCACCGTTCTGTGTGCAGTCTGCTGCTGTTTGCAGTCGAGTAGAGGGAGAGAGAGGGGAAACATATTGCTCAGTTGTATAGCAACTGTGGTACAATATGCTGGAGCTGACGTTTATGACTGTTTAGATAGCCATAACCACAGCAGGTGGTGATGGTAATAAGGCTGTGTTGACATTAGTCCAGGTGGGAACATGTCGGCGTTGCGTCGCACTTCTATTGTTGGGTAATTAATGCTTAATTAGAAAGCTTGCTTCAATCAGTGGCAGGGTCGTTAAGAGAGGTGTCGCAAGCGCCATAAACAAATGTTACCTTTATGAATGCAAATCGAGCTGCTGTTTTTTTTTTGTTTTGTTTCTTTTTCCTATGCCCTCTTTTTGTCCTTGCGCCGCCAAGCGTAAGGAGCGAGGCATCCATCTTGAGCTGGATGTGGGTGCTAAAGGATTGAACGGGGACACAAGGTTCCTTCTCTCTGTCGCGCTGCTGCTGAGTTGCTTATTTGGTCTCTTTGTCTCTCTTCTTTTCCTTTTTTTTTCTTTACAACGCAGCTCCGATGTGGTTTATTATGTGCTCTGGGTTGTTATTTGGAGATGGATCTCCCATGCCACTGTGCTGTCACACTCCAACCTATGGATGGAGAGGCTGGGAGGGGCCACAGTCATTGGAGAAAGGGTTGTGTGTGCGTGTGTGTGTGTATGTGTAGAGGGGGGGTAAAGCTTAGTTGGGGGAGGAGAGCATGCAGCGTGCAGCTGGAAGAGGCAGAGATGAGCGGAGGCGTGAAATTGGCAATGCACCGTCCATAAACCCACAGCCCCCTCTCAATCTCAGCCTACTGCCTGCTTGCCCCCTCCGCTCTGTTCCATCGAGGAAGGGACCACGCTCCATGTGTACGTGAGTATGTGTGTGTGTGTGTGTGTGTGTGTGTGTGTGTGTGTGTGTGTCTGTACCTCAGTAAGCCACATATGACACATCTGCTTGCTATGCCCAAGTGATGCATTCTCTTGCTCCCTCCCTTTGCACGTACGTCTTCATTGACATGCACACACACACACACATACACAAACACACACACATCACCTCCAACCTCCCTGCCTGCCCCTCCTATAGAGTGGTCATAACTCACCTTAATTGTATTTCGTAGGTGGTGCTGAGACGTAGAGTGCATGGTGAAATGTAGCTGGGACCGTGAGAGAGCAGTAATGGGAGTGAGGGCAGGACACTGGAAGGAGGGAAACGACCGACCTACTGGCCCCTGAAAATACACATTATGCATTTAGGGTGGACACACACACACACACTCTCACATAAACACGCACAGTGTAAGGGTGGCACATGTACAAAAACACAGTATGGTAAAGTCTGCACATACATGGAGCACTTGCCCGTTTTACGTACGTCTGCATAAATTATGAGTTGTGCGTGAATGAACTTGTGCAAGAAAGAGTTATTGCACCCCTTCTCCTTTATACCTGGGCTATTTCCGTATGCTGGGGACCTTGAGACGTCCCAGTCTTGGCCGCACAATGAAAATACTAATAACATGTTTGCACCTCACATGCATTTATACTGCCCATATGATTTCAGTCATACCTTCAAATGTGTCTGCACACGCGCGCACTCCCACCTTTTTCCTCACAGACAGCCTTGTTAATCAGTGTCATAGTAAGTCAGAGGCCTGGGGTGTGAGGTTGGGTGGCATAATAAGCTCATCTGGCCAGTGACAAGATTTCTCTGCTGCTGTGTTGACTGGTCTCAGGTAATTAAAGCAGCAGCCACAACTGTGCTGGTCCATGCCCCTGTGAGTCCTCCATTGTCACTCCATTAGCAGCTAACCTGGACAACGAAAGTCAGTATGACGCTAATCAACTTCGTTGGGGAGTAACTGTTATGGTATTTAACTGGACATGTCCAAGGGAGGAGGATGAGAAACAAGAAGAAGTCCCCCTCTTGAATCACCTCAATAAGAGCAGATTGATGCAAAGGCAGAATACTTGAACTGTCCGTCATCCCGTTTGTTGAGGTAAACAAATTGTACATGCATAGTGTTGTTTGTTTCGCTTTCATCGAAACAGAGTTAAGCCATTGAGTCTCGCCCACACCGGAGGGGAAAACCATCCATCGCTCTCCATTGACTTTGTATTGTGTGAAGGTGCCGATCCTTGTCACTTTCGTCTGTTGGCAAAAAAAACAGCAAAATGCCTAAAAGCTGCTGTGTGGTGGGATGCATACCAACAGGGTAAATATCCCAGAACTTAGCTCCTTTAAACCAATTGATTCCTTATTTATAAATAAAAAAATGTTAAACATTTGACGAGAACTATTAAAACTAAAAGAGACACAAAAAATAAATAAACACAATGATATCACAAGTTTTTTTATAGGCCAACAGGAAGTTAGCATCACACTGGTTCCTTCCACAAAAATCCGATGGGATTTTTCTATTGGAATTTGGATTATTGCATCACAACACAAACGGCAACAATCTACTTTGTATTTGTTAAATCATTTGGGGAAATATGCTTATTGCCCCCACAATCACAGTGGCAGCGCATACTGCTTCACTCCCTCAGTTCTTACCTTTCACAATAAAAGCCCTAGACATAAATGATGCATTACTGCTTACCAGGGGAACATCAATTAATTCAGAGCACTTAGCTAAGAGGCAAGGCAACACAATAGTTTACAATATGTAATTATTACAAAAAAATTATGTCTGTATTTACAATGCATGGACGTTAATCTGGCATGTTTTAATTGTGTGACAGCAGTGACCGTAACACAGCAGAGCTGGGTCCCAAAGTCTTTTTTTCATTTTGCAGATGAGCTCACTATATAGTCATTTACATAGTCCTGTACATCACTGCATAGTGAGTAGGGAGTGGTGAATGAGTGAGTGATTTTGGATTCAACCCAAGTCTTTAGCTACAGTTCAATTGTTTCAGGGAACTTTGATAAGCAAATACTGAAATGTTCCTGAAATTGTTCCTTTGGACCAAAGAAATCTGAGGCCATATCAAAAGTTTGAAAACTTGCATGTATGTGTATATATACGGTTATAAATGTATGTATGTGTATAGTCTAATGTGGGTGTGCGTATACACCATGTGTGTGCATGGCTGGATAATGAGGGCAGTTAAAAGGGCATACTTTAGATTTGTCTAACGGGGGGGGGGGGGGGCTTCCATCAGACAAGGTCCAGTAATGAGAAGCCAATTGACTTCCCACTGCAGCCTTCAGCAGCCACAAAGAAAAAGAACAAACCTCTCCATTGTTATCTCTTCTTCCACCCTCTTTTCATCCCTCCCTCGATGGTCAAAGGGAGGAATGTAATTTCAGCCAGGTCCTACTTCACACCTTCAATTTGTCTTTTTGCTGCTCACACCCGCGCCCTCCCTCCTTGCCTGCCCCTCCCCTCCCCTCCCTTCTTCATTGCCTCCCCCTCCATCCCTTTGCATGTCTTCCTCTGTCCATCCATCTTTCTGGCTGTCACTCTCTCTCTCTCTCTCTCTCTCTCTCTCTCTCTCTCTCTCTCTCTCTCCCTCTCTCCCAGTGCAAGGTGATGGAGGCGGGTGTGTGTGGGTCTCAGAGAGCACGCCTCAGGGATTATACAGCCCGCTCGCATGAAAGATTCATGATGCTCGGGATTGTGTGTGTGTGTGTGTGTGTGTGTGTGTGTATGTGTGTATGTGTGTATGTGTATCCCTCATGCTCAGGCACTGACTGGAAAAAGGGAACAGAGAGAGACAGAGAGAAAAGGAAAGAGGGTGGGGGGGGGATGGAGAGTACAGAGTGTGAGACAAATTGACAGTGCACAGCAGGGCTAACTCTCCAGGCTGCGATTATACTACTGGCTTATTTTTTTTTTGCACACTTTCAGACGCCATCTTGGTTAGGCCCAGAAATAACCAATTGCAAAAGTTTTGAACACAAGTTTTTGAATGTTTAAAATAAACTGAAGCCTTGACGTTTTGGAGATAAATGGTCTTGAGGTGATTTGGCAATTTGGAAATCATTCTAAATTGACAGACGCGTGCCCGCTATTCGCTATCAGCATACTGCCGCGCACCCATTTCTGTAAAGAAATACGTCTTCCTCAAGGTTTTTCATGGAGAAAGTGGTTAGGTTGTATAAGACAAACGTGGCCCCTAAAGCAAAAATAACAACAAAAAACTGAAGAAATCGAGACAAAAGTTTTCCAAAGTGCCTCCACAGGAATGATGATGACAAAAAACAAAAAGAGGCTTGGGCTGCAATAACCGAGGCGGTGAATGTTGTGTCCCCTGAGATAAGCACTGTGGCTCAAATAAAAAAGAAATACTTTGATATTAAAGTTTTGGAAAAAAGGAATGACAGACCAAAAGAACAAGAAGGAGACAGGTGGCTGAGAAGGACAAGGACAATCTGATTTGTCAGCCCCGGGACGAGAGACTCATCGCAATAATTGGACAAAAATTCATAAGTGGGCCACGTCCAAGAAATAAGGGTGAAAGTGATGACATCGAGCAAGGACTTTCACCCAGAGCTAATTTATTTCTTAACTGTATTAAGGCTGCACCGAATAAAAAACAGATTTTTACCCAACGAAATAATCTGCTTCAATCCATATTTGGGGACGTTAATCCTCTCAAAAACATATTTTTTTATTGCGGTCAAAAAACGGATGGATGAAAGACATTCAAAGATTCATTCCAAAAAATCTCAATATGTGCTTTGAAATAATGCATTTTAATTGACAATAATAGTTTTTTAATATTGTCTACATCAAAACAGTCAGTCGGGCCTATTTGTGCGCACGCATGGTTTAAGGCAAATCTAAATTTGTTTGCAGAGTGAGAACAAGTTTAAGTTTAAGTTTGTGAATGAGGCTCATTGAAATGTGTTGTAGTTTGGTGGCCACATTCATTTCCTGCACCATGAACAAATCATTCTGTAGTCAACAGTGCTGTTGATAGAACAGAATCATTTTCTTACCAATTTAATATGTGAATTAATAAAAAGTCATTCAAAAGCATAAATCTTTTACATAGCCTAATGATTTCCTTAAATATTTTCTCCCGCAGTGATCATGACAGGATCAAAGCTGATGGTACTCTGACACACATTTGAATCTGTAAAACTGTGAAACAAGACACTACCCCACCCATTTACACGGAGTATAATTTGGACCCGGTCCAACCAAGGTCCCATGTCAGTTCTCAGTTCCACAGAATAGAGTGGACTCGACAAAAACCTCCCCAATATATTTTTTACAGGACAGTGACAATGCCGTTGCCATGCTGTGCATACAAATAAACCAACCTGTGTAAATCCAACCTCGAGTTGCTTTCCATAGAACTAAGTGGGCGTTCAGACCAAAAATAGCACCTGGATCAAAACTGCAAGTTGGTTGGTGCGCGGGCGTATTGCTACAGGTGCTGGTGAGATGAGACACAATCCAGAAGTGCAGTTTGAGTGATGCGTCCGTGAGTTTGAGCGCTAATCAGACACGGGAACACTACACAGCGGTTTATGATTCTATGAATCGGCACCCCCACTGTGCCAACTCACCGACATCAATGAGGGGGCTGCGTGTGTCTTTTTTAAATGCAGTTATGTTTATCTGGACACGGCTTAACACGTAGAGATACACAACACAAATACTCTGTTTATCTCTCTCTCTCTCTCTGTAACTAGCCTCTTGTGCCGTCAATTACCGTTCATGAACTCGTTCCTGTTACTGTGCAGCTCGCCTCAGACAGATGCCAGCCTTTAATTGTTGGCGATGTGCAGGAGATGTCAACACAGAAGCACATGAGTCGGTACGATGCTACAGCAAATATAATACTGTCTCAACAAAATGGTTTGTAGTTAGGAAAGGTTGTTGGTCATCAATACACAACTCTTAAGTGATAGATTTAGTGAGGTTGGCACACTTCAACCCCCCCCCCCCCCTCTCTCTCTCCCTCTCCCTCTCTCTCCCCCCCCCCCCCCCCCCTCTCTCTGTATTTAACTCCCTTCTCGCCAGATCCATGCCAGGAAAGACCGGCTGGCACAAGACTTTGCTACGAGCTTGCTCAGCCAGAGGAAGTGTGTCATTGCTAAGTATCTATTGGTGTAGGACAACTCTATTCATGTGCCTTCACCTTGGCTGTCTGTCTGCGAACAAAGGGAGAGGAGTGGGAGTGGGAGGAGGAGGAGGAGGAGGAGGAGCGGTGGTGGTGGCGGTTGTGGCTGTGCGCGTGTTTGTCATGTGTATGTGTTTATCCAAACCTCGCTGGGTGCTCTAAGAGCCCCTCGCAGGCCTGTTACCCCCCCCTTCTCTCTCCAGCATCTTCAAACACATTACATTATTGCCGCTTTTGATTGCATTTCAGATTAGAGAGCGCTGGTGGGAAGAGAGCAGAAGAGTCAGATAGACGGGGATAGAGAGAGAGAGAGAGAGAGAGAGAGAGAGAGAGAGAGAGAAGTGATGGCCGAGGGAGAGGGATGGATGAGGATGAGAGATATAGAACGCTAGGGAAGAGAGGGAAGGGCAGACCAAGGGGAGGCAGACAGGGCGGATGAGAGAGAGAGTTTAAATGAGAGACAGACAGTGAGAAGAGGGGAAACAGAAAAGAAAGCAGAAGAAAAAAGCGGCGAGGAAGAGCCTCTGGGGGAGCATATTATACGGCCGTTACCCCCCCTCCGGTGCGGCAGAGAATGGGAGAGGCTGAGTACCCACTATTCCAGTGACCTTGGAGGTCAGTCGGAGGAAAGCAGCATTAATCAAACTGACGCCCAGGCTGAGGCGGATGATAGCAGCAATGTTCACAACAACCCCCCTCCCTTCACCCACACCAAACACTCACCCACCCGCCCATCAACACCCAGCAAACCCCTCTGCCACATGTATTTGCATTCTTTCTCTACCCGCTTAAATGTTTTGTCTCTCTTACTTCTCATTCTTTCCGCCTCTCTTTTTTTTCCCATCATCCATCTCCCTCCTCCCCTCCTCTCCGCGTGCCCCGAACCCTCTCCGGATCTCCGGCTACAAACAGTGAATTAACCCATCTCCACCCTGTGTTAATGGACTTCTAAATATCAGCCAATGCCTGTGGATATGCCACCAACATTTACATTGGATGTGGGATTGAGTCAGTTGCCTCCCGGCCACTAGCAGACGCGGCGTAGCTATCGATTCGCTTGTTTTGCTCTCTGAGATTGTGCATATTTCTGCGAAAATGGCTGATGGGGAGGCAGATTGTCATGTTTGTCTGAATGCGTGCATGTAATGAATGCCCAGAGACATGTGAGAAAAGAAAATGCAGGGCCAGACCTAAGATATCGATGCCATTCATATGGCCTTTATCGTGCCCTTTTTTCTAATGTCAAACACGCATGTAAATGCAGAAGCAATCATTATTTTCACAGCATTGCACAGTTTTGACCTTGAGTCGGATGTAAGTAACTCATTGTGAAACTTCTTTTAAAACAATTGCTGAAAATAAATCCCATTTATATACAGATGAGGATCCATACAGCCACGATAGGACTTCCTTGGCCCAAATATACAGCTTTAACCCGCCACCCTCCCCACTGTTCAATGCCAGCCAGCCAGCCAGTGAAAAATACAGTCTACAAGCAAGTGTGTACATGTGGTACTTCTGTGTGTCAGTCAATACAAACCAATCAATACACCCAGGGCCTTTACTGAATCAGGTGTGTGAGAGGGAGAGGGAGAGTGTGTGTGTGTGTGTGTGTGTGTGTGTGGTTTGGGGGGGGTTGTTAAAAGAGGCCGGGTTAATCTGTGACTGCTCGTCTGCGCTGATGATAGTATTGATCTGGTGAAGAGCATCTGAAGGTCAGGATATGCGGTCTCTGTTTGGACCGTCTTGATCTTAATGCACTGTCTGTCCTTTCACTGCCGGTATACAACAGCACATACTACTTCATTTCTAATAGAAACATCAAGTATGACACGGCGGAGGGCCCATAAAGAGCAAACGGACAGAAAAATGAATCTCTGGCTTTGGGTTATAGAGTTCAAAGCTCAGGTGAAACAATGTGTGCGCGTCACTGTTTTTGAGCGATGGGCCAGGAGAACGATTCATGCGCGGCATTATTATAAGCAGCTGCTAGCAAGCAGAGGACCGAGGCCGAACAGTGGTTCCTGTGATGTTAGCGTTTTTTTGATTGACACTTCCACTACCTTCCCTCTCTGCGGGTCATTATCATCATCTCTGAATGATGAAACAGAAACTAGGCTTGTTAGCACTTAATTATTCATTTGAATCCATAAAGGCAATCAATTAAGCTTAAGTGTGCAATAAATCTGATTAACCAGTCAGTTCCCAAAACACCATAAAATCCACGCAGGTCTTATACCCTGGTAATGAGTTTGCAAGCGGGGAGGGGGGAGGGGGGCTAATAAGTGTGGGTGCTCACACACAAACACACACACACGCACACACACGCATACAAACCACTATTGTGTTGTTTTTTTTGTTTCTTTCTTTTTTCCGGTGATAATTTGACGTATTAGCATTTGGGGATGAAAGATAAGCAGGGCTTAATGTATGCTAATATTAAGGTCTGCAGCTTGCAACAAAATAAAGCAAGGTCATCAGGAAAAAGGCGCAGCTGTAATTAATAGATGAATTCATTAGAAAAACAATGACTCAGTTTAAAAAAACACTCATTAACAAGATAAGGGGTTTGAAATGAAAACAGGGACGTTAATGTGTTGACAATGAGAGTGACTGCGTTCAACCTTGGGATGCTGTGAACGCAGTGTGTCTGTGCGTTTGATTGGGCGAATCTGCCGGCCTCTTTTCTTTTTTTTTTTCAACCACCGCTGTATCATTCCTCATTATTCTCTGACACACTCGCTCGCTGCCTCTCTGCCTCCCTCCCTCCCTCCCTCTGTTTCCAGCCTCCTTCTATCCCTCCCTCCCTCCCTCCTTCGCTGGCCTTTTACCTGCTCGCTCGCCTCGGGGGAAATTACCACAGCTCAGAAACGCTGTCCTACTGCACTGCATCGCTCCGCTCAGCCCTGCCTCCCTCCACAGCACACACAAATGGACACACGCACAAACTGTGGACATGTGCTCACTGTTTCTTCTCACTATTGTCCCCCCGCAATATATTATGTACTATACGGAGGCCCAGCAGTATGTGGAGGATTAGAAGCATCTTGTTGCCAAGGTCTGCTCCGTATTTGTATGCAAGACTCTAAAAGTGCGTCTGTGTTTGTATGTACATGCGGGCATGTGTGTTTTACTGCAGTGTGCATTCATTTCCCTACCTAATGGCTTTTATGTGTCAGACCTCTTCTGTTCAGGGTAATTCATTCTTTATTCTTAATGAAAGTTAATGAAAAGGACCCCTTCGCCTCTCAAAGACTACCATGCCTTCAGCTACGTGCACTCTGTCCTCATCTCTCGATGCAACGCTACAGACCTTGGAGATGAGCAGCTCAGCTGGGGGTTTTTTAACCACTCTTTGCTGTTGTTTAATAGGCGCTTCAATCACATTGGAAAACTCACAATGGACGTTTCAGCTTGATCGCACACAGCTCCAACTTGCTATCTATGCCTTGAAGTAGGCAGACTGGGAGACTCGCCACGCTGCGGTCTTCTTACATGTGCAGTTCGGGGATGGCTTTCATTCGGCTCCTTCCTCGGTCAGAATCACCGTCATGACGACCTCTTTTGCATATGTCAAGTCATGCCTTTGGAAATGTCACTTTGAGCGAGGCGGCAGTGGCTCGCTGTCTGCATTTCGATTACTCACATGCATTAAGTCCAGACTGTTGGGGAGGGCTGCGTATTCATAATCAATACCAAAATACTGACACCCCCCCCACACACACACACACCCCACCCCTTCCCTCCGACTCATCAGTCATTCTGCATCACACAGCAAACTATGAATGTCTTCTTCTCCTGCTAGAATGCAGTCACTGGGGAATGAGGATTTGAACCAAGATCTGCTTTTGGATTCAGTGCTGTCATGAAATGTTTGGCTACCCCCCTCAGATCATGTTTGTCTGGTTAATTCCACAAGATTAAACGTTAAGCATTCGGATAGGGGCTTTGTATTGGAGAGTAAGGCCAAGAAAGCGCGAAAAATTCATTTGATGATCCCATAAATTCTGCTAGTCTGTCATAAACTATGGAATCTATTTTGACTGCTGAGGCAAAATATGATAATACAGCCTGTTGGGATTCTTTTTATGTAATTTGTCTGATGACTCGTCTGCCTTTTATGAATCTGTGTGATTGTTAATGATTCTGGATGGACTTGCTTTCTCTCATGGGAAACACGTTTAAATGATAAAATGTAGCCACAGAGCACAATGCATTAAATATGCATGTAGCCACGTAACACACAAGTGTGCGAGTGTGTATTTGCGACGTGAGAGTGAAGCCAGTGCGCGGATGCTTTGCATACGAATCTGCGGTTTCGGTGTGTGCACATGCGTTCTTGTCTTGAATTTGTGCATGTGTGCGTGTCAGTCTGGCAGACTCCGGCGGCAGGCTTGAAATTAAAACCTTATGCGTAACGCGGCTCATGATTGGACTGGAATTAAAACAAAAGGCAGAGGAGCGCACTGAAAGGAGCAAAGGAAAAAAAATGAGAGAGGAGAAAGGGAGAATGGCGAGAGCAGGAGGAGGAGGAGGAGGAGAAGTGTATTGTCTGAGAGGGGAAGGAGTGAGCGATTACCTCTGCTGCAGTCCTACGGCTTGTGTCTGGGCTGCTTCCTATCAGAATGTCAGAGCGGACCGTTCCCATTGGCTCGCTGCTGTCAGCAGTCTGCTTAAATGTGAAAGCAATTGGGGAAATTGGTCGAGTCAAAGAAAACTATCTCAGAATAAGCCGTGAAGAGCCGGAGAGTGGATGTGTAGAAGGAAGTGAAGTATGTGTGTGTGTGTGTGTGCGAACACTCACGTATACACATACATGTCTGCACACAGAGACTCACACACACAGACACACACCAACATTAACACGCACACAGGCACCTGAGGAGCCTTTGATGGCTGAGATCATGTCAAACCACGTACCGTTTCAAGTCTCAGTTGTCCTTTGCGGTGCACAGATTTCCATCTTCATCTTTGATAACTCATGCGAGACTACATGAAGGAGAGTTTAAGCTAAATGAAGGTACTTTAGCTCGCAAATCACTGGAGTGATGCTTCAAGTATAAGGCACATTCGTTCGAGACCCACGTGGAACACAATTAATTTAGGTGGCATGAATGAACAGCAAATATCTGCATACAATTTAATAGTCTGTGATCTGCAGTGAACTACATATCCCTTCAGGCGTTTCTGAAGGCATTCCCCTTCTCCTCTCACCTCTTTTAACCCTGAGTATGGAACATCTGCTTTCTCCATTCAGTCGGAGCTTGCTATTTTAATAGCTCTGGGCATCTTGCCTTGAAAAGGAGAGAGAGAGAGAGAGAAAAAGTTTTGGGCCGGGGCCCCTGGCTTTCTCATTAGTAGTCTCTCCCAGTTGATGTATAGTAGCCCAGAGCTTTGCTGAAAGAGTTCTCACTGGTCAGACTTCCCCTTTGTGGACTGCAGCCTTGACCCCACCTCACTGTGTGTGGGTGTGTGTGAGAGAGAGAGAGAGAGAGAGAGAGTGTGTGTGTTTGTCTGTGCACAGAGCCGACATTTCCATAAGAAAAGAGCGCAGAGAATGGACAGGGGCCACACATTTTCTTTCTCCGAGGCGGCTGCAGACGCGGTTCAGGGGGTGCGAGGGCGACCTCATCCATCATGTTGTGAATAGCCTGGAATGATCGCCACATGTTTCTGGACATCATGTGATCGAGAGTTTCTTGACAAAGGTCATCTTGGGTAGAGAAAACTTAGCGTGGGCCCTTTAAGAGACATTTGAGTCTGCTCAGTAGAGTCCATGATGTAAAACTGCTTGTAGACGTTTTTTTAACTTATCTATTTCTGTGTCTCTTTTGCACTATTTCGGTCTTGAATTGTGGAGTCTTATTTCACCGTAAAGTATTTTGTGTCACTACAGGAGAAAGTGTTGAAGTAACTATTTGTAGGTACTTTCGTTCCCTGCAACATCATCCTCCCAAAATCCATAGCAGGATTATTTATAAATCACGTTTGTTTCTTTTTTTAAGCTCACAGTATTCGCTGCATGCTTCCGCCACTACATTGGAAATAAGAGCCGCCTGTCTGTGCATCCTCCGTGGACGCCGTGGAGGTCTGGCAAGCGGAGGAGGGCGGGGCCGGAGGGCGGCGGGCGGAGTCGGCGTCCTCCGTTTTGGTTGGTCGGGAGTGACGTGTCTGGAGGCACTTCCTGGTCTGCGTGCTCCCTGGGAGGAGGAGAGCGAGACTGCGGTGTTGTTAGTTTGAACAAAATGGCTGCGAGACCACTGTCAACGAGAGCTCACTGAACGCCTACCATGACCGTCCGCTCCGCTGTCTGGATCCACACAGAATGTATTTACCCGGAGTCGTTTCTCACTTTGCATTCGCGGTAGTCAGCCCGTCGCTAGTCGTCCAGCTGGCGACCTAAACAACAACAACAACAAAACATTTATTTTGCACTTTAAAACAAGTTGGCTGGCTGACGTGCCGTCGGCTCGCTCTTTTACGCCGATAACCGCCTGATTTTTTTTCTCCGCTTTTGCAAAACCTCGCAACGAGTTACAGCGTCGAGCAGCTGACGCATTATTTCGCTGCTTTTGAAAGTCATTTGTATTCGTGTTTGGGGTTTTCTGTTGTTGTTGTTTTTGTTGTCAGTGGCGTTTCGTTCGCCTCCCCGCCCCCTCCCCCCATTATAGCGTGACGTTTTAACGAACTGTTTTTTCGACGATTTTTTCCCCCGTGTTGGTTTTGTTCAAAGCGTGAATTACCGTACCTGCTGTGTGTGTGTGTGTGTGTGTGTGTGTGTGTGTGTGGCTGAGGAGCCGCTGTTTACCTCGCGATCTTGTCACCAGTCGGCTTATCTTGCCAAGTCCGACTCTTAACTGCGACTGAATCTCTGCTCCATCTCTTTACGGGTAACTTCAGAAAAGACATTGGAGAATGCTTTTCTGCATCTTTTGTTTTTTCCTGCCATGAACCGACTCTACACTGAAAGCTGCCAAAACTGTGGTTTAAACGCAAGGTAAGTGTCCTATTCAATGCTCTCCTCTCGTGCGATAACTTGATGAATGCCGCTGATGCCGATCAGTGTTTAAAAAAAAACCCCAAAATGTGTCCAGAAGCTAGTTGCAGTGTCGCATAAATAACGCTAATCAAACTAATGTCACATCGCGACGTTGGTTTTTGCAGGGCATTGGCTAACCCGTGGCTCTATGAGGCAGCCTGTCTCCGTTACAACCACTTACGACGTTAACACTACAGCAATCAATGTCAAGTGTCGCGTAATTAAAAACAGCCATTAACACCGACCTGGGCTTATTTGTGGTGTCACCGTTAAGCCATTTCCTCACAATATTCGTGTAGCCTGGGCTCGCTGTGTGTGGATCTGGTTCAAGGTGTTTCTGAGAGGAGTCCCCTGCCATCAGATGAAATGAGGAGCAGTGCTTTTATGTGACGCTGGATCGATGAGAAAAGATTTGATCCGGTGGTATTCTTCTCCCCTGTGCTGCTTTTGGGACATTCGTCGTGGTCCATGACTGAAATGTAGTTTTGTGTTTATTTGAACGTTGGTAACTTTTCTGTTATATCACAGCTCTTTCACGATTGGCCGAGTGGACAGGGAACACACTCGGTACATGTGAGCGTGTGATGTGATGGTTTCTCCAACCGACTGAGAGAATTGCATTGCCCCCCCCCCCCCCCCCCCCATGTATCTGTAGTAATCAGGTTAGAGGTAATGGTGATTGGCTTTAATCACACACTGTTATCTATAGCGTGATCGGTGCCAGTGTTACTGTGTTATGACAGCAGGACGTCTCGTGCCCTGCACGTAGAGGCTGCGGTGTTTCCTCAGTGTGACACATTTTTTTTTCACCCGATCGTTCCGTTATCACTCCTCTTCACTCTTTGGTTCATTCTGTAGCGTTATCGCATCCTGCATCTTGCACACCATTGTACATTCCACTATACTAATTCCAAGTAATATTAAACATAACTGTTCTGTCCCCCCCCCCCCCCCCCCCCCCCCTTCTTGATGAGAAAGCTGGAGATACTGATTGAACTGTCGCCTTCCACCCCCCCACCCCCCTCCCCTCCTGCATCCTGTCCCCAGGCACTGGAGTATAGCTTTTAATATCTCCTCCGCATGTCTTAATTGAAGTACATAATTTCCTGTTCAATTTCGAACCCCCCCCCCCCCCTCCTCCTCCTCTCTGACATCTCTGTCACCACTGTCTTATCTCTATCGTCACACGCCAGTGAGGTGATGAAATGAGAAATGCGTGCGTGCGTGCGAGCGGCGGCACACACGGCGCGTGCATTTGCAGTCGGCTCTGGAGACTGTTGGGGCTTTTATTTGCGCGTACGGTTACATTCACGTGTGTGTGTGGATGCAGTCGTGCCCGCTCAGTGTGCATGTCTTGGAATGTATAGTCGCAAGTGTTGTGTGTTTGTGTCTGAATCGGCCAACGAATGCGCACGTGGAATGTTTTTGTTTTTTTGCCATAGGAGCACATGGCCATTTAGGTCAAGCTCACAGCCAACTGCAGTTGGTTAATGCCCTGCAGTTGTTCAGGTTGTGAGCTGCCTCATGCATACCCTAAAGTACCCAGCTGATTCCCAGACACACACACACACACACACACACACACACACACACACACACACACACACACACACACACACACACACACACACACACACACACACACACAGAGCCCTGTTCTTACCCAGTGTCAGGGGTCCTCCTCCCTGCCATGCACACGCCCGTCAGTCCAAAAGTCTGAAGAGCACACAGTAAGGGGGTGGCCGTGAAAAGATTTTGCAGGGGCCCCTGTGCGGAAAATGAGTGAATAGGGAGAAAAGAGAGACCTAAAGCCTGGTAAGAGGGAGGAGGGAGTCTGCTAGTTTTCTGAAATACCACACAGTCAGACTCACCCCTTCCCAGACGTAACTGCTTTAGCACCATAGCTACCACTGCAGCCACAGCAGGTGGCTTATCTGGAGGGCACCAGGTCAAATACAGGGTGTGTGTGTGTGTGTGTGTGTCTGTATAGGCCTTAGGTCACCGGCACTGGGGGGGGGGGGCGGGGCAAGACGTGTTGTGTTTTGCAATGAAGATGTCAGCACTGCTTCTCTTTTTGAACCTTGTTGCAAATGTTTTGTCTACAGAGCAGTATGAAAGGTTTGGCTTTGTTACCTTTTGGTTCTGAGGGGAATGCATAAATTACCCACCGGGAGACACACACGGGTAGCGCTGATGGAGGGCATGGAATGTCTATGAACGCACGCCAACATCTGCAAATCCACACACAGAAATTGCACAGAGCTCTATAAATGATCTCCATCTATGATTGGTTCTTTCTCAGTGCATCAAGACCCAAAATGAGAAATGCAGTCTCTCACTGGGGCCCAGACTCCATGAATTACATTACTACTTGTGCCATTTTGGCAGCGCACTTGCAGGGAAAAACCCATAACCCACGTTGGCTCTGGATGCAACCAGGCTGTAGGCTGTTGGCATCCAGACGTTGTTTTGATTAGAGTGTATTATTACAAAGCCACGAGGACAAACCCTCCATCCCCAGCTCCTTATCACCGAGGAGGCGGGGTCGTTTGTTTGAAGGGAAACTGAAAGCCGGCCCGTCTGACCCTTTGCAGACAAAACATGGCCGGTCCGGTCCTCGGGTTGCTATCATTAGCCTGGTTTCCACTACAGGGCTAAATGTAACTGGAGTGAGCCTACTTGTCTTCTGTCACTGTATCCCTTATAAACAGTGTTGGTTCTTCAGTTTAGAATGTTAATTTATGCACATTAGTTAGTGTATTACCCCCCCCCCCCCCCCCCCCCCCCCCCGCCCCCGGGGACTGCAATATCAAACAAACAAAGTTCTTTCCATCGCCCGTCAGACATTTTGTGTTTGCTCTGGTAAATCCCACTTAGTTGTGCTTTGGAAAAGTGGCTTGTGTCGTCTATCCCTTCTCGCCGTCATTGACCTTAGCCCAGGTCTGTCCGCGGTAGTCACTGAGCCGGTGATTATGTGGCTTTTCAAACCACTGGCACAGTGCTGATAGATAACGCGCTTAACACTGCCGCAGGGTGCTGCTGCAGTAGAGGGGGGGTGGGGGGGGGGGGCAGTAGAATCAGCCGGATTCAATGGGAGGCTGCCAAAAGCTGTTACCTTCTTCCTCTACTCTGTGGATGACTATTTTGAAGTCAAAGGATGGGGGGGATATAAAGACTTGCCAGCCAGTTGTGTTTGGTGTGGCAGTTGTTTTAGATGAGGGGGGGGGGGGGCATGTTGACTGTGGTGTTGGCAGTAGTAACCATAGGTTAGCCAGGAAGCCAGGCATAGTTGTAGTATTAGTGACCGGGTCTACACGGTTTACGCAACATGGGTTCTGACACTAATCAGCTTTGGAATGAGACGGGGATCTCGTGTTATGATAGTCATAATCTTATCTGCCAAAGTGGACCCTTCCAAGTGTGTCAAGAGTGTGAGCTGCATTCACTTTTCTTTTTTTTTAATATGGTAAAACAATGCATAGTTCTTGAGAGGAAAGGTAGTATAGCTGCAGTCCCATGTGAAGGGCAGCCACCGGGTATGTTGTGGTGACCAGCAGTACTCGGGTTCACCTCCTGCTCCAGTACATTAGTATGTCATATACATGTAGTATGTCATATACATGTAGTATGTTATATACATGTAGTATGTCGGAAGAGGTATCGGAGCGTTGTAACCAAAGAGTCCAATGTGTGTTGGGGGGGTCCGTGTAACCCCCCCCCCCCCCCCCCCCCCCACCTTTTTGTCCGACTTGTGCGCCACCGGAGGGGGCAGAGCTTAAGGGGGCCCCACCAAGGGTAAGCCAGGCCCGGGGTTGCAGGCAGTGGGGGGGGGGATGCCAAGCTGGAACTGTCGAGCCGCTTGCCTGTGAGTCTTGGCAGGGGTCCAGGGGAATGTTCAATGTGCCCGAGGTTAGGTGGGCCCCCCCCCTTTCCCAACCCCCTGCTCTGTGTCGGCTAATTGGAGGGACGTGGGGAGAAGGAGAGGGTCCGTCACATGGAGGATAACGGAGAATATGCAGGACTACAGTGTTCCCTTTTTTCCTGCTCGGCCGAGCTGGTTATGTAAAAGGACTTAGGCCCCACGGCACTTCCAAAGCCTTCTGTTACGTCTGTGTGAATAGCACCAGCATGCTCCGCTCGCTCCTATGATGAGGCCATGGCTAGTAAGCTCAGGCCATTATACATATTTTTTTGCTGTCAATGGGAATGTTTGTTTTATTGCCATAAACAACTCGAGTGCAGTCGATGAAGTTCAAGTGTTGTCATTCAGTGTGTTTTCAGGACTTAGCTGGAGATGACCAACAAGCCCTCTCTTGTGATGTTGGAGTTGTGACCTCGTTAAATTGCGGGAAGATTAAGTTTTAACAACAGCCAGAGTTTGACATAGGCTCATTTTTTGGTGATTAAGACTCTGAGTAACTGAGGATACTAAATAATTTGTCAAGTAAGCTTTTAGCCTGACGCATCATCATATTGTACCTTCTTCACTGATGTTTTGCTCCCAAAATTGCTGTGATAGTATTATCTTTATATTAGGAACTACTATATCGACATGATATAAGATATTGAGAGGGTAGGTCTTGGGATGCCCATTCTCAGTAGTACAATAAAGCAAACCTAGATCATTTCTTGCTCAACATGGAAACATGTCCACGCTAGCTTTCCCTGGTATTTCTACATCTCTACCGTCCACCTTGCAGCTTCACAGAGGGGGCCGTTACTTCCATCCGTCTCCCTGCTTTGTCATGTCCTCGCCTCTCTCCTCCGAAGCTATTTCCGACTCTGTGTTATTGCTTACGCTGTTGACTGACGTGTATATAGGCCTGTACGGTTAGCTGCAGCCTGATATACTGTCGGCTGAATGGTGATCAAGCTGCAGTTTGAATCGCAAACAGCCAATCAAAGCTCTTATGTGGCCTCTTCGGCACAAATTTCGAGGAACTCAAGGTTAATCATTGTATTAACGCTAATAGCTCCTCATAACTATCCAGACCTTCTTTTTTTTTTTTTGACAGGGAGTCACCTCACAGCCTCTATGCTGCCAGGCGGCTGCACAGATTAAAACAAATAAGCAAAAGATGCAGGCGTACGCAGACCACATTTACTTCTTCTCGTAAAGCACAAAGCAGTCACAAGTACAGAGAAACGCACACACCGACGCTCTCGGCTTGACAGCGTCTCCTTGAATTCAATAAGCTTTGGCTGCGGTGCTGGCGGGGAGCAGGCCTGCTTGGTCTTGTGCGTTGTGCTGTTTTTCCTATTTAATGAGCTGCCATCGTGTTAAAGTTTCATATCGACTTGGCAGAGGAAGCAGGCGAGACACCGAGAGCTAATTTTCTGGAGGCAAACCTCAAAGCTGTTATTTATAACACAGGTCTGCCTCTCTCGCCATCTGATTCTTTGACACTCTCTCTCTCTCTCTCTCTCTCCACCCACCCATTTGCCCTCAATCAGTCCCTCGTCTACGGACTCTAACAACCAAGAATATTTCTGCCACAGCCCATTGAGCAGGTCCGGCCTAGTAGCAATAGCGTGCGCTGCATGTGTCTCCACGAGGTGCTCTCCCCACCTGCTGAAAGCTGTAGCTGGTTTGCACCGAATGTTCGCTAACCAAGCGGCCGGCGGCGAGGCTGTCGGCGTGACCGCGGGATGGAAACGCGCACAGCAACATTATTGTAGCTCGCTTATCAACTGTAGAATTTACAGGCCCAACACAAATGCACACCCACACACACACACGCACACATTTGTGGGGAGCGGTTGAGGTCGGTAGTGGGTTTTGAGGGATTATTCCCCAGGTACGGATGATAATGTTCCATGTAATAAGGCTCTGGAGAGCCCTGTGGCTTCCCCAACGCCACAGGAATGGGCGGCTGGCTGAATGGTGATGTTGGTGGAGAGTGGATTTACCACATTCCGTGGCCACGGACCTGACCATATTACTTTTGCTGAGAGAGGAAAGTCTCTCCTTCCTCCTCTCCCCCGTGCTTTGTGATTGGTGTTGTGTCTGCGGTTGATCTGACAGCCTTTTCAGAACACGTGAAGCTGCAGGTTTTCCAGCTCCAACCCCCCCCCCACACCTCTCTCCCTCCCCTTTCGAGTTCTCTCCCGGTGTCTCTCCCTCTCCTTTTGTCTCGCTCAGTCTTCACACGAGCGCGGCTCTTTCTACTCCCCCTGTTATTCTATTTTTCTATCACCCTTGCGTGGTTTTCCCCATCACCCCTCGCTCTTCTCTGCATCTCTAGATACTAGCGATCAAGGTGTGCGGATATTTTGGTTCCTCTTTCTCTTCCCCCGCACACGCCCATCTCTCCTCGTCTGCCAGCCTCAATAGTGCAGTCCCCCCCCCCACAACTCCTCCACTGCTCCAGTGAGGATTCTTTCCCCTCTTCCAGTCTTTCTCTCTCCTCTCTCTCTCTCTGTGCCCTGTCTGGTTCTCCGGCGGCTGTCGTTCTTAATTGGTGTTGCTCTGCGTCTGCTTTCATCCTCCGCCTGTTTTTTCCCGTCCTCTCATCCCCCCCCATTCCCATCTCCCCTTCTCCTCCTCCCACCTCCCTCTCCTCTACATCCTTGGCAGAAAAAGGGACAGGCATCAGACAGACTGCCTCCTGTTTGTGTACATCAAGCTTCCGTGTGTGTGTGTGTGTGTGTGTGTGTGTGTGTGTGTGTGTGTGTCTGTGTGTGTGTGTGTGTGTCTGTGTGTGTGTGTGTTGTGAGTTTCTAGCCCCCTCGTTCCCGTACAGTGTGTTCCTGTTGTCATGCCTCCTCCTCTATAGCTTAAGCCCTATAGTCCCGGGGTATGGAGCTGTTTCTGTGCAGCACAGGAAGAGAGGATACTGCCTCATAATGCAGTTTCTTCACAATGTCCCAGCGGCCCCAATTTTGGGATGTTTTTCCTACTCAAGTCTGTTTTCTTAAGAAAAGCCAGTAAAGCCGGGCTCAGACGAGCCGGGCCGGCCCCCCCCCCCCTACCCATTCGCCCCTCCCAAAATTCAGTAAAGAACTCTGGTCTGGGACCTTGGGGGGTACCGTGTTCGACCCACGTTATCTGATAATGTGAGGGGGTTACAGATCCAACCTTAAACCACAAGTTTTCACGGACTCATCAGGCTTAAAGCAACTGCCAGCTTTGCAAACAGTAGCTACTTAAGTCTTGGGACAACACACTGCTGCATCTTGGACATGTCGATGAGCTAGCTAACATGATTCATGTCCAAAAAACCAATGCATGAAGCATATCATTCTTACTTTTAATTGAGGCTAGCCTACGGTTTTAGTATTCATGCTAAGTTAAGCTAGATGTACCACGCATTCATTTCTGTCTCCGTTGGCTGTGGTGATCTAAGCCTCTTTAATGTAAGGAAGAGGCTGAACGACACGCTGGTGCTGTGTAGGTCAGTAAGCCTCAAAACGGGACATATTTTTGCCGAACTGCAGTGGCACACTGCCAGTGAGGGTGAACCTGATGCCGGACGGCAGCGCAGGAACACCCCGGGGTCATAGCGGAGGACGTGCTGGTGTCAGCAGCACTGAGTGAGGGGGAGGTACGGTTATATGTGGGGCAAAGGAGGTCAGGAGGGAAGCTAAGTTCGGCACTGGCTACGTCAGCTCAAAAGACAACTGTTATCTACCAGGCTGCTGCCACCGTGACAGTAAATAACAAAAAAAACAACCGTTTAACCAAAGGCCTTCTATATTGTATTGACATCTCTGGAACGAGATAGATAACAAATGTAAAGCCGTATAGAGGCTCTGGCTACATCCACACTAATACGTTTTGCTTCTGCTACGTTTACGCCTAGCGTCCATGCTAATCTGGTGTTTTCGAAACCCCTAAATGTAGACTTTTGAAAAGCGCTGCTGACCCAGATTCAAGTTTGCATCCCGATTTGGTCTTATCGGTCATGAAGCTCCCTTTGCCTGATTCGTCACAACCCCGTCATGTGACACTTTACCGGAAGAAAACAAATGACATCAGCTCCGACCGCCAGTTGGTTAATTCAACATGGAAAACGAATGGCAGGCGTTGCAGACCTCGTCGTCTATAGTGAGCAGCTGCGGTAGAATTCTGCATTTCATAACAGCGCTGCTGCTGCCGACATTCGGAGAAGGCATGCTGTGTTATCAACCTGCTTACTTTGTTGCACCGGCACGCTCGTGCCCAGTGTACGTGAATGGTCACGTGATGCACATCATTTTCAGGCGCGTTGGCATGGATGGAGATTGTGTGCACGGAGAGCAGAGAGATCAGAACAGTAGTATTCATGAGGGTGTAGCCTCTGTCACTAGCAACTGATGGCGACATAAAAAAAAAAGAATCTAGCACACAGTGTTGATAGCAAAAGCCAGTTTCTTCCCGATTGTACCCTCCCCCCCTTCTCTCTCTCTCTCTCTTTCTCTCTGCCTCCCTGCCCCACACATAATTTGAGCTCCTATTTATTACCTGAGGGCGGCCTTCCCCTAGCTGCTGAGATAGCACAATGACACACACACACACACAGACTCCTCAGTATGAAAAATAGGACTGTGTGAATGTAAGAGAGATAGGGGGAGAGAAAGAAAGCGTATTAGAGAAGCAATGAAAAGGGGAACAGGGAATGAAGAAGTGCAAAATAAACCAACTTTCTTTCATTTCACCCTGCTGCCATGGCCGCTAGTCTGGTCTTCTGCTGGGTTTGGCTCTAAACTCACCGTTGATAAGTGTTCAATGTCCGTCTTCCTCCGTCTCTCTGCCCATCTGTATAGTCCAACCCATAGCAAGAGAATGGGAGTATCGCCAGATGAGTGACATCTTTGTTCAGCTCATTTTGTGTAGCCAGTGCAGCATTAAAGCATGGCGGAGCTAGCCTACAGCTGGCGAGTTAGCTTCATTGCTCTCTTTCTCTCCCTTACGGCCGTAGAGACATAACACCACCACCAGGGAGTCTCTCTGATGGACAGCTCCATCCTCCTGCCGGTGGGCAGCACAGTGGGAGGCGGGCCTTTCATTACTCTTCTGTTATGAGCGTAATGGTTCATTCATACATTCAGGATTTGATTCATTTCCAGGCCCAATCAACGTAAGGGCTTCACCGGAGGAGTTCCATTATCGATTAATCTCTCAGCTTTTTGCTCTGCTCGTTTTGTCTGATCAGCACTTTAAAATCATAATGATATCAACCTTGAACCAGTAAATATTTATCATTTGTACTTGATAAATTGCTATTAATTGTCGGACCACATTTGGAGATCATACTTTAGCTATTACGCTAACAAAGTCCATTATTAGGTGAGATGATCAACCAACAACTGTTAAGAAAAGGACACACACTTGGAAATTCAGTACAAATTTTAAGAGAAAGTCATGTTCTTTAAGTTCACAAGGAAGAAGTACAATGGCTTATTGTATAAGGTGTGTGTGTGTGTGTGTGTGTGCACTCTTAGCAGGATGGCCAACAAATAGGAACTGACCATTATTTTAGACTGGCATGAAGATGAGTGATTGTATTCGCACATTTTGGAGAGTGGTATCATTGATTTGATATGGCGCAGTCCTGTTTCATAGATTAGTGTCCATTGCACTTAGTGAAGCGTCAACACACACACACACACACACACACACACATTCAGTCCCTCTGGCCCAGCTCATGCCTCTTAATAGTTTCCAGGAGCTGTCACTAAAGCTGAGCCAAAGGAAAGACGGACTGAAAAGAAGCACTTAGTTTCCGTGGCCCCTCGGGCTATCTATCTAGCTAGTTTGACTCGCGCCCACTGGAAACACTTTTTCTTTTTCTTTTTTAAAGACCTTGTTTCCTATTCTGTCAGTCTGTTGGCCTTTTACGTTGTCGTCCTTTTAATCCCTTCCCCCTTTTTATCTTCTTGCCATGTCCTGCTGTCTTTAAAGCAGCTCTTTACACTCTCACCGTTCTCTCTTTCTCTGTATCTATCTCTCTCTCTAACTCCTGTGTGCCTCTTTTTTTATTTGACCGTGAGGGAAAGTGTTTCTCAGAAGCACCTGACATGATTTTTGTTTGAGGTTGATGATTGTGAATTGGCTTAAATCAAAAGGGAAGGGGTTGAAAGTTAACATGCGCGATATTTCTCACCAATACCAGCCCTTCATGTTTCATTCATTGCTCCCTCTCTTTTTCTTTTTGGGCAGCTGAGAGAAGCTAGCGACCGAAGAAAGAGAACCATTTGATGGAAGAAAAGAAAAAGAAAAAGCAAGAAGAAAAGACCAAGACGGACGTCGCTCAGAAAAAGGTGACGATGGACTTTTATTACAATCGGTAGCAAACAACTGCTGACTTCAGCGGCTGAAACACGATCGGATCACTTTGCTCAGCAACACTAGTCCTTTTACTCTCGAATAAAGTCTAGAATTTAGCACGACGCTCTTCATTTTAGTCACAGGTTTGAATGAAGTTCCTAAATCCTTTTCCTCTCTCTTCTCTCCCTGCAGGCTGCCGATCAGAAACCCAAAGGTGAGTGTCATGATCACGTAAACTGCCCCCCTCTCATTTAAAACTACATTCCAACCACTGATCTGCATTAATCAGCTCTGATTAACAGCACACTGACCCGTAAAGACACACACACACACACACACACACACATTATTCATGCATTACACACACATAGCATTTAACATTCTCGTACACAGATGGACACACACGTTTTGCACATGCATGCACAATTGTGCCGTTTGACTCTCTGTTTCTCGAACACACACGTACACACACACACACACACACACACACACACACACACACACACACACACACACACACACACACACACACACACACACACACACACAGAGAGCAGAGCAAATACAGTGGAGTGTAATGCAGAGCGATACAGAGTGACGGCCAGTACGCCCGCAGCGCCAGGCAGTGAAGCGTGAGGGCACCAAGACAGCCCACTGAGTGTGGTGTGGGTAAAGAGGAGTGGGGGAGGGGGGGACAGAGGAAGAGTGGAATAAAAGAAGGGCATGGAGGTAAGCTGAAAGGCACAGCGAGTGAATCTGAAAGAACGGTGTCCTCGCGTGCCCTCGATGTCGTCTTACGACGCTGAAATAGCTCTTAAAGGAACACCGCTGTGAAATGGATCTTTTTAGATGTTTACGAAACAGCTGGAGTTGCCGCTGCTGTCCTCAGTTGCTTTCAAAAATAGAAATGGTTGTACCCGTGATCTTTCTTAAGACATCTATATATATCAATACATTCAAAATAAATGAACCACCGTGTGAGCGAGTGAGCCGGGGCCCAAGCAGGAGATCCTTGAGTCCACAGCTCCTCCGTGTTTTGCCCTTTCCTCTTCCTGTCTGTTAGACCTGGATCTTCATGCGATTCCTGCTTTTACAGTTGGAGATGAAGCAATTCATGCAGAATAGCTTGAGATGAGGTTTTGGCACGATCGCCCACATAATTTGAGCAAGGTGGCTACCTTTTTTTTTATTTTTTAAATCCTCCCCGTGGACCCTCCAGCAGTGCGAGCAACAGCTTGGCCATCTGGGTGTAGCTGTTGGGCCTTTTAACAAAGGTCACCACGGCTCGCCTCGAACTATGACCCCGTCTATTTAATTGCCCTCCCTGTGTGTGTGTGTGTGTGTGTGTGTGTGTGTGTGTGTGTGTGTGTGTGTGTGTGTGTGTGTGTGTGTGTGTGTGTGTGTGTGTGTGTGTGTGTGTGTGTGTGTGTGTGTGTGTGTGTCACCAGCCTAGACTGTGAGCTCGGCCTATTATCCAAGTTTCAAAGCCTCCACTCAAAGCTAGCTGCTTCGGATTTGAATACGCATTTAATGCCACTGTCCTTGTGCTTGAGTGATTTTTTAGATGGAAATAAATTCAGACCTCTCCAGGCGTCGTCATAATTCAGTCCAACATGTGTGCGCTCTCTCTGTATGCACAATACTCTGTCACAAATAGTATTCAAAGAGCAACAGAGAACTTAAGGAGAGAAGAAGAATGTTTTATTGTGTCGAGCTTCTGTTTTTTTTTATTTTACTGTTATTTTACACAGGGCAGAGTTGCTTTTCCAGGAACGTCCTGCTTCATAGTTTACATTCACACCTGGAAGCTGTCTTTTACAACCACATTCTTACCTTTACTTGGAGCAGTTGGGCTTTAAAGGCCTCGCTCGACGGTGCGATGGTGGTGGTTCGTCGAGACTGTTGACTGAGAAATGGCTGGTGAGTGTTTTGTGGTTGTCAGACGGTGGAAAACCTTGTATTTTAAACATTCAGTTGTAGCAACAGGGCAGTATTACAACAGTGATTTTTTAAATTTTCTATTTGGTTTGGCTCTGTGTTGCAGCACGTTGGAACTGAAATGAAGTGAGCAGACGTTTGGTGTCTTCCCCTGTGGTGCTCGTATTGCTTGGTTCAGGGACTTTAATTCGGGTGGAGGTCAGGTGACTGGCATTGGTTCTGGTTTGGCCGTTGAACATCGCGTTTACTGTTTCAGTTCAAACCCGATGTGCCCGGATTAGAGCCGAAGCAATGGAAAGCGTTATCCCAGCCTTCATACTTTCTGATTACAGTGTGCGACGTGTTACACGCGGGCTGTACCAAGTGTCGCTGACGGGAGCGGCAAAGGAAATGCCGAGAGTCAAGAGGAGGAGATATTGAGAACTCTGCCTGTGAGAGAGGCCCACGGACAGGGCTACAGCTCCCAACTAGAAAGATGGAGGAAAAGGAAGGAAGGGAGGAAAGAAAGTAATGAAGCAGTGAGCACTTTAGACGAGTGCCAAAAATGACCATTGGGAGTCAATGACGGTGCTCATATAGAATAGGGCTAATGACGTGGACATTTGTTTTATGGTATGTTTAATGAGAGATAGAGCGAGAAAGGGACATAGAATGAGAAACTAATTGTGTGTATGTTGGCGGCGCTCATGTAGACCGAATGATAAAGAAAATAGGGCGGAAGCCTGTTTGAAGACTAATCGTTCAGTGAGCCATCAGGACCTCTGAGTTTGCTCACTACCTCCCATCGGCAATATCTTTTAAAATCAAGCGGAGTGAGTTTTCATCCGTGACACTAAATAATAGAGGTGTGTGTGTGTGTGTGTGTATGCAGACAGGGAGAAAATCAGTATGCGGTTGTGATTTGTGTCTCTCCATCCATATCGGAGAATTTTGCCTTCCTTATACACTCTCAGAAATTCATAGACACGTGCACATTGCACAGCACCTCCCCCACCTTTCAACGCCTTTCTGTGCGTTCCTCTCCGCAGGCCTTCCTTGGTCCCAGGCATTTCAATTTGTTTGCGGTAATCGATCTCGGCCTGGCGCGCGTTCATATGTATGAAAATGAGATAAAGCTTCGGCACAGCGGAATTAACTCCTCTGCCCCCCATTAGGCATGGAGCTTCTCCGAACGCAAGGCTTCCAGGAGGCACACACACACACACACACACACACACACACACACACACACACACACACACACACACACACACACACACACACACACACACACACACACACACACACACACACACAGACTGGACCTCTGATGCAGGGGCCCTCCCTCCCGGTCCCCATTACCTCAGAGGGATGCTGATTATTCTCCCCCATCACAATCGCTGCCGCCACTGCAATCACAATCAGTCAGTTTGACTGCTACACGTACCTGACAAAAGGCCACACAGAGGAGTGCGCGAGGAGTATCTGAAAAGCGAGTGTTCTGCCGAGCAATATTAAAAAGGCATGCGCATTCCTCCCGACAGCGACTCGGAGCCTTTCAATCTGCTCTGCGACTGAAGGAAACGCTCACATTTTGGAATCGCAAAGCAGCACGGGCCATCGCAAGCGCGTGCGCACACACAAATAGTATTCAGGTTCGCAGGAAAGTTACACAAACAGGCACAGGAAGTCACAATAAAACCACAGTGCGTCCGTCGCGTCCCCGCACCCCGATAATCAGAAAATCTGCTCGCGTGTTCTTCCACTGCTGAGTGGGTGGAGAACAAATGCGATGCCTGTCTCTGCCTCGTCCCCCGACTCTCCTCCTCACCCACAGGCATACCACATCTGAGGAGAAGCCCTGTTTGCACGGTGTCACGTTGGTGATAACTGCATTATGTTGTTTTTTTCAAAGCGCTCACAAACACGAGTGCGTCGTATTCTACGCCGTTGGATTAACTCGTAATTTCACATGCTATTAATTGCGTCAACACTTTTGAAAAGGCTATTTCATGAATCACAATCTAATTAGAGGCCAATTTGCTTTAGCATTCGGGCTGCTTTTCCCTTCTGTTAACCACAATTTACAAACACTCCATGAATTAATAGTGAATAGCTTGTGAATTACATCCTGTGGATTTATGACTCCCAAGCATAATTTCTTTCTCTCATACCCCCCCACCCACCCCCCTGTGTGCTCACCCGGCGTGCATGTCAAGTGGGAGAGGCGAGTGAAGGATGGAGGGGAGAGACAGGGGGCAGAGAGAGAGAGAGGAAACAAGAGGGGAGTACAAACTCAAACAATGCTTCCCTCTCTGCGCATTCGTTGTTGTATGATCACTCACAAGCTGCTGACAAGCGAGCCCATTCGGGGACTCTTGCCCCTCCCCCGTCACCTCCTCCTCCCCCAACAGTGAGCCGCTTCATGTCAAATATCAGGGCAGATTAATAGGATGTAGCTCGACTGATATGAATGGCGATTCGGCCTGCGCTTTGAAGCAAAGGTGTTCACCTACTAAGACTTGGCGGTACGCCGTCATAAAGGGGCTCCTCCCACTCGTCCCTCTGGCCATAGAAACCAGTACCACCTTACAGGTTGAATTTGACCCTGTGAGGTTATTTCAGTGGATGGTTATAATGCTATATGTTATATACACAAACGTGAGAACTCACATTGGTTGTGTTCCCTATGCTCTTTGTCCCCGGGGCTCTGACTGTGGGAGAGCCCATCTTCAGCCTTAACAGGTTTAAGATAGCACGCGTCATGCTTCATATCTATCAAGTTCAAAAGACCTCTCTCTCCTCAGGCAGTGGTTGCCCTGAGGCACTGACCTCGGACGGAGGTGTAGCATGATCCTGTTAAGCGAGTTAGCAACTATTAGGCCCCCCCCCCCCAGAAAAAGGGGGGGGGGGGGGGGGGGGGGTTTGTCCGGGCGACTCATAATCTTAACAGGCTGGAGAGGCACAGCTGAGATCAACTACCAAGAAAAGAGCTGAGAGAGAGAGAGGGGGGGGGGGGGAGGGGGGGGGGTCACTAATTAGAGAGAGAGGGTGAAAGAGGCGTGTTATGGGAAGAGGTCACTGGAGGCACAGGCGAGGGGGTCACGAGGCAAATGGAGGTGCGTACGGCAACTGTCAGTCCCTATAGCAACGAACCCCCGTTATAGGAAGGGTGAGGGGTGAGAAATGTTTGCCTTTTTTATTCTGTGTGCGAGCGATGGTGTTTCTGTTCCTCTCCACTAATACTGACAGATGGGACCTCATAGAGGCGCACCCACTTGACCCTCCTTTGCCTTCTGTGACCGAAAAGAGAGTCAAACGTGTCTTTTGTGAAAGAGAATGTAGTCGGCAGTATCGTGGACCAAAAGTATCGAGTAGTGTGATGACTTCCATAGGAGGGGAGGCAGAAATGAGCAGCGAGCCCTAAATCTGCTTTGCAGAAGGAAATGAGGAAGCGTGGTCCGGAGAAGGTCGTGAATGTATTTGTGCCTCTGCCGCCATGTTGTTGTGATGCGATTTCTCCGACCAAAACCTGGTGGATCCTTGTCTCACTACTTTATTTAAACTAAGGCACAGAAACGCTTCTTTTCTCATAAGCTAAAAAAGAAAAGCATTGCGCCACACGACCGCGCGCCTCTTTAAAATCACTCCAGCAGCATGTGTACAATTGTTGTACACAGACAACACGCTGCATATCCCTTCCTCCACCTCGTAGCTTTTATTGGATCAAGAAGTGCACCATTGTGTGGGGCATACAGGCCTGTGTGTTGGCTACATCCCTCCCCCCCCTTCTATTAACATGGCTGCATAATAAAGTGGCTCTGCAGACAATAGACAGAAGGGATGTGGGAACCTGCGCCGCCTGGCACTGAGCTCAGGGAACCAATCACGGTTGTTCTCATGCGACAGTTGTTCTTGTTCGATAACAGAAACCCCACCGTCTTGCCCGCCATGCCTCCGTATGGATTATTAACTCTATATCTGATTTCTTTATGCATTTCCCTCTGCCTTGCATGCCCCCCCACCCCTCTCTTCATCTATGCTCACTTGCTCTCTATCCGTACGCAGTTGCTCTTTCCGTCGCTCTCTCTCATTGTGTGTAATTAACCATTTAGTGTGAAGAAGGGCTATAATTAAAAGTTTGGTGCAAGGTTGCAGTGAGCACCTCAGCTGGAGGGTTTAATGGAATTTGCAGTGCACTTGATACAAAATGCTAATTTAATTGGCTCTCCTTTTCAACTACAATTAGCAGTACCAAGGCCACAACCGCATTAAAGTCTAAATTTGGCTTTCACAACACCGCTCTCGCTCGCGCCGCTGTAACTTAAACATGTCTGCACTGCACTCTGCCAGTGGAGTCGGTAAAGTGATTATTTTCAGCAGTCTGTTTTTGTCTCTCCGCGTCATGTGTTGGTTTCTCCCCAGGATGATATCTAACCGTTAGTCTAATGTAGTTGGAAAGATTGCTCATAGTCCAACTTCTTTCTTCTTCTACCGCTTCATCACTTTTGTGGTCGGAGGATGATTTCTGGTCACTTGCGAGCCCCTGATATGTAGATATAGACGTGAATAGAAATGTAAGAAATATGTTTTTGGTATTGGAGTTAATAGTTCTAGGAATGAAATTCAGCCCCCAAAGGAAGCGCTCCATAAGCAGAGAGACCCCGTTCGTCATCCAGTTGAAATGCAATAAGCTTGCAGCTTCACTAATGCACTGTGTGGATGATTCTTCGTTGCCTCTCGCTGGCAGCGTGCTCTTCACTTTCCTCATTTAATCTTTTACAGACGCACTCTCTCATCTGAGGGGTTTCCCCACGTTTCTCTAATTCGTTCCTTGGTAGTCTTTTTCGCCAACCCCCCTCCTCTTCAAAAGCACTTACCCATCCATCATGGATTAAGAAAAAGATCTCTCCTCTAAATAATAAGGGCGTCTCAGTAAATGTGTTTACGTTTGTTCAGGGCAAGAGGGGAGCTGTGTGTCTCTCACACATACTGCTGTCCTCCAGTTTTGCCATCTCATTTGTGTGTGTGTGTTAGCGTGCATAGACACACTGCTTCCCTCTCAGGAGAACATTCATTCTCACTGATCCACTTGTTAAATACAGATGACACCATAGATGGCTCCGCGTTACCCAGCTGGATCGTGTTACAGCAGCACTGTTCATGAAAGATGACAGATCATTTTAGCTTCATTTTTCTTCTCTTTTTTTTTTTTGCGAGCACAAATTAATTGAACAGGTTAGTGTTAGGTTATCGTGATTATGTTAGAGACGGATGCCATTGCTTGTGCAGGAGAAACGTGCTACATGAGGGAGTTGCAGCATGGATACATGTAGTGTCTGTGTCGTTACTACAACAACACAGACACAGTGTGGAGCTGCAGGGTGTGTGTGCGCTAAGGGACTCCTGTGTTCTGGGTTCATCCGAGAAAAGTGGAAGAAGACAAAGAGCTCATCTTTGAATTAGTCCACCTGCTTTAGTCCAAATAATTTAGTTTCTTGCTTGTCATCTCGTCGGGGACGTTGGTACATTAACTGTCATTTAAATCTCAAAAGATATTAATTAACTATTCCTCTAATTTAAAAGACTTCTGCACACAATTTTGCAGTCGGCAGGCTTCTGTTTGAGCAGCGTGCAACAACCCTATAGTGCAAACTGCATCCCGGTAGGTCCTGGGCCATTGGAAAGGACAGTGAGGAAAGGGGGCAGGGCAGCGAGTATTCACCGTCCAGCTGTCTGATTGGTCGAGGCAGCGTCAGGCGGGGGCCGAGATGGATTTAATCAGAGATGTGCGTCACCAGCTGCAGTTCCAAGCCAACAGCCAGCCTGATACTGCTGGAGGGGGCCGTCTCTTTCTCTCTCACTCTCGCTCTTTCTCTCTTTCTCTCTTTCTCTCTTGTATTTTTATGTTTTTTGGAAAAAAGTAGAGGCGCACGTGTTTGTGCCCGTGTGGAAGTGAGTGTGTCTGTGAAGGGCGTCTTCAATGGAAGAAAGCAAGGTTTTGCCTTCAAATACTGCACTACATATGTAGTTCCCTCTACGCAGAGGGCTTTTATTTTGGAACTTTATCTGTGTTGCCGCATATTGAAGTTTGCTACACATCACTGCCTTCTCTGTGTGTCAGCAGGTCGGCAGCCTTCTGGATTAGTGTTGTGCTCACCGAGAGGGCCTCTGTTTTTCAGCTTTCAGACGAGCTCTTGGCAGGCACACTGAATACCTTTGGCACTCTGAATGCACTTCCTCCAGTGTGGCAGCTTTGGCCTGTGTGTGTGTGTGTGTGTATGTGAGAGACTTTGTGGTTAATTGGCAACACTGCAGTACAGCACTACTGTAGGAAATAGTTCTCACACTGGACAAAGTTAGGCTTCAATGAACAAATTATTTCCACTGCATTAATTTCCCACTATTTCATGCTCTCTCTCTCTCTCTCCCCCCCTCCTCCCTTGAGTGAAGGCAGCCTCAGCTGTTGTGTAGAGCAGCCACATCTATAGGGAGTATAGAAGACAACATCATCAACGCATTTACCCATGGACCAGGAAACTGCAATTCACGGCAGCTCTTAGGTCACTAGCAATTGGCAGCCATAATGAAGGCAGCCGCTTCTGAGCAGCGGGGAGTAAAAGCAGCGCCACACTGGATCTCGTTAAGGTTCCTCATGGGAGCATACAGCCACAGACACACACCGACATCCTCTTCAGCTTCCTCAGTAGGAATTATTCGGTGTCAGACAGTATTTTTTTTTTTTCCTCAGCACCCCGGAGAGGAAACTTTAGCCAAGCCAATCTCTTTGGTTGCTAGCTGTCCAGGTCCTGCTAATAATAACACCACTCGGGCTAACGCTCAATTAGATGGCTGGCCGGTCACTGGAACCACAGGGAAAGGGTCAGGCTGAGGCCAAACCAGCAAGGAAAGGTGTGTGTGCGTGTGCGTGTGTGTGTGTGTGTGTGTGCGTGTGTGTGTGTGTGTGTGTGTTTAATGAAGAGGAAAGGAGGTGTCTCCATGTGTTTGTGTGTTCAGTCAGCAGAAAAAAATATGACCTTTCCATGGAGTGCGTCTGGGCCAGTAACATATGTTCGACAAAAGGATGCATGAGGCAGTTCATTTAAAGGGACAGTCCACACCAACGTGCAGTGCATACTGAAAGATTCAATTATACACACCTGCCGAGTACTATACATATAATAGAATGCACAAACTTACACTTCTGGAGACTTGGTGAACATTTGTCTGTTGCACATTCATCCCAGCAAATTGGGCCGTTCCATCACACACTGCTGTAACGTAACTGGGCAATATTACAGATATGATGTTGATATCGTGACGTGAGACTAGATATCGTCTTAGATTTTGTGTATCGTAACATGTCATAAGTGTCATCTTTTCCTGGTTTTAAAGGCTGCATTACAGTAGAGTGATGTCATTTTCTAAACTTACCAGACTGTTGAAGCTGCTGTATTATTTGCCATATTCCACTTAGTCATTATAGCCACATTACTGATGATTAATTATCAAAAATCTGATGTAAATATTTTGTGAAAGCACCATTAGTTAACCCTACAATATCCTCGGCCTATCGAGGCATTTTTTCCTATTATGAAGTAATAATATAACATAAAAAAACTTGATTTGGGCTACCAAGGAATTGATTAAACTGGACTAATGCTCAGGAAAACCACACTTTCAGTCATGACAGACATTTCAACTGCAGGGTTTACTTCCCCCTCCCATAATTTAAGCCACTATTGTTCTTTTTGTCAGATGTCAGTACTACCCAGTCAAATATATTTTTGGTTATATAAAGGTCTAATAATGAGTTAACCCAGACATTAATACCTTGCTACCTGCGTGTGTCTTTCTGTGTGCCCGTGTGCTGTGTCCATCCAGTGCCAGAGCCTGCTCCCACTAAGCCCAGTCCCGGCCCGCCCCACCACCTCCACCCCGCCAGCCCTACGCTGCCCCTCTCCTCCTCCTCCTCCTCTTCTTCTTCTGGCAATGGCAAGCGCGCCTCCTCCAGTAGCCAACTCCCGACCCAGACTCCCCCTCAGCAGCAGTGCCAGTTGTCCTCTGCCAGTGCTCGCTACCCGCCCAGAGAGGTGCCCCCGCGCTTCCGCCAGCAGGAGCACAAGCAGCTACTGAAGAGAGGCCAGCCACTGCCTGCAGGAGCCCTCAGCGCTCTCACCCTCTCCTGTTCCTCTTCCTCCTCCTCTTCGCCCTCATCATCTTACTCTTCTTCTTCTACGACTACCAGCAGCACTTCCCCAAACTCTGCCACGTCCACTGCGAGCAAACGCCACCCAGGTTTGTGTAAATACAGTAAAAAATATACATTTTAAATTGCCCTGGATTTGATTCCTGATTTTTTTTTTTTTTTTCATTTAAACGCTTTTTTGGGGGCCGTGTACAAATTGTTTCACCCTTTAAACTTCGGTGTGATTTTGTTTTCATTTTAGTATATTTTGGCTGCGTGTTGAGTGATATTTCACTCAATGAGCTAATTAAGTTGTCCTTTAAATCCATCACTCTGCTTCCACCTTTGTTACATTCCCAAATGTTGAGAGAAATGCAGTAACATGCAGTTTTATTTTTTTAGATCCCACGTTAAGCTATATTTCAGGGTTTGTTTGCACAGATACGGCGGTGTGCAAAGCAGCATTGACAGATTTACTGCACTGTAAGCATAATAAATTACGGTGATTATAATTGTAGTTTAACGGCGCACCTTCACTTCCTTCGGTGTTAAATAATGTCCAGATACAGCTCTTAAATGATGTGGGTAGGCTGACCAGCAGTTTTCAATTGGCTGCTGTCCTTACTTTCCATTTCTTTGGCCGTCTTATAGCTATATGCTCGTGTCCAACTGTGCTATTGGTGTGCAGGTCTGGATATGCAAGTGCTTCTAACATTGGCAATAATAACGCCAAATTCTTTCCACGCCTTGGAAAAATCCTGGTTGGAGGTTTTAGCCTAAGTCAGAAGAACACAGTTGAGTTCTTCAAGCCTCTGCGTGCTCTTTAGCTCTTTAGCTCGACTCACAGGACCACACACACACACACACACACACACTCACACACACTCACACACACGTACACTCACCTCATCTCAGACCTCCGTAGCCAGCGGTAATCTTTTAATGAAGTCACCGGTGGCCCCTAAGATCACTAATACTGAACCTGCCTCAAGGTGCTCATTGTGAGGCTGCTCGTGTGTATTTCTATATGATAATAAAGGATGGCCATGATTTATTTATATCATGGCAATTATATCTTTTTTTTTTCTCTCACTTTATGGACACCCAAGATTTTTCTTTTTTTTTAAATTGCTGTCATTATTTCTGGGTGCGTTCGTCCAAAGGTTTTTTTTTTCTTTTCTTTGTAAAGCAATCACAACCATCTGCTTGATGATGTACACACACGTCCTCTAGCACAGGACACAGTGAAGAGCATAGATTTAAGGATGTCTCTGTAGCACACCACGCAATGTTTTCATGTCCAGGTTAGCAGGAACGCACATGAGTGTCTGCTTGCATCAATGCTGCTTTGCCGCCTTTCAATTACCGACTCAACATTCTCGCTCGTCGGCAAACTACAGCCCTCTGCATCACGGAGGCAACTGGTCCTTGTATGCTCTGTCGCCAATATCCTCGTACTCGGGCCACCAATCACAGCATCAGACTAAAGGGGAGGCTTTATTTTTTGCTTTTTTTGCAAGTTGTGCCTTATTTAGTGGCTCATTCAATGTAGACTTTTTCTTCGGTGCAGGGATTCCCCAGCTGTGGTTCAGGCACTACATTTGGCTGCTCACTCAAGAGAAGCAATACCTCTAAACCCTTTTGATTTCAAAAGAACATATCTCTCATTTTGAGCTCCCCTGGTTGAGCGTATTAACCCATAATGTCATTATTATTGTCCGAGTCCAGCGGTTGTTGTCCTGTCTGGCCTTCACCTGGCCCCAGTTTTCCCAGGGGCGTCTCAGTACAACCCAGCCAATGGCGTAGTAGCCATTGGCTGGGTTTCCACCTCCTTCCCCTCTCGTTTTTTTTTGTCTCGAGGGCCTCCCCCTCACAGCCGGTTCTATCCCCCCCGCCTCGCTAATAGCCTCAAGCTAGTGGCCCTGTTGGTGCAAAGATTGTGGCATACATAATTTAGAGAGAGGACGTTGTAGTTCAACTTACTACCCTGCACTTCTGCACTGCCTCTGCTATATTTACATAAAACATTACTACTGTAGTAGTAGCAAAGCTTGGTAAATAACTTAAAATTGACACAAATGGAACTAGACCAGGTCTTTCTCTTGTACGGCTGTGGTGGTTTTTGTAGCGTTATGAAGGATGTGAAATGGAAATGGAGTTACAACAGAACACCTTATTTACGCATGACTTCTATGTTTGCCAGGATACATATTTGCAACTCTGTGCTTATTATTATGTGCATCAGTATCATAGATAAGATAATAATTTATAGCCTTTTCTCAATCTGAATTTATACATCAAAATGTATTTTGTCAATCCGGCCTGCAAGCACGGATGGAAAGTTTTCAGTGTAACTGTTGGTCAGGGATGAATCCTGTTTTGAGGACATTTTTTTTTCTGACCTCTCTGGTGAGGTTACTGTGGCCCAGAGGGATGTGATGATGTTCCTTCACACACTTCCACTCGCACATGCAAAGACGAACACATGTACATAGATGTAGTGGCTGTGCAGCAGCAAAAGCACACGAGTCTGACCTAGTTGTGTCCTCTCAGATCTGTGTCTGCCTTGCAGGCCAGCTGGCTGAGTTTAAAGGGTATGCAAGCGCACACTCACACACACACACACACACACACACACACACACACACACACACACGTTTAGTTTATAAGCCACTGCAGTAATATTGGGTAGATATCCTAAGGTGGTTGAATGCACTTCCTTTGACCCATTTTCTGGTTACTTTCCTCACATTTTGATAAGAAAAAAAACCCATACTGGATTCATTCAGAAGCCATATTGAATTTAAGTGTGTGTGATTTATAACATTCCCGCTGGCTATCCGCACACACTGCCCCCATCCACAAAGTCTGAAAAGGTATCCCCCTCTTAATTCAAGGGGCATTCACACCACTCCCACGTAACCTCCGCTCTCCGAACCCCATTTAATTGTCCCAAACACCAGACAGACACCCCCTGTCCCCTCTCCCTCCCTCCCCCGTCCCACACCCACCATCCCAGTCTCTCCAGCTGACTGGGGACCATTAAGTAGTCCGGACCAGCCAGCAGCCATCCAGACAGGCTCCCCAGTAGCAGGTGCTGGAGGGGAGGGAGGGGGGGGGATTCTCAAGACTGTGGGAACTGCGGACCAACAGCTGTTTGTTGGTCCCCCAGACAGAGCATGCAGCCAGAAGGCACTCTGCTGGGTGCTGTTAAAACACTTGGCCCTTTCATTTGGGCCCTTTTGATCTGCAGGTAAAGCAGTTGTGTTGGTTTCTTTTCGTAAAAATAAAAAAATCTGTATAATGTTCTTCAAGTACCATCTCACGGGCATGTAGGTCTGCCTCTTCAAACATGGTGCCATTTAAGATGTAAAAATAACTCCCACTTAGATTACTTTTTAAAATCATAATCACAAGAGCACTTGGCCCTAATGAAGCCAGGGAGGTATAGATTGCCCCATGTGCACACACACACACACACACACACACACACACACACACACACACACACACACACAAGTGAGAGAACCCCCTAGTGGCTTAATTAATCCAGCCTCTGTCAGGGAAACCGGAGAAGTCACCATGGTCTCGCTCTCCTGTTTTTCCTCTTCTCTCTGCAGAGGTAAACAGACATGAATAATGAGCTTTTTAAAGCCTCCTGTGACCATTTCCTCAGTCTTTCTTTTCCTCCCCGCTTCCGGAAAAACAAGTACGCCGTCTTTGATACGAGGGGGGCGTAAAGCGCCCCCTCAAAGGGAGACGGAGAGGGTCTATTTGAGGACAAAAGGCTCCTAAACGTCCCCTCCTGCTCTCGTTCTGGTCTTGCGTCACCCGGCGGTTTGGAAACCGAGCAAAGCCTTCGGCTCACAGTCGAACGGAGGATTCCATTTATTGCCACACTGTATCTCGTAGTCTGTTCATGTTTTCTCCCACCGTCTCCCTTTCTTTTCCCTCGCCACTGCAAGTGCCGACCCCTCCCCCCAGACTATCCCTCGATCTCTCCCTACCTCGCTCTCTCTCCATGTCCCCTTGCCTCTCATTTCTTTCAAAGGGGAGGGGAGGCATTTCAATCTTGGCTACCTGCCCGTTTCTATGATGGCAGCGAGTCTCATTATCAGAAGCTCATCTTCTTGCTTATTTCTGCTATTTAGCTGCAGTGCAGGTTCTCTGAGGAGAACAAGCCTGTATCTGAGCAGCCCTGCTCCCTGTTGGAAGCATGAGGAGCCATAGAGGGCCACATAGTTTTTTTATTTTTGACCCTTTTTTCATTCACAAAGCGTAACAGGAGACTGCCCTCCTAATTGCAACCAGAGTGAAAGCAGCAACACATTACTGACACATGGTTGCAAATGGTCGATGGAAATAATTGTCCCCTTTTTTGTTGCTGTCCCCCCGCCACCCCCCTTCCCCCCCCAGCTAAATCAAGGCTTTGCCAAGAATCAGCAGACCTTTCTATTGGAATGTCTGCGGGAGTCCAAAGGGGAACAATCGGGTCATGTTGAGGTTTGCATTAGTCCACATGTGTTCATATTTACAGAGGTAGACACAATAGCACTAGCATCCATTACAGTACAATGCAATCCAATGCAATAGTCCAGCGATAAATACCTTCTTTTGTGGAGCTAATACTGTTCCCCTTTTGTTACCCACGTTATTTGCACTGCACTCAGTTGCACAAATGCCTGCACACACTGCACATGCTATTAATACAAGCTCGGCCTGCCAGTAGCAGTGGTGTACTGGTGGGTAGTTAGCTCTCAGACATGCTAAGAGGATATCTGTGTGAGCGCTCTGAGAGTGGCGCTGGGGCACCTCTCCTTATTTTTCCACTCTTCCGCACGCTATCTCGTTTCTCCCTGACTGACCCCTTTTTATCCACGCACTCCCTTTTGCTGTCCTTTTTTGTTTTATGTGAGTTTTGCTGCTTGGATTTTGGCTTGTTCACAGTGTCTGTGACAGGCGTGATAAAAGTATGGCTGCTTTCCAGGCTTTGATTAACTTATCATGTAACCTATTTTTCAACTCTTCAGGAAACAAAATGTGCAAATGAGACCGAGACAAAGGGAGAGAGAGAGAGAGAGATGCACCGGGTGGGTGAGGGGTCTACCGAACAAAATGTTCCTGAGGCTGCAGTCTCTGAGCTCCCTGGCTATGCATGTTTCAGGTCTGATAAAATGGCACTTCTCTTTGCTCGCAAAGATAGAATTGACAGAGCTGGGACTAAAATGGAAAGACGGGGTAACGTCAGTGGCTTTTTAATGATGCTGTCATAAACAAAACACCTACAAGCCACTGACAGTTTGAAGTGGTAACTGAAAGGACCGGCTGTTTTGGTTTTGTCCTTTTCTTTACAAATTCACTGGGGGGCATGCCTGCATGCACTAACTATGAAAATTGTAGAGAAAGAATATTGGTTATTCTCAGCATGACTATCCCTCCATGTCAAAACACCTAATCAACAATTGGAACGTCTTTAACCCATCTGTTCAATGAATACAATAGTTCAGTTGTTTCCAAGTCCCTTGAATATCTCCCAAAATTATTCCTTAATTCACTTCAGCTTGCTGTATTTTGGGCACCGGGCAGTTTTCCGCCTGACTATTTTTTTTTTTCTCTCCACTTTTTAAGAATGAAAGTTTGCTCGGGAACATTTCTGTGAAAGCATTACTTGGACATTTGTCATGCAAACTGAAATTAGGCTGTCGCCTTGACTCTCAAGCCCAATTTATTGTCAGATGGCAGAAAAAAACGGATAAAAAGTCCAGTTGAAGCTTCCTCATTGAAGGCTCACATCTGTCTTGTTTTTAAGTTCAAACAACTCCTACATTTCCTCCAAACCAATTGTCACGGTCACAGCAGTTGTGAGGGATCACTTTATGGTGGTGTTTCAGTTGTTGTTGTTTTTTCTGTGCTTAACTGATTGTTAACGGAGTGCAGACTAGTGTTTGTGTGTGTGTGTGTGTGTGTGTGTGCGCGTGTGTGTGTGTGCCATCAGTCTGACGACCCTGAGCGATAAAGCTGCCTGGGGAGTGGAGATAAGTGTGTTCAGGCGAAAATTGCATTCGCAGGCACTCTGTGGCATGTTGCGCAGTATCTTAAAGCCACATATCTGCCAGCGTTTTTTAAAACCGACTCTTCCCTCATCTGACTGGATTGTTTTGACCACTGGGTCTTTATCTCATGATGGATAACGTATAGCTATTATGGAAATCACTGCAACAATCTGATGGAAACTAATAGCAGAGTAATGGAAGGTAAAACAGCTTTAATTACCAAACAGGGCAAATATTTTACGAACCCAGCCTGGGTCTTCTAATTAAAGGTTAGTGAGCCACGCTTACTGCAGCTGCTCAGGAGGGTAGCCGGAGATGTATTATTGTCTAGTAGGCTTCTAATGCTTATTAAAAACGACTGCTTTTGTTGGATATGGTTTGGCATCACGCTTTGTTCATTGCGTGGATGAATTTCTCCCTTCATACCCTTGCCTTGGCATGTGCACTTCTTCAGATTTCTAGCAGTTGAGGCCTAGTGGTTAGGATGTTTGCATGCAGGATCGATACCCTCCCTGCTCTCACCCACTAGCATTAATAAGATCATTGATTATCTGCCTCCCACTGATTGATTACCCCTTTACAGCATTGAATCAGTCTATTATTACTCCCCCCTCTAATGAGATGCTTTTGTGGCTAATGAAAGTGCTTGTGTGCGATACCATGTTGATAAGAGAACTGTTGGAAATGCTCTGTTTTTTGGCAGTGTGGTATTGAATTTGTTAATCGTGCTTAATGCCTTTAAGTAGTAGGACCAAGATTTAGATGCAGTCTTTACTTCCCTGATTGTGATCAAATATTTATCCACACGCATATGCATTATTATGTATTTGCAGGTAGTGAGAAGCTGGCAGACGAGCACACAAATACAGTATCCACACAGGCTTGGAGGAAGTGTTTTGTGGTGTCTTAGTGCGGTGCGGCTGGAGGAGGAGTAGGCCCAGCGGGGCGTAGGGAGTGATGGATGAGAAGCAGTCCTGGTTTCATTCCAATAAATGAGCGGCGTTCCACTTGGGCTTCCCTTCACATCCCTAGCCAGTGAAGCCACGATGGAGACGGATGGGCCGCTCTCTGCTGGGTGTTAGAGAGCAGAGGGGAGATAGGGAGGAATTAAAGGGTGAGGTAAGAGAGGGGAGACATGGACAGAGAGAGAAAAGGGGGAAGAGAAGGAATAAGGGCAGCTTGTTAGTGAGAGGGATGTAAGGGGCATTGACAAGACAGCTAGGGAAGAGGAAAGGAGTTGGAGAAAGAAGTTAGGGGAAAAGTTGAGAAGGAAGAAAGATGGATAAAGGAAAGAGAGAGAGAGAGAGAGAGAGAGAGAGAGAGGGCTCCATCTCCCCGTTTCTGTTTGGCCGACCAGGGCAAGGATATATATATGTCATATATGCCAGAGCTAATATGACATGTGGCACGCTTGGCTGTGCATTTTGATTATGTGTTGGATTGTGGAACGTGCAAGTGTGACCATTTCCTGCCAAGGAGTCTGATTGCTAGCATTAACCAACCAAGAAGATAAAATTGTTCCAGGGGACTTACGGCGCTAGTATTACATGATGTTCTTTAGTCTAACTTAATGTATTTTTTCTTTCCCCATCCCCTTTTTTAATCCCTTTTTATTTTCTCTACCCTTTGTCTCTACTGCTGTTTGTCAATCTCATCTTCATCTTGAATTCTCTCTGACTGACTCATCATCTACACCTACTTTCTGTGTTGTATTTCTTTGTTTCACTCAACCATTGTTTTTTTGTCTCCCTTCTCTCTTTAGACATATCCCTCCAGAGTGGCTCTGTTGCCCAGTATGAGACCTCTCATTGGGGAGACTCTTTGCAAGTTGACAGCTCCTCCAGTGCCAACAGCTGGGACAAAGTGATTACTGACACACGAAGTGACACAGAAGCTTGGCCCTCCATCAGCCGCAGTAGTGACCCCGGCCACCTAGCAGCACCAGAATGCTCCTTGGGCTCAGCGAGCTCTAACACAGACACAAGTGCTGTCACTACCACCAGTAGTAATAGTTTTCTGAGAATGGCCACTGGTGCCGCAGGCCAGCAGGCCCACTACTCCTCTCTTAAAGCTAACAATAACATGATGACAGGACCTGGGTCAGCCAACACATGCGGTAGTAGAGGCTGGGGCTCAGATGGAAAACAAGATGGTATGAATGGTGGTCGAGTAGGGGCTCCCAATAACTGGGGCTCTACCAATTTTAACTTGAACCTCAATCCCAATGCCAACCCATCAGCTTGGCCTGTTCTGGGCCAGGAGGGTGTTGGAGGTTGTGGTATTGGCCCCAATGCGGTGTCAAACTCCCCATCCCTCCCACCAGGTATTAATGGCAATGGAAACATGGCAAATGGGAGCTTGGGAGGTGCCGATAATGGCGGGGGAGGTTGGGGTGGCATGATAAGTGCTAATGAAAATGATCAACAGCACCCTTCAACTAACACAAGCATGTCCTTCAAAATGGAACCGTCTAACCTTAACACTGATGGACCAAACCACACTAAGCAGCAGCAGCAGCAGCAAGCTCAGGAGCCTATGAGCCCTATCCATGGGATAACTGGCTGGGGAGGCCAGTCACCCACTGAATCATCCCAGCTCAATGGGGACACAACAGGCAGCTCTGTATGGGGTAGTGGAGAAAGCAAGGCAGCTGACTCTCCCAAGGACTCAGGCTGGGACTCAACTCCCTCTGGAGGCCGTTCTGCTTGGGGCCGGCAAGGCAGTGGCGGTGGGAGTAGTGGAAGTGGTGGCTGGCACGACTGGGGGAAATCCTCTGGCGGCGGAGATGCATCTAAAGGCTGGGACTCAGTAGATGCTGGTAGCTCTGGTTCAGGCCAAGAGCAACAACCTAGCTCATGGGGCCAGCAGGCCAGAACAGCCCCAGCGAGTGACGGTAGTGGGGACAGCACCGAAAGTCAAACTGGCTGCAGAGACAGGACCTCCAGCACGGATTGTGCCCCTCTGCTACCCCGGCAGGACCTGGACCCTAGGGTGCTTAGTAACACGGGTTGGGGACAGACCCCGATCCGACAGCACACTGTATGGGAGATGGAAGAAGCCAACTCGGATCAAGGGAAGAGCAAAAGCAGCTCAGCCTCCACAGGAGGCCCTAGCTCTCATGTTGGACCCTCATCCATCAATGGAGGTACCATAAACCCGAAAATTAGCCCCAGTCAGAGGCCTGGGTCTGGAGAAAAAAGTGACAGTGAAAGATCATCATCCTCTGGCTGGAGAGCCCCTCCGCCTCAGCCTATCCAAACTGGATCAGGGTGGGGGGACCCCCCACAGTCACACAGCAAAGCGCTGAATGGCACTACCAGTGGCTGGGGTGACCCTTTGCCTCAAAATGGTCCCAGAAATGGAGGCACACCATCCTGGGGTTCTGAGGAAAAGTCATCCAGTTGGAACGATGGCCCGACGAAAAGTCAGCCGACTAACTGGGGAGAGGGCCCCAAAAGCTCCCATGGATGGGGCAACAGTAACGGCGGCCCCAACGGCCCCAACGGCCCCAACGGTTCCAATGGTTCCAACGGTTCCAATGGCCCCAACGGTTCCAATGGCCCCAACGGCCCCAACGGCCCCAACGGCCCCAACGGCCCCAACGGCTCCAACGGCCCCAACGGCTCCAACGGCCCCAACGGCCCCAACGGCCCCAACGGCTCCAACGGCCCGAGCACAGGAGAGTGGGGAGAGGCGGAGGTCAAGAAGAATGGATCATCCAGCAGCATGTGGGAAGGAGAAGGAGGTAATGGAGGAAGTGGTGGATGGAAGGAGAGCCCCAGGGGAGGAAATAGAGGAGGCTGGAATAAGCCTGCTCCTGCTGTGAGTAATAGCAGCTGGGGGGAGATCCCTCGTGCAAACGGCCCAGTGCAGGGGAGCTGGGGCTCTTCCAAGCCCCAGGAAAGCAGCAGCAGCAGCAGCACTGGCAGCGGAGGAGGTGGCAGCATGGGTTCATGGGGTGGTCCTGGTACTGTGAAGCAGAACTCATCGAGCTGGGGAAATGGCAGCAAACCGGACCAAGGCATGGATCCCACTGGTTGGGAAGAGCCCTCCCCTCCCTCTATCCGCAGGAAGATGGAGATTGACGATGGAACGTCCACCTGGGGCAATCCTGGCACAAACTCCAAGACTGCCAACCAGTGGGATCGCACCAGTCCCAATAACAACCCAGGCAACAGCGGCCCACCACCCAGTAAGAGTGGTGGAGTGATTATCCCCAACAATAACAACAATCACTCTGTCGGCCCTGGCAACAACAATCACCATCACACTCACCACATGCACCACCATCCCCATCATGGCCAGCCCCCAGCTCACCTGCAACACCATGGAAACAACAATGGGTCATCCAACAATGGCCCCCCACATCCAGGTGCAGGCCCCCAGGGTAGACCCCCCCTCGCCAACCCAGGTAACACAGGATGACAGTGCTGTTGTGTTAAAAACCTAAATTAAAGTAATGATTGATATTCAGAAAATGTTACAACCAATGTTTATGTTTAGAAGAAAAGCCAAAGACACAGGAATGTTTAAAAATGCAGTATGTATGTATCAAGAAGATTGTCCTAAAAAAAAAAAACAACCTAAAAACCTCACGCTTTAGGGATCCAAAGTGTTTATATGACCGCATACGTATGTTTTACTTAATCGTATTAAGCCTCAGTCTGTCTTGATCAGGAGTCGAAATGAAATATGGGGAGAGACGATTGCTTAAACAGAGTTGTTTTCACTCATTGACACACAAAGTGATACAATTACTAATTAAAAGCATCAATGATTATTCCATTCAAAGATTATTCCTTAAAATAATTCTCTCAATGATTACTAAGCAGATACTGTTGGAGGTATTTAAGGCTTCATAATGGTCATGCATACATAATTAAGACTCTCTGCAGCCAGTTCAAATAGGTCTGTTTGAAGACAAAGGCCATGCATATAGAGATGGCACAGCTCCAACACCCAACATTCTCCTCTCCTTTTGATTGCGAATGAAACCATTGCCCCCTGCTGTTTACGAATTGCAGTGCAGCTACCAAAAGGCATCATGGCCACCTTAAGACACATTTGTGCTGATCAGTTTTACCTAATCACCTAATCAGACTGAGCTTGTCAAGGGCTTGCTGTGGTCAGGAGGAGAGAGAACGGCACTATCTCAACTGGAAAGCTTACTGCTGGTCTCTTATTAGCGTGCCACTACAGTGCTGTGGTTTTCAGTTGCTTAGATTATCATAATATAGTTTTTGGTAAAAGCGATCTGATTTTATATTGACACACAAAGTGTGTCAATATAATATAATATAATATAGATTTCAAGGTCTTCAATTCAAACTCTTACTACTTGGGATCTTCCTTCCATTGTTAAATACTCAAGGAAGGACTTTGGAGAAATGACGTATAATTGCAAGTTAAAAGTAAAAATTGCTATTTTCTAATCCACCTCTTCTTTTTTTTTTCCCAGGTTGGGGAGAACTTCCCAGTGTTCAACCCAAGTCGGAGCCTGCTTGGGGAGAGCCAGCCGCTCCGGCATCATCTGTGGACAACGGCACCTCTGCCTGGGGCAAGCCCTCAGCAGGATGGGGAGACGGTGGCCACGAGTCCTCTGGACCCTATGGCAGGGCCAACGGACCCACAGGTTCTTCAGCCTGCAAGCCAGGTAACACCCACACACGATTTACATGGACAGTGGTGTATTATGTCAAACATGGGAAGTAAACATATACCGAGATGCAGGACTACGGTACCACCTGTTACTGATTATACTCGCACACCCTTTCTGGCTGCTATATTACAATAGCACACTGTTACACGGAACATATTATACAGGACTGTCTCCGAAAATTAGAATATTGTGATAATCCCCATACGTGTGATTTAGTTTACTGAACCAAGCTGAGTGTTTTTCAAGGCTCAGGAAACCCTTGCAGGTGTTTCGAGTTAATTAGACGATTCAAGTGATTAGTTGAATACCCTACTAGTATACTTTTTCATGATATTCTAATATTTAGAGATAGGATATTTGAGTTTTCTTAAGCTGTAAGCCATAATCAGCAATATTAAAAGAATAAAAGGCTTGCAATATTTCAGTTGATTTGTAATGAATCCAGAATGCATGACATTTTTGTTTTTTTAATTGCATTACACAAAATAAAGAACTTTATCACAATATTCTAATTTTCTGAGACAGTCCTGTGTATATATATATATGATATAGTTTTAGATGTGCTGGTGTACAAGACAAGTCTATCTAGACAATACCACACATTGATTCCTTGACAATTATGGCATTTGAGATTTGGGTTGTGTCCAGTGGCGCCACACCCTCCAAAAAGCTGATTGACGGTTACTCCCAGTATGTGTGCACTACCTCACTCCAGTTAAGGGAACAAAAGCAGGAGGTGTCTTCAGACCTGTATCATTTGTGCCAATTAAGGTTTTTGTCAGTGCTACTGTAGTGTTGCTGGGACTAAAGCAATTCCACACCTCTGTAGGTCTTGGTTATTTGTGCAGTTGGTTTGCAATGTTGGAAATGGTAGAGGGAGAAGTGGGGGGGGGGGGGAAATGCAGCATGTCAAATGGCAACACTGGCACCAAGTGGTCAGGTTGAAAATGACCCTTTTCTCACCCGCAGAAATAGCAGAATCTATTCTCAACGTGCATGTAGGATACGTCACAGATACTAAAACACCCTGACAGATAACCAACTAAATGCTTATTGCTGTTATTAATATGTTATTTCATCTCTTTCACAGGTCCCAAACCTATGCAAGATGGCTGGGGAAATGGAGGAGAGGAGATGGGCATGTCTACCGGCCAATGGGATGCTGAGGATGGGGACATGTGGAACAGCCCCACCTCCCAGGAGAGCAGCTCTTCTTGCAACTCCTGGGGCAACGGACCCAAGAAGGGCCCGAGCAAGGTCAGAGAACACACTTCTCTCTTGTCATAAATACACGAGCAGATGTTAATGGTAGGATTTAATGTCATTTAAATGATAATTTAATATTTGTTATGCTTTGCTTGTGTGCTGTCAGGGTAAGATGGGCAAGCCAGATGAAGCTTGGATCATGAACCGTCTCATCAAACAGCTCACTGACATGGGCTTTCCGGTAAGTTCGAGTTTTTTCCCCCCCAACCAAGCCAAAAATATACCACCTTTTTAAAGTTCAAAAATTTTGATTAGATACAGTATCCTCTAATTAACAGTGCAGAAACACCTGAGAACATACATGATCAATTAAGGAGGGGATTATACCATAATAATGATTATTATTATTATAATAATAATAATAAATACAGCCATATAAACTCATGAAAACTGTTCAACCATGGTCAGTGACAGGCTCACGTTATCCTTGTGTTACAGAGAGACCCTGCTGAGGAGGCTTTGAAGAGCAACAACATGAACCTTGACCAGGCCATGAGTAAGTTCACAACATATTTGTGTCCTTGTGTGTGTATTGCAAAATACTAACATGAGACGCTTTTAACTCAATGTTTCGTGGAATTAAAATCAGAATTCAATTATTTTGCCATATTTCCACTTCAATTCAACCGTGAATAATACAGAGCCACACTTTTCTTTGATATGTGGCATTTAAATGACGTCACTTTCAAATGCATAAAAAAATATCATTGTATTTTGTGACACTGTATATTTGCTTGACTATACTGAAGTCCGCTCTACTCTTTTCTGCTCCCAGGCGCCCTGTTGGAGAAGAAGACGGACCTGGACAAGCGGGGCATGGGCATGTCTGATTACAGCAACGGCATGAACAAACCCATGATGTGTCGGCCCTCTGCTCTCTCCAAAGACCCCTCCGACCGCAATTCCTTTCTTGACAAGGTCAGACATTAAGCAACTGACCAGCAATCAGGCCCTTTCCAAAAATCTGTTGGAAAGGATGAGTGTAGTAGGAAAAAAAAGTGGTTTTACATTTAATATTTAGGGGTATCTACCTTTTTTACCTTTTACATTGTAACTATTCTGAGGTGCTTCAAAGACAGGCTCTAGGTTTTGACTTTCTTTATCTGGGCATTTTCAGTTGTCAGTACCAACTTTTATATAATCTTGCATCCGTTGATCATTCATGTTTGTCATGTGTAATGATGAATGCTTTTTTCCCCTCATCTGTTTATTGTCCCCATTAACCATTTCTTTTGCTCTGGTCCAGGATGGTGTTCTGTCAGATGATGCCTCCCCATCACCGTTTCTGCCTTCCCCCAGCCTGAAGCTCCCCCTGGCCAACAGTAGCCTTCCTGGGCAGGGTCTGGGACAGGGCAACCCGGGGCTGGCCATGCAAAACTTGAACAACAGACAGGTAACAAATAACAGAAACACAATCTTTAAACGCAAAACTTACACAATCCAAAAAATATACCTGCAGTAAAAACTGTGAACTGCATGTGCATATAACAAAGTTGAGATTGTGGGAATTTTATGATAATATATAGAACAGTATATATATATTTTGTGAAATGGTCATTTTCCCTCTCTTTTAATGTATAGTATAAATCAGAGTTTATAGTTCCAAAATGGATAGCAAATTTGCGCCAGCAACATTCATACACAGCATTTGTGGTCCGCAATTTAAGACAAATAACAAAGCATTTCAGTACATTTGAACAGCTATTTTATTAACAAGGGAACATGCTGACAGATTGTGCTACCATAACATATGCAGTGCAAAACATTTCTGATCAACAGTCTGTTTATCACACTGCAAATACATAACCATTATTTTGAAATTCAGCAGGATTTCACTGGATATGATGCAGGGATAGTAACAACTGTGATGAATTTAAGTAGTTTTGCACACACCTCTCTACCCACATGCACTCCCAAATCTCCACTTTTCTATTGCTCACTTATTTGTCTGTGACCTTGCCTGAAGTGCCTTTTGAAATCAGATCGTTTTTTTCACCCCCAGAGGCAGTCATGACCCAGAAAAACTACAGTATGTCCTTGAAGCCCAAACAAAGGCACTATAAGAGGGCCTTTTTTTGCACTGAATAGAAAGACCTTTTTAACAACATGGAATCCGAAATGTGGATGAGGCCATTTGATAAATGGTAAAATAGATCAAATAGTAACAATGTCATGGTCTACGACTAGCTGCTCTGTCACTTTTCGGTATGCTGTGGTGAACAAGTAGTAGTGTGAAGTTGGACCTTGAAGGAAAATGCTTTAAAATGTGTTTTTAAGCATTGCTATGTGCTATGTTGGGGATATATCATAGACTCATGCTTTAGGGCTTTGAGTCCCAAACGTTTTTTTCCATCCAATTTAAGTGCACTCATTCATGTATTGAATTAAATTCGCAACGGCTTGACAGTTGGATGGTCAACTCTTATCCTTCCTCTTGAGGTATTCCGTTTGCCGGAGTGGCCAAGGATGCACACATTTCTTCCCAACTCAGTAGATCAGCTCTTCAGTTCAGAACTGGCCACAGTGGTTTGAATAAACGGGAAGGTTTTGAAGACGTTTCACTGTACCTTTATGACTCCTGCTTATAGATACCCAGTGGAATGTTTGGCATTAGTGGAGCAGCACAAACCCGGGCGATGCTGCAGCAGCAGCAGCAGCAGCAGCAGCAGCCTCCTCAGCCACCAGTGCCACCTCCCAGCTCCTCCCAGCCTAGTCTACGTGCTCAAGTGCCTCAGTTTCTCTCCCCTCAGGTAGATACACACACTTAACCGTGTTTGTATTTAATGAGTTACATTGTGGTTCGTAACACAAGACCAAATAAAAGATGGCTTATTGTTAATAACAATGTGTTCTTAAGGACTTGCCTGGTACTTTCGAAATCTTGCTGTGATATTATAATACCAACTGAGGAGGACTGTAGGTGGGGCTGTTGTTCTGTCTGTCTCTATATTAAAATATATTCTGATTAATAATCATCAAAGACGTTCTATAGATAATTTGTATATTGTGACATCCCTACATCATAGTCGTTGACAATTTTTAATTTTCAGAAAAAATATATTTTGTCTGACACACATCAACACCACCACCAAAATAAATGGGAACCACATACCATGCCTGTCAAAAGCTCTTTGCTTTACACGACTCCTCTGGCAGACCCTTCCTCCTCTCTTTTCCTCCCTGCGTGCATGTAGTGCAGTGACTCGTTTTACCTTGTCAGAAGCTGCTTTTGTACAGTGGTTATGATTTGTATGACTTGCAATGACTAACTTGTCATCTCAACTTTCTGTGTCCCCGGTCTCTCCTCCCCCCCCAGGTCCAAGCACAGCTCTTGCAGTTTGCAGCAAAAAACATTGGTCTGAACCCTGCACTTTTAACCTCACCAATAAACCCTCAACAAATGACCCTCTTGTACCAACTTCAGCAACTGCAAATGGTGAGTCAGAGTCCCTCTTTCCGTCTGTATTAGCAAATGTATTTAGGTCTGGGGCAGAGAACGTGTGTTAGGGACCTAAATCTAAATTTAAAGGAGATGAAACCAGGCAAACGATTTTAAATTATGATTCATTTTGACTATATTGACTAACTAACATCCTATGAAGAATTAAGAATGTGTCTATTTGACACATGAGAAAGTAAAGTAAAGTAAACATGAGAAAGTAAAGCTAAAGTGGGTTAGAATAACAAACGATTTATCAGATTTAAACAGCTGACCCCCTCCCTCCTACTATGTTATTTTTAATTTATTGTTCTCACTGTATTTTTTTTAATCATTGTGTTGTACTTTTGGTTCCCTTCATCTAGGCGTACCAGCGTTTACAAATCCAGCAGCAGATGATGCAGGCGCAACGCAATGTTTCCGGCCCCATCAGACAACAAGAACAGCAAGTGAGTCCACAAATGCATCACTACACAAATATTATGATTCTCACATGATGCCATTATGGCAAAAGAGGAAAAACGTCATGCGAGTTACGCAAATCTTAAGAGAACGGCATAAGAAGAGGTTACTTCTCGTTTAACATGAGCCGGCAAGTCTTTCTCTTTTTGTTCTCCTTTTTAAAAAAATGCTAGTTGCTTTTGTTCGACAGATATCAGCAGCATGCTGCAAGAAAACAGCCTGTTGAAAGAGGCGGTGCTTTTGTGCTTCCTTCTCACCGGTTCCTCCACTTTCCATAGCGCATTGCTCAATACCCTCAGATCATCATTCTGATCTTTTCCTTATTTTTTTTAATCGTCTTGTTTTCCTGCCCCTCACTGCTCAAAGCTTCTTTTATGACACATTGTTGTGACACCGCCTCTCCTCTCTGCCAGGTTGCACGTACAATCACCAACATGCAGCAGCAGATCCAGCAGCACCAGCGTCAGCTGTACCAAGCGCTGCTGATGAAGCAGCAGCAACTTCCCTCTCACTCCTCCTCCTCCTCCTCCTCCTCCGCTGGTCTGCATCACCCCGGTGGCCCCTCCGGAGGCCATGGTTCCGGCAAATCAACCCACGACCACTACGCAGGCCCACACCAGGCTCCGGGCCTAGCCGACACACTGCACACCAAAGAGCCGCCGTCTTCGCCCAACGCCTACAGCACCTACCCTCTCTGTGAGTCTGCGATGGGGACAAGTGAAAAGGAGATTTTGGCACTTTGTCAGTTTTGTTCAAACAATTTGAAACGTACTAATAGTAGCTGGCTTGTTGAGAATAGTCATTTTCCTCTGCAGCCCTTGAGGTGGTAACCTTGTCATGCATACATTTGTACTCATACCCACAATTCATTCAGTGAGTGCGTCCAACTAGAAACAGTCCAGAGCCATTCTTTAAGAAATACATGCAAATTCACATTTAGGGTACTCAATCTGGACATCTGACAACACATTATTGTGTATTTTCCCATTTAGTTTGGAGCTACTGGAGTTTTAAACAGAAATCTTCTACCACTGACTTATATATTTGGTTAAAAGATTCCTTTTCTGTGTGTGCAGCTGGACTAAATCCAAACATGAATGTAAACTGCATGGAGGTTGGGGGTATGTCCCTGAAGGAGCCTCCCCAGCCCCAATCCCGCCTGTCCCAGTGGACACACTCTAACTCCATGGACGGCCTCTCTTGCAACTCCTCAAACATGGAGAACAACCTCAATAAGCACGGTATGTCGAAGAAAAACACGTTATTCTGGACGACCCCCACTAGCACATATGTTCTATTGTAAACTACCACTAGGCAGCCAATGTTGTACAATGGCAGCTATCCTTCAGCATTGATTTGAATTTCAAGAAAAATTTAATTTATTTCAGTAGATTCAATAGTTCTTTTCTGTACAGGAGAGATGGATGGACTTTGAAAAAGTGTTCGTGGTTCATAGCTTATTCGAGACTTATTTTGAATGAGGCTTTTATGGAAAAGTTTGGGTAACTCGATAATGACAGTAATTTGAAAGTACCGTAGACCTTGCCAATCGTAATCGGTCAGCCTCCCGCCCTCGCACATGTGAGCTTCTCAGACTGGTGTGCAGACGAGGAACTCAGCAGCTGACACTAGCTCGTTTGCACTCTCATTTCACATCAGCCTTTTCTCTGTGCAGTTGTTGTTTTCACACATTCTGACTGAAAGCTCATTCTCGCTAAGACAAAAGCTGCTCAAGCTCTTTCAGTTCTTTTGCTCAATAATAACTGAGGTGCGTGACCTGCTAAAGCCCTCCTCCCCTGAATGGGAGCCCTGACACCACAAATTGTCTAAGCTGGGAACAGGGAAATGTTAAGTCCTTGAATATAATATAATATAAATAATTCTTACATTTGGGGCAGTGTGGTACCAAAGTACATTCATACATAGAGCACACAGGCACGGTGTTAAGCATCCGCCAAACCACATTTGGCTTGTATGTTGTTCCGAGTAGAGAAACTAGCTAACACTAACTGACCCCAACTTGTTGACCCCCACACTTTGAGATATCATCAGCCATTTCTTTCCACACGTTCTGTCTTCAAACCTATGCTGCGATAAGACTCATCTTAAAGTGACATCCATTTGTGCCTTCCATGTATAATGTATTGACGTTCTTAAAAAGACATCCAGAGCATCACTACACACGCAGATACTCTTACAGTAGACATCACAACCAATGGAATGTTATTATGAAAAGACCTTCAATGCAAATGTGTAACATTGATGTTGAAGCTGATTATAGGATGAGCAAGAATGAGTTTAAAAGAGTATTTTCATATATTTTGTCCTCTTTTATGAAGTAAAACTAAGTGCAATTTCATGTATTTTTTGTCTTTGCATATCCTAGGTGCCATATCTGCTGCCTCTACCCTGGGCCCCCCCGGGAAGCCCCCCCATCTGGAGGACTCATACAGCCCTTACAATCTAATGTCCAGCTCCGAGTCCCCCACCAGCCCCATGGTGCCCCAAGACAGCTGGGGCCAGGGCAAGAGCCCCAATGAAAAGATCTCCAATGGCACCAACATTAACTGGCCCCCAGGTGAGGACACGATCCAAATAGATTGCTACTCAAGCTGCTACACATCCACCCACACAGGTGTTTTCACCTACGTTTCCTAATTAGATCTCTTCTTAACGCTCACGCTGTTAGTTTAGTCGCACCCATTAGGGCGGAACACCATACCGTGTTATCATTCTTATTGATAGATATATATATATATATATATATATAGTTTTGTGACATCATATAATTCCCACAAAACCTTCACCCAGCTAGAGGTTGAATGGGCTTGAGTAATTGAAAACGCCTCTGTAGTTGTACAGGGCCTTTTGATGCTTTACATTTTCAGTAGTGATACTGAAAACAAAAGTAAGTCAAGTGTGACTGTGAGCCAGCATGCACAATACCTGGGCCCTGAGAATGAAGCAGCTAAAATGGAATTCAGACATTATTAATTTGAATATTTAGACTTTTCCTACGGTGACGTGAAAACAGCCTGTGGGTCAACTGCAATTCCACTGGGACATTTGAACTTCTAGTTCATGGTCCTCAGCAAGAACTGCAGCGACTGTAATACCGTATCAGCTAATGGGGATCCAAATAATAAAAAGAGGAAGACATGAATGCACAAAAAGGTTAATATTTTAGTTTTATACGCCACACACACAGATTTTACATACAGCCTGAAAATCTGCACAAGTTCAAAAGACGATGCTAAAGCTGCCACAACAATGGGGGGAAAAAAGGAACTGACAAATGAATTTACATCTACAGCACTTGCATCAGAATAAGTATGAAGAAAGCAGTGGCTCAGAGTTCTGTGTATATTGCTCAAACTGTGGGGAAGTCATGAGATGGCGAAAACGTTCCTCAAGATCTGATCTTCTTGCGTTCATAACCCTTAATCGAGCACCTCATTTTGCTCCGGTAGAGTTCTGCCCTGGTGTGCCGTGGAAGGGCCTCCAGAACATCGACCCCGAGAATGATCCCAACATGACCCCTGGTAGCGTCCCCAGCGGTCCCACCATCAACACCAACATCCACGACGTCAACCGATACCTGCTGCGGGACAGGAATGGAGGTATGAAGGACACAAATATTCATTTAAGACAAACCAGGAGTCGAATCGGATGTTAAGTTACTTCACTTTAGACGTGCTGTCCCATGTTACTATCTCCACCTCGTGCCCCAGTATCATGTGCTTTGTACGGATGCATACGTGAAGTTACTTCTTTTTTTTTCTTTTCTCACCGTCTCTGGTCACAACCCTGTTACCTATATGACAACATAGCCACTTCTCCAGCTCTGCCACTTCAGAATGACTCTCTGCCTCCAAGCAGCAACGACTGGCCAGTCAGTGGCTACTCTAGCTCTTTTCAGTCTCTTTCGTCCTCTGATGGAGACAGCTCAGGTACACGTCCAAGAGTATCTTCCCATCAATGTGTGGACCTGCCAAACCTCTTCCCATCCAAACTGGAGCCCTGATACCACACTGTCTTAGGCTCCCTACTTACCCAACCCCTGACCCGTGTTTATGACCCTTCTTTTACTCCAAGTCAAACCTAAACTTGTACCCTCAGTACCTCACCTACACGTGACCTTCAACCATCTGTGCCTCTTTGACTCAACCCGCAAAAAAAAAAACAAGCCTCACCCAATCGGTCATGACATTTGTACACACCCTGTGGTGTTTGTGTTTGTGTGGGTGTTTTTGTGCTTTGATTTTCAGGTCTCTGCATAATGGATATTTCATTTGAGATGGTCTCTTAAAATGACTGTTAAGACACTATTCTTCTTGTTTTTTGCATTTACCCTAATTTAGAAGGAAGTCAGAAAAGCGGTACCTGAAACTGAAAAATACACTCAAATATATATACAGGTTGGACATAGTGTCTACTTTCACTTCAGCGGGTATTTGTGTCTACCTGGTTACACTTTCACAGCAGAAAGTTACATACTTGTGCACATTGTTCGTGCACAAGTATCTAACTTTTTTTGGCATGTTTTGGTGTCAAAAATATTTGTTGAATTTAATTACATTAGGAAACATTAAAACCCACTGAAGCTACCGTTAGCATTAGCCTAACCAGTAAGTGAACAAGGAACGTATGTGCCTTGTTGGAAGCCTTTTAGCCAACTTTGTTGTAGCGTCACATCGTCATCTGTTACTGATGTTCTGTCTTCGATGTCCCCTCCCAGGCAAGCTGTCTGACATGAAGTCCACCTGGTCCCCAGGGCCCATCTCCCAGGGCCAGGCCTCTTTGTCCCATGAGCTGTGGAAAGTCCCTCAGGGGCCGCGCAGCAACGCAGCCCCTTCTCGGCCCCCACCGGGCCTCGCCCACAACAAACCCTCCTCCACCTGGGGCGGCAACTCGCTGGGCCTGTCCCAGGGCTGGAGCGGCTCCTACGCCCCTGGTGAGCACTCTCGTAAACCAATAGGCACTTATTTCATTTCTATTAGCGCCACCTAACCGACTTAGATCTGTCTGTCACAAACTCATTCACAGTTCCTCTGCACTTTTCAACCAACCTGCAATTTCAACTGCATTTCAAAACATACAATTAAAATAAGAAACATAAATTCTATACACAGGAAACATTGCTGAGTGTGTTGACACTTCTGTGTGTCAGGTTTTACTCAGAGGCGTTCCTTACCAAGACTAGATCTCTTTAAAATATATCAACATCACCAAACATGTTGGTGCTAAGCTTTTTTTCTTCTTCTTAGATTGCAGAATTGAAAGCCATTTACGAAGTCTGTTATTTGCAATGACATTAAATAAAGACGTTTCAACATAGCCTTGAATTGAGGAGCGCTTTCACCAAAATAAAAGCAACGGGTGTCGATCCCTTTGGTTTATTTCACACCCAGCAAACACAGACGTGACTGAAGATGTGTAGGTGTGCCGAAGTTCACAGCTGCATTTGTGCACCGGCAGCACTCGCTATCTACGGTCTGGGGGAACACACCCTGTGAAACTGACATCTTGAGGTTTACCGGCACTGCGAGGAAGCCTCATTCAAACATCGTATATGTGACCCTTTTTTGTCATAACATGTCTAAGTTGATGCAGATTGAAGAGGAACTACTTATATCAGTGAATCATGTGTGTGGAATAGATAACAGATGGTGTGTTCCTCTGTTGATTAAACCCTCTGACCTCGAGCCCTCTTGAAAAACCATCACAGTGACTGAAAAGTTTGAACAGTTTCCCTTTAAGAGCTCTATTATAAGGTCTAATAATAACTAATTTACTGACAACATTTTGTCTTAACAAGCTCTGCAGCTCTACTACTTTTCTTCTAATACATAACTTTATATATGACATTTTTGTTACAGAGGGAACCACCTGGAGTACTGAGAGCCCCAACAGGACCAGCAGCTGGCTGGTGCTGAGGAATCTCACCCCACAAGTACGTACTCTGTGCTGCTAAGTCTTACTAGGTTGAAGCCACAGTGTATTAGGAGTAAAGCTGGCATGTTATTATCAGGAATTCAGAGATGTGTTCACGGATACTTAAAATGTAAAAGATATTACTCTGCACTTTTAGTTTGCCTTCTAGCAAGTGTGATACAAAACACTTTGATATCAAATCAACAGTCTCAGGCAGAGGAAATATAAAACATGGACAGTGAGTAAGGGAAATAAATGTTGGCTGAGACCACAGTGTAATATTGGTGAATAAACTTGGATGTTAGCTGTAACTTGTGTGTTCTGCTGTGCTCCAGATTGACGGTTCGACTCTGCGGACCCTGTGCATGCAGCACGGCCCCCTGATCACATTCCACCTCAACCTGACCCAGGGGAACGCCGTGGTGCGCTACAGCTCCAAGGATGAGGCCGCAAAGGCCCAGAAGTCTCTGCACATGTAAGCCTCAGTAACGTCTTTTACATCAGCCACAGTGGGCTTAGCAACCAGACGTTAAGGAAGCGTTCACCCTTTCTTCCCAAACTTCTCCTGCTTTTTAATATTACAGTGAAGCAGCTGTTACAGAGAATAGAAAATGGGTAACACTTGGGGAAATCCTAATGTTCCCGTTTTCTAATGGTGTTTTCCCATGCTGCAGCAGCTCAGCTCCAGACGATGTTATTTTTGGGGGCTGTCACATGGGCGGGGAGGTGGTGATTCATGCTGGAGTCAGCTGTATTGTAATATAACAGTTGTTGTTGTTGTAATAATCAAATTGAAATGGGAGGAAACGCCAGCTCAGAGCCAGTCTGAGGTCACTTTGGCTGTTTTTTAAAAAAAAATCTCTTAATTGCTGAAGGTTTGACCCCAATTTTGCTTTGCTAATAGTGGCTGCTGCTGCAGCTGGTTGTCATAGAAACAAAATGCAAATTGTGTGACCCACTTTTCAGCAGCACGGAATGTGGTTATGGCAGGGAGCATAACAGCATGTTAAAGCTCTAAAAAACAGTACCATGTGTTTAGAAAGTATGTCAGCTATATGCTGTTCCATTTTTACTTAAGACCTTTTCATAACATGAAAACTATTATTTCTGGTTGAAATATTGTAAGACTAATGGTTTCCTCCTTTGTCCTTTTTGTAAGGTGTGTGCTTGGAAACACCACCATCCTGGCGGAGTTTGCCGGCGAGGAGGAGGTGAACCGCTTCTTTGCACAAGGCCAGTCCCTGGGGGCTAACACCACTAGCTGGCAGGCCAACCAAGGAACCAATCAAAACCGGATGGGCGGGACACCACAGTCCCACTCTATTGGCCAGTGGAGCAGCGGCGGCGGCGGCGGTGGCTGCGGAGGCAAGTCCAGCGGGGGCGACCTGCTGTGGGGCGGCATGCCCCATTACTCCAGCCTGTGGGGTCCGCCGAGCGGAGACGACGGCCGTGTGATCGGGAGCCCCACCTCCATTAACACCCTGCTGCCTGGAGATCTGCTGAGTGGAGAGTCCATGTAGGATGACGCCACGATACACTAACCAACCAACCAACCAACCACCACCGTGTCACGTAAGCCATTGGTGGTGGGTGGGAGAAAAAAGAAATACAAAAAAAAAAGAAAAAAAAAAATCAATATGAACAGGAGCAAAACCCAAGCAAATCATGTGGCGATAATCAGTATCAATTTGAACTGTTTTGAACTGTGAATTGTGAATCAGAAGGCTGGAGGTCCCAACCACAGACTGCAGACTCCAGTCCTTCTGATTTGCTTTTGTCCGTTTTTTGTTTGGTTTACCTTACCTTTTTTGGTATTTTTGAAATGCATCGTATAAAACAAACTGAAATGAGACACAATACAAAGAAACCTTTGAAGTGTTTTTTAGTTTTTCCATAAGTATACATGACATTCTGTGTGAAATTGTTTTGAAGACTGTTTTTAGGAGAAGCAATCAAAGCTGCCATCTGAGACTTTCCTTTTCCCTCCAAAAAAAAAAAACAAATCCCCAAATAAGACTTAAAACGACCATTCCCAGCATGTCCATGGCCAATGATGTGGTTCAAAGACCTTTACTAGTTGTGTTAGCGTTTGTTTCTCAGCACTAATATTAGCCTTAAGTGCTCTCTGGCCCAGGTCCTTCCCAAGCAGCCTTTTTTGTTGTTGTTTTTGTAACTGAAGAAATAGCTGAAATCTTGCACAGTTTCACCTCTGAACCAGCAAGTGGTACAGGACATGACTGGTGACCAACTCTGTCACTGAGCAGTAAGAAGTCCTGGCCACGCGACTGGCCCTACCAATCATCAGCTTAATTATTTTGGTTTCTCAAAGGGATTGGACACAGCTGTAAAATGTTCTTTTTTTTGTAGGTCTAGACCCAAGCGCGTTTTTTTGATATCTACAATATATAAGCTGAGAGAAGATTATTTGTCAACCTCGCTGCGTGTCTCTGGTTCCGTACATGCCTATGTAGGTCCAGTGGCACCTAATCACTGCAAGCCCAGATCCTTCTGGTCACCTTCAACCCAGTCGCTTACTGGTGCTTTGTTGAATTTTCTATTGTCCGATTTGTTATGAAGCCCAGCGGTCTGTATGGTCAGCCAGTTTTTTGGAGGAAAAAAACAAACAAAAAAAAGAACACAATTTCACCTTACATTGTGCAATATACACCATAGACCTTTCTTCCGTCCATACTCTATGTCCACCGGAGCTGGTTTCTCTTTTGTTTTCTTGATTGTTGCTGATCGCAGCAAAAGACATTGGAACTTCACAAACCTTACCCCCCCCCCCCACCCCTTTTTCGAAACTTGGATTCCCTCCAGACCGCCAATCCCCCTGAAACTGTTGGGAAAACTCTGCAAAGAGGAAGAAGCCGCTGTTGAACTGTGCAAGCAGCAAACTGTACTAAAGAGTGACACAATAATGCACACTTCCTCTCTGCATGCCACAGCCACAACCAACAGAGACTGAATCCACAGTGGGATTGGATGGTTCTGGGTATCTGGCACAATACCAAATAAGAGGGGTTTCTCCTAATGCAGTAGACCTTCGAGTGTTCCTTGCGTTTGGTACTGTACAAACAGAAGAGACTAAGACTTTTATAAATTCAAAGGGTTTTATCATAGCACTTATGAAGAGCAAATCGCTTCAACTGTAATCCAATGAATCAAAAAAAGGAGCAGCATAAACATTGAAAACAACACGAAAAAAACCAACAACTGCTCTTTTATGTACTATATCTATTCCTTGGAAATGTGTCCGGCATTGTTCCTCTATTAGCAGGATGAAGGGAAACAAAACTGAAATGTACCATTGGATATTGGTGAAAAACTGCAGTCTATGTTTAGTTGTTTCCTTCTTTGAACAATATCAAAGTGAATATCACTGTTACTCCAAATATTTAGCCTTGTTCTGTTTGGAGGCACTAGACTTGCAAACGTCAGCTGTCTCGTGACACCCGCCGGCCAGTCCGCCGGTGGGGGAGTGGTGAGGGGAGGGAGGAGGGGGGGTGGGGGGGGGAGTGTCCACTGAGTGCCTCTCTGCTGTGGTCCTCTGGGTGTCAAGCGGCAGCCCCCCACAGCGCAGCACTTCCTCCTGGGCTCCACTTGACCCTCCCTCAGAAGAAATGCGGCTCCTCCAAGACCGGCAAATCACGGCTCTCTGCCGCACACGGCATCTCCAGCGGGGGGAGGGGGGGGGGGCCCGGGGGGTGCCCGCCACCACCACCACCACCACCACCCGACCCTGCTGCCGTCCTCTCCCCCCAGCTCTCAGTTCGTTGACACACAGATCACTTTAGCTGGAAGATGTAATAGTCATATTTCTGGAATTTTTTGCCAGTGTTCTTTTTATTTGTATTCTTTTGTGGAGATTTTGTTTCTCAATGTGTTGTGTTGTTGTTTTTGTCTACATGCAGTGGTCTACAAAATGCTGGCTGCTGAACTAGCCCTTCACTGTTGATATGCAGAAACACTTTTCAGAGGTGCCTCTGTATGTTCATCCTGTGTATTGAATGCAAAACGAGGATCAATACTACAGAGCGTTATTGATTGTCTATTTGTTTTGAACTGATCATGCTTTTGTGTTTAACAGTATTCTGTAGTACTTCCAGGTAGTATCTTGAGATGTGTAAAAAAAAAAAAAAAAAAAAAAAATAGGGTGTCTCAGACGGGGGTGTGGGTGTTTGTTGCTCCAAGCTGCTCCGCCTGCCCGCAGGCTGTCCCCCGTTGCCCTTTGCCTAGCTGCTACGCTATGACCTCCTCCACCTCAACCTGACCCAGTAGCCCTCCCCTGACCAGGCACCAACAGGCCCTCCTATCTGTTTCTATGCAAAAGACTAGAGGCTGGGGCCCTTTACAGCACGCCAAGCCTCACGCGGGAATGAGCACTCGTCCCCATGAGCTTGTCAAACCCGAACCCTTCGTCACTTCAGAGTGGCCGCTGTTTCTGTAAAGTCCGGCTAAGCCACCAGAACACTGTCGCGTACTGAAGTCCGAACACTTTATCAAAGATCGGCCTTTGTCTCTGCGCTGAAGACACTTCTGTCCACTTGATCTCAGGGTAGGGGAGTAGATGATACCAAGTAAGAGATTGCAGCTCTCCGTATCGGTCCTTTCTACTGTGAGAGCAAAGTCTTAAATGAAAAGGCCATCTGCGCAACATGTACGGACCTCATGCCTCGAACTTAATCCTAATTGGAAGGGAAAATGCTTGTATTGAATCTTTTTTCTCAAAAAGGTGGCCTATATTTACTGTTTCGGGGCCCATTGTTGCGTGTAAAAAGTTGCCAACACAATGTGCCAATATAAATTTGCTGTGTCGTACTGTATCTTTATAGAGAGCACTTCTGTTCCCTGTTTGGAGGAGCTTTGATAACCTTTGCAGAGGGTGCAGCGGGGGACAGGAGGGATCAAACAAATGGGCAACAGCATCACACCCTTAAAAGGCTGAGATTTTTTTTTTTTTTTTAATGCTTTTGTGGGGAATGCCCCCCATGCTATGGAGGAAAATCTTTACTCAGTTGGGTGTTCCAGTTTGCTACAGTGCACAGTTGATGATGGGTAATCCCGGGTACATATTTTTTTAAAACCAAAAATGAAATTGCATTTTAACGTCATTTTTATGAAGTTTGACATAAAAATCTCAAAAATGCAAAAAAATCTAAAGGAAAAAAGGAAAAAAAAAAAAGATCTATAATATGTTAACGCTCTGCACTTCTAGCTGAAACGTCTCCTGTCGTCAGCCTCTACTACCACCATCTAAAGGAGTAGACTGGTGGCCGGGGTGCCTTTTTGTGGATGCTGTATTTATCTCGATTTTATGTTTGTGTCCTGCTCAAAGCGGGACCGCTGAACTGTACATTTCCACAGACCCAGATGGCGTGGGCCAACTGTATCAGCCTCACTCTCCTCACTCTGCATCAGCAGGAGGGGAGGGGCACATTTCAAGAGGTACAAAGTCTTAAAAAAACGTTTTAAGAAAAAGTTTTAAAAAACTAAACTAAAGAGAAAAAAAAAAAAAAAAAAAAAGAGCAAGAAAACGGGAAAAGGCTACCTTTCAGGACGTGCAGTCCTGCAGCACACAAGCAAAAATCACTATTGCCTGTTTCTGTAACTGCCTTGATCCAAGCTCAGACAGACCCGATAGCCGAGGACCTCCTCGTCCTGCATCCTGCATAACCGGAGAACCCCGACAGTGAAGGGGGTTTCCCATGCTGCACCAGCATCGAGAGGTTCTCCTCTCTACAGCTCTGTTCTAGAGAACAGTGTGTGTGTGTATATGTGTATGTATACACATATATATATACACATATACATACTGTGAGTTTGGTGTGTGTGGTATCACCTCTTCAGACTTCTTGGATCGTGACCTCTGAAACGTTTTATTTTTGTTTCAACGGTCTTGGTTTCACACAACTGAAAAATGAGCAATATGTATTTTCCCCGCAAATAAGTGATACGAAGGAAAGAATTTTGGGTCGGGTGTAAACTGATACTTGATTGATTGAAAGCATCGGCTTTCTTATATGGAGTTGGATATGCACGTTCTGGTTTTGATGACATATTACAGTACTTTGAAGTGCTTGTACTGTACATATGTGTGTTTGTTAGTTAGCCTGTCTAAAAGCCCAACACAACCAGTCGATTGAAAAAAAAAAAAAAGAAATCACAAACATATCAAAACTAGACAAAATATTAAACACAAATACTTGAATCATGGAGCGCCAATAATGTAATGTGAAGTCAGTAATTCTTTTTTTGTTTGACAGGTACACCTAGGGGCTTTTAGAGAATATAAAAAAAAATGTATTGCATTGAGTTACAAATACAAAATCTTTGAGAGGAAAAAATGCAAAAGTCATCTTTGATGTGTGCTTGAAATTCAGATGTTTGTATGAATGTGTGCGCAAGAAACTGTGTGTACCGGGCCCACGGCCCGCCGTAATGTTCCACTCAGTATGCTATATTTTGTGTCTGTTTTTTTTATTTTCTTCTGTTTTGTTCTGTCAAAAACTATTCTGATAGACATTATTATCGTCTAACGTTGCACTGAGTGTCTTCTACCCCTCACTCAGCTAATCGTAGACAAACGAGTTTAAGTACTGAGGGGAGACGGTGACAATTCACGTGTACATGTTTACTCAAGGACTTAATGGATTTTTTTCATTCTATCTGTAAAAAGTTTATCTACCTTATAGTGGCTTTTATTGTGGGATAATCCAATACAAGGATTATCGTTGAGTATTGCACCATTTTGTTTCAATTATACAAAAAAAAATGGAGAAAAAATTTTAAATAAAAAAAAAACTACAAAAAAAACTACAAAACAAAAAAAGGGGGGGAAAAAAAACAAAGAACTGTGGCCATAGATAGCTGTAGGACTAGTAATCCCGATGTTAACTTCATGGAGAAATAGAAAGGGATGACGTGTGGGAGGTGAGTTTGTTACAAGACTCATTTCAGAGGTGCCTATCTTTTCTGTTTGTTCGTTTTTTGCAAAAGCCACCTGTCGTTTACAAGCATTTCATTCGTCTGAAGTTCAAGGAAATAGGATTTTATAACAGGAATGTTAGAAAATAAAAAAGAGACAAATTTCATCTTCCATCAAATATGGACATGGAAATCTTGCAAAATGAAGATTTATGCTACTTTAAGAACTCTGGGATTGATCAGTGTTGTGTCATTTCAATTTTTTTTTATTTTCTTTCAGCGTCGACAGACTATCTCTGTATGTATTGAGTTGTGATTTTATATTTCCTGTAAGCGACACAGTTTGCTCAATATCTTGCACACTCATAAAAGATGTGGATTTTGTCTCAGGAAGGCCAGGGTTCCAGATCGCAACTCCATCATTTCTAGATTTAATGTTTTTGTGAAAGCAACTGAAAACAATTAAACTCCAAGCAAGCACTGAAGGTCATGAGTTTAACAGAATATAGTGGGTACCAAGTAACAACAAAAAAAAAGTTTGTAGCAAGTTATATATTTACCAAATAAGACTAAGAATCAACTTTGAAAAAAAGTGCAGTGCTTTACATGTGAAATCTAAGTATAATTGCTTTACATTTAAACTGATCAATGGTTTGATTGTGAAAAAGACAGTGACAGAAAATGCATTCGTATGTTTTGACTTTTAAGTTTCCATCCTGTAGTCCAGGAGCATTGTGCAAGTGTTTTTATTTTATTTTTTTACGTCATCTCTCCTGTCTGTTCGCATTTCTGTTCCTGTGACAGGTATTTCAACAGTAGAGAGATGTGTTAACATGTAACAGATGGTTTGAAGTGGAGGAGTGAAGCTGGTTTTTAAAGGATCATGATCTATGCACAAGTGGGAGGGAAGAGTCCAAACCAAGCTGCTGTACTGCTGGCGTTTGTCGACTCAGACTCTAGGGTTCAGGGTTTTATGTAGGGTTCTTCTTGTTTTCTTCTCTTGCTCAAATGTCCTCTAATCTACTTCCCCCTTTCCCCCCTCTTCTCATTATTGACATCTAATGTTTGAGTAAAACTTTACATTGCGTCACCATGCTGTGTAATCCTTAACCAATGAGCGCTTATCCTTCTGCTAAAGCACTGTGGGTTGTACCGAGAGAGAAAAGAGGCCCGTGACTTTTAAGGTTCTCATATTTTTCTTTTTTTGTTCAGTGGGAGGAGGGTGGGTGAGCGGATGGGGGTACTTTGCCTTTGCCTTTCTCTTTACTTTGGAAAAAAAACATTAAGGAAAAATGTCTGTAACTGAAATACAAAGTTGTGGCTTTTAATGTTGTTCATTTTTTCTCCTCATAGAATGTGATTGTTAAGGACATGCACCGGAAAAAAATGTTTCCATGGATTATGGATGTTCTTTCGGACTATATTAATAAATTACACATTTTCTTGGCTGTTACTGGGTGTCTTGTCCCTTTTTTAAAAAAAAAAAAATCCACCCATGATTCTATCGGCGATTTGAAAGTATTTTATTTTTTTCAATCATTTTTATCCATACTGAGAGTAGAGAAACAAAAGTAAATATTTAACAGTTCTTTAAGGGTGGGAGATACGACAATGAATACATTGAGATCGTATAGTCTAGCATGACAAATGTCATGAAAACAATCATATAGTGTGTGATGAAGGAAATGCAATATAGAAAACAAATCTTTATGAATAAATCATAGTATGATATGCCATAAAACTGTCTTAAACTCATAGTATAGTATAGTGTAATGGAAATGACATCAAGAATCAGAGTATATTATACCAAAGTAACATGACAATATGGTATGTTATAAAGAAGTCATGTTATGAAATAAAGTCATTCAAAAGTCAATATTAAGAAGATGTCACATACTAAGCCATACAAATGTAAAAGAAATCATAGTGGGCTATAGTATGTTGTAAAAAAATGTCACCATATATTGTGCTATAAAAAAAAACTATTATAGTAAGTAATAAAAAGTCCTAGTATAGTAAGTCGAAAGAAAAGTAATGGAAAAGTAATTCTATAGTTTGGAGAAAAGAGTCATAATATAGTATGAATACAAAAGTTGTAAGAAAGTCATATTATTGTATGTTGAAAATAATTGAAAAAAAGTCATAACATAATCATATTCTGGGTTATTTAATAATGACGACACAATCAGAATTTCAAAACATACAGACGTAAATAATGACTAAATAAGACAAACGTATTCCGTCGGTAGAACTCGATCCTGCGCTTATAAACAGGACACAGAATAAATACCACAAAACACAGTATAAATACCACAGAACACAGTATAAATACCACGGACTTAATGAACTCACTGCAGTTTGTTAAACGGGTACCAGGCTACAGAGAGAAACCACCTCTACTCTGACAGTGATGAAGTGTCTTTATTAGTTATTAGTATTAATAGTTACTATTAAGTACAGTGATAAAGGTGTCTTTATTAGTAATTAGTATTATTAGTTACTATTATTAAGTACAGTGATCATGTGAACAGACACAAACTCCTCAAAAGTCTCTCCAGCTGTTAAAGCCGACTGACAGCTGATCCAGCTGTGATCAGCTGATCCTCCGTCATCAGAAACGGGACGTCGCCTCACGTGACGATACAAAGGAAAGGACGTCTCATGTCTCTTAACACATATTTCCTCGTTTCCTCTCTCCTCGCATGATTTCCTTGCATCTCTCCATGCATCCCTGGTGGGAGGAACTAAGATGCAAGGAAAGGAGCCAAGTGAGGGAAACGGGGATGCAATTAAGAGACTTGGGATGTACCCACAGTTTATTATGCTGAAGAAAGTCATATTACAGTCAAAGTGCAGTTCGTTGAAAAGATTCATAAAATCTACATGTCATAGTATACTTTGTCGAAAATAGTCTGTATAGTTTTTATGAAAAATTCATACTATATAATGTCGGAAAAGTCATAAATATATCATAGCATAGTATGTTGAACTATTTATTTTTTTTGTAAAACTCCTAATATGGTATGTTGAAAAAATTCATCCAAAAGTCATGTCTAAAAAATTAATATTAATGTCATATTATAATAATAATATAATACAATAATCATAATATAATATATTGGATATAGCGGATAAGCAAACCTATTGTGCATTTTGTGAAAGATTTATGACATTTTTACCAGTGCAGATTCAGACCGTAAGATGTGGATGCATTTTAAATTGAATGATCTTCAAAAATAAATATCAGGGAAAAGTCTGTTTTCGTGATTTTCATGAACTGAACATTTACGAGGCTAGATCTCCAGCCACACCTGTGGTCCATGCTGTGTTTCTGAACAGTGCTTTTGTAGTTCAGATGCTGAATCCTGGAACAGCAGAGACCTTTCAGGAGCATGAAGATGATCTGTTTGGTTCTCATGTTCAACAGAACAAGTGACATCTTGGAAGTGAATGAAGCAAGGAAACAGCTTTTTTATTATTTCTTCTGTTCCTGGTCTCTTGGACACCTAACAGGTTAATAATTATAATACTGTGGTCCGTGATATGTGTATAATAAATATACATTTAAGATATTCAGAGTCAGAACAAGCATTGTGAATTATATCTGTCATTGCTGAGACCTTTGTTTGCTTGTCCCTCTGGACACTTTAGTCTGTCAAATCGTGATTTATTTTTGAAGGTGTACGCATAAACTCTATGCCAAATGCAACGCACCTTTTGCCCCCTTGTGTTAAAAACAATTCAGGGAAAACCCTGATTAGGTCGTGTGCAAACCAATAAACAGGAATTCTTAATGGAAATATTGGATTTTTTTAATCGGATTTAAGCATCAATGTCATAAAGTACTTTGATTTGTCAGGTATTTAAAGCTACACTGTGGAGTTTTTGACAGATTTGGTACAAATTTTTTTTAACACTACTCTACGCCAAATCTGGATATCAACAATCTAAGCTAGCAAATGTTTTATGAGGAAGCTAAAGCTGTCAGAACGTTTGTCAGACCTCAAAGAGGCAGAAAAGCTTTTTCGTCCAATGCATTCCGCCACTTCTGCTCTCCACACGGACTGTTTACATGCATGCTACCAAAGTCCGCTCACATGTGATCGGTCAATACTACTCTGATTACAAAAGGAAACCAGAACGCTTCCGTAACAACAGATCTCGTCCCGTTGCCTACACATTCTGCTTTATCGGTTTATACAGACTATTGTTTACAAAACTCCGCAGGGTACTTTTAATTGATCTGAAATAGCCAAAAACAGACAGTGGGAGTCAAGATTTACAAATGTTTTTTAAGAAAATGCCAAAAATACAGACTCACTTTTTCAAAATATCAACAGTCCAATATACATGAGATAAAAGACAGCACAGGGACAATCTTTCTCTGACAATCTGTTAGAGAACCTTCAGAGTGCCCATTGGAGTCTGGATAAGTTGGTCTAGTTTACGATGCCGGTGACAAAATCTAATACTTCATTTCGGAGAATCAGCCCTGGGGCTGAGGGCCCCGCTGGGGCTTTCGTAATGGTTTTCGGGACAGGATTTCTTCACGTGGCAGTTTGTGTACTCGGAACCCATTTCCTCCAGATGCCGGGGCTGCAGTTTTCGAGCGGCAGGCTGTGCCACGGTCATCTCCTCATAGATGGGGGCCTGAGAGACTGACATGACACTGCGGCGGCGTGCTTTGCCCTGACAGACATTGAAACAGGAGGAAGACAAATCAGTGAAGTGAACACACTCTCGATTTCCTGTTAAATCAAAGTTTGTCATTGTCTCTCGAGGCAGCGTCTTTAATAGGAAGTCCTAACGGAGTCTCGTTCTCTCTATGATATGTTTTACTATAACTTAAAAATACAATATAATTCACTTCTCATAAAGAATACATCTTAGAACTAAAGTAAAAGCAGAATAAAGATTTCACCGCCTGCATCTTTGAATTGTAAGAAAAACATGGTGACAACTGACAGCAACAACTTATGAAACTAGTGTGGTTTTGTGGTGAGCGCTCAGAGGAACTCAGGCACGCTCGCAGCAGGCAGGTGCTGTTCTGTAATTGGTTCAATTTTCCCCCCTTGTGTAGTATCAGAGCAGCGCATTATAATATAAGCCACTCACTTTATAGATCACCACAAATACGAGGAGGAAGAGGAGGAGGAGAACGACCACAGCTGAGGACAACGCGTACAGCAGAGTGGAGTAGTTGGAGCAGCCACACTGACCTCCTGTGAAGAAGCAGATAGAGAAATGTTGAGATGAAGAGGGTCGGCTTCACTGCTGCTGCAAGACAACAAAAAAACACTCAGGGCCTCAACATCCCCTGAGGGGCCACACTGACACCACTCAGCTCCCTCGTTGCGCTGCATTACAAGTGCATTCATGAAATCTTGTGAGATAAACTAAACAAAAGCGGTACGAACTGCCACTGTGGTCAAAAGACAGCTCATGCATGGTGTGTTCAGGGGAATTGCAAAAACCACTGAGACCAACTTCCTTCTCATTTGTAGGCTGTAGTAATCAGCAACAAACAGCAATGACATTTGACATTTGACATCTCAAACACAAGACTCCTGGTAGAATGTCCATCACATACTTCAATAATCTGAGTCAAGCTCCTTAATTATATTTGTGAATATTCTACAGTCAGAAACGGTGGTCTACATTTTCTAATTGTCATCAAATAAAAAAAAATAAAAAACAATATTGTGCGACCCTGTGGCCCTCGGCCCCGAGCCCATTCACTGCAAAAAATGGCAACAATATATAGATGAAATGATTTTTACTCAGATAATTTGCTGAAACAGCCGGACACTGTCGTTCTCAGCAACTGTCACTCAAACTGAAGTAAACGGTGTATTTGCCGGGGATATTCTCAGCATTGAGAATGCCTCGTGTGAGGATGGCGTGCTATGGCGCAGAGGAATGAGCCACACCAGGCTTTAGCTACACAGAAAACGCTTGTTAGTAGGAGACGTTCATTGTTGGTTTTGGTCTATTTATAGGATTGATAATAGGAAATATGTAGAATAGCACCAGACTTATCCTTTAAGACACATAATTAGGATTTCAAAATAATTCTCTGCATCTCGGAACTGATGGCTGACGGCACGGCCCAACCTTGCTTGACATCACCAAATATTAGACATGCTGATGTCTATTTTTTTTTCATTGTTTCATTTGTGGGCACACCCACAGGTGACAAAATAGAGGGAGCATTGCTAGTGCTTGTGAAACTGATAGAAGAGACATAGAAGGACATTACGCATCGGTTTCTATTCAGATTGTTATTTGAAGAGAAACAAACAGCATTAACAGCACTGCTCGACCGTTAACTTGGCAAATATGAACATACGTGGAATCTTCACCAAAGTTACAGCCATTGATATTGATATTATTTGTAGCAGTTATGTTAGTAGAAGGCGGACATCCTGAGATAGCAGAGCTGGACTGATCAGACACTGATAGACATTGAAACAACATGAAAAGAGGAGCAGGAAACACACGGGCGCAGCAAAAGAATTTTCCACTTTCAAAAGCCTGAAAAACAGAATGAAGGTTAGCATAAGTAACCAAGGCGATCAAGTCCCTCTGTGACGTGACCCACCTTGCACAGAAACAAAGAACACATGTCTCCCTAGACTGGTGCTGGTGTCGGTCCCGCCACGCAGGAGCAGCTGGCAGCTGTACAGGGCGCTGTCGTCCGGCTGCAGCTGCTGCAGGGTGAGGTTGTAGGTGATGCCCCTGGGACCGGGCGCCGAGGACAGCTGGACCCTCTCAACAGGGAACTGGGAGGAGGATGGGGGGCTGCTGCCGTGGTGACGCTTTGAGTGGTACAACACCTCCACAGGCGCCTGGCCCCGCTGCCGCTTCAGACTCACCCCCTCTACGGTCAAGGCTTCACCGTTTGGGGGGAAACAGGGGAGCACGGCTGAGCCCCCAGAACACGTCTCTACCAACCCAATGTCCGCCGACCCAGCGGCATCTCCAAAAGGGAAAGGGAATAAACCTTAGAATACGACGCATGGTAAAAAAAATCCCATTTCATGTTCAGGGTGCTGCGGGGTAAGGCATATCTGGGGTAAAAGTATATTGAAATTTAGGATGTATATCAATATTTATTGTACTGCATATTATTGCATCCAGGAAAAAGAACAGCTGCTGTTTTTAAAGTGTTGAAGAGGGTGAGAGGAGCTGGTGTGAAAGGCAATACTGAAGCTCATTCTGAGTCCACCTGTAGAAATATGTCTGTACACTTTGAATTGAAATAAAACTTGGATTGAAGCTTTTGATTTCGAAAAATGTTGCACTTGTTTTTGCATGTGGTGTATTTCAAAAGATCTGGGACACAGCACTTCCAGATAACAGGAGGTCATTCACGGCCAGGCTGGCAAATGCCTGAACACACAGACACTGACCAGAGTGAGTCATCATGGGCAACATGCTGAATGTGTGTCTAATGAGGGGAAACAAGTTGATGTTTCAGGAACTGCTGAGTGATCATGTTTAGCATTTTAGCATACATTTTTAAAATCCCTCTTGCTGGTGTATATCCTCCACCAGCACAATAAACTTCATGTCTTTAGTTAGCTCTTTAATTCCCCCCTCGACTTACAGTTCCAGCACTTTCCCTTCTGGCTGAAAGGACACCTGGATCAAACCGAAATGATTGACAATCATGATTATAAAGTATGCCTTATCAGACAGCGGTGTTTAGTGCGAGCACTAGTTTCTGAGCAAATGAAAAGCACCTTTTCCAAATATCAACACTCTGTATTTGAACCTTCTGGTTTTGTGGTAGTTTTGGAAAGTTCAACCTCCTAAAAATCAGGTGAGAAGTGAGAGGGACGTGAAAAAAAATAAAATAAAAATAGACACTCACCAGCATTAACGAGGAGGAAGAATTCGGTCTTTCCAGGTATTCGGTCGTCGTTAGAGGAAGGGTTGGCCACCATAAACTCACAGTAGTAGCGGTCTGTGTCGCTGGCACTCAGCTGTGAGACGGTCACATTCAGAGCGTGGCTGCTCGGGTCTCCGCTGTCACTGATGCGGTTCTTGTCGTCGGCCTTTCCCACACTGACGTCGCTGTCGGTGTACTTGAAGAGCACTTCGCGGGGATCCAGCCAGCTGCGCTTCAGGTAGACTCCGAAAGGTGGAGGGTTCCTTTGCTCAACCACACAGGGAAGAACCACAGAGTCCCCCTCATTCCTCTCCAAGAACTGAATGTCACTGCACACTTCATACAAAAGGGGGGAAAAAAAGTTTGGGAATACATATTCTTGTCTGGTGATTCTATACTTAAAGATGTGTGTCAGTTGTAAAATAAAAGTCAAAATGATACAACCACAAACTGCCGCCCCAAGAAAGCAGCAAAGCTGAAATATTTTTGACAGAGGTGCATTACAGTGTGAAGTGTTCCTGTTGTTCTGTCCACACCAAATGATCAACTCACCAAATCCAGTCTGTGTGATGAACAGAGTCCACAGACAAGCCAGGTACTGGATCCTAGTCATCTTCAATACGGTCAGAAGACTTTTAGTTCAGATCCTGAGGGACGTCAGTGATGTAAACCATGACAGGACACATGCAAGCACTCAGAACTGGATAACAAAAGCTTTGGGTGACTGTAAATGAAACCATGAGGAACTCCATGAAGCTCCACCTTCAAACCTCAAGACTAACGCAAGAGGAAGCGCACCCCTAACCAACACAACGTATGTTGGATCAGCTCCTTCTAAGGCAACATCAATTATAAAAGTAACAATACAACACAGCTGAGAGCGAAGGTTCAGATCGGATTAACGGGGATCTATTGCACACCAGAACAGTTAGAACCCTAAAGATCCATTTTCTTTGGGTTTTTGTGGCAGTTTGACCCAACTTTTCACTATAATTACCATTTATTCACACAGTTGTCTGTCTCACATGCTTGAGAAAACTTTTCACAGAGTATTTGTTTTACATATCCCAGAGGAAATGATTACGACTATTTCTGAACAGGATGTTTGCTTTCTGATCATGTGCATCGAGGGAAGCAAATGTCAAGTCTGTCAAAAAAGGGCCTGCAGACTGAGTCTCAAGCACAGCTTCGAGACGTGACTGACAAAAACACGGAGCATTGGGTCTCAGCAACTTTTCATAGGCAAGATGGAGAGGAGCAATTTGAGAGAGAAGCAACACGTTCAAATGTCTAGTCCTTTAAATGCTCAGACTAAAAGAATGACTTCTGAAAGATGTAGAACACCTCCAGCAACTCTTTAAGCAGTAACTCAGAGGCAGCTGGGTTTATTGTTGTTTTGTTCTGAAAGATATGTTACGACTCATCCGAGAAGCTTCTTCATTTCTGACAGGCAGGGAGTTACATTGTTCACACTCTTGTTAGAAAATAGAAAAGGGTCGAGATGAGAAAGAAAATAATGACAAATACGCAAACCTTCATAAGCATGAACGATGTAGGACCATGAATCATCTATAAAACAAACCGCAGGACTTTAGACTTGTTTTTGCACTAAGTTAGATTCTAAAGACGGTCTTTCTGAACAGGCGGTTTGCTCTGTGGTTCAAGTATCTTCTACTAGTCCAGCAGGAAACCACGGTTAGAATGTTTACATGTATAACAGGTGGTGGGGGTTAAGTGACTGTTTACTGAGTGCCACTGTTCAAAAAGGGGACTTCAGTTTGAGAAGCTCGAGCGTCTTTGTGCATTTATTCCCTTTTATCAATCAGGTTTGGTTAGCGAGGGCCTCTAAATGCACTCACAGAGCTTTGTTAGCATTTTTTGGGGGGGCGGGGGGCTAAATGAGGTCTCAAACTGCTCGTGCAGTTTATGTAGAGCGTGCTTGGCCTCACCGATGCTTCTAACCACGACTTCAGGTTCAAAAAGAAATGTATGACTAATTCTTGGAAACGTCAACAACCCACCAGCGGAAGAGAGAAACTAAATTAGGACACAAACGCAATGTGGTCCTGGAAGTTTCCATTTAATGACTTTATACACCAACACATCAAATGGTTGCGTTGAAGGTGGTCATTCCAAATTACATAAAAGGTTAAGTAACGCTTTGCAAAATGGCCAACATTGAAGGACTTAATACTAACTCAACTCTGGGTAAAATTCATATTAATAAACAGAGAACATAATCAAATGTAATTTAATACATTGTTAAAATAGTATAAACTATTTTTAGGAAGATATTTCACTGTAGTTCTTTATTTTTATTGTATTTTCAAATTACTTTTACTTCATCGTGAGACAAGAAATTACAAATAACACTTCCATCATTCCCTTATAGGGAAGTTATCTGAACTATTACTGCTTTAATTAAGTTTCATACTACAGTAGGTACAGTTAACAATAAATGTATCAGACTGTATCTAACAGATTTTCTCAGGATTTCTATCGTGGGAGAAGTGGGTTTAAAGTGGGTTTAAAGTGGGTTTGTTCATGTTCATGTTTCATCAATAACCCCCCCATGCCACTAGGGGGCGCCCACTCAGAATAGTGGATTTCCCCTAAAATGTGAATTTCTTTTAATTGAAGGACAACAAGTGGTTACAAATTAATGCAATCATTTTATTTAAAAAAAAAACATACATGTCAAGGTACTTTCAGGACAACTGCTCCTTTTAGGGCAGTTTGTTTTACTTTAAATACAAAAAAAGAGTTTAAAAAAACGACTTAAAAAAAAAAGACCAGAGTATCAGAGATAGAGACCAACATGGCATTTTCATGACAGCTTTTCAAAAACTAATTCATCCAAACCAAAATCCTAATTTTTATTACCGTCAAAGGAAACATTTTCCTCATGTCAAGAGCTCATTTTCACTATTAATACTTTCAACACTTAAGTACATGTCGGTGCCAACAACTTCTGAGTTTTTACTTGAAGAGTCAGTTCAAATAAAACAAAAACATCTCTCACACACACACTCACACACACCTTTAAATCACTAAAATGGAATGAACATGATATCTCTTTAACACCCATTGAAAAGTCTTCAATTATCTTTTACAATTTAACAACATACTTTAAAAAAACAGTACAAAACCAGGCCTAGCATCCTGTTGTACAGGGCAGACCCAGACTAAAGTAAACAGCAGGTACTTACTGGGGTTAACTGACCTTTTCATGCCAGCTGAGTGGGTTTTAAGGCTGATATGGATGGGCTATAAACAACAAAAACAAATACAAAGCAGTAAGTGATATGCGCAGAGGAAACACTCGTGCCACTCTAAATACCAACAGCAACTTCTTGCCACCGAGTCTTTTGATCTCACGTGTGCACCAACGACTCAAAACGTGTAACGGATATCTCAGCGATTGCTCTCTACAGCAATCTGCAACACAGGATCACCGCGGTGGACGATGATGAACATTTAGAGTAGATAAGGATGGACATAACAAAGAACCACCCAGCAATACAAACGAGCACCGCAGTAAATAACAATCTAGCAAAGGAGTTTCAGGTGTTACATCGACTGTTGTGTCGCAGTTTGAAGTTCTGTTTAGAAATATACTGTTAGCTATTTGTTGGTGCTTGTGAGGGTTTCATTGCGACCTTTTTGGATCATTTCAACTTGAAACTTTTACTTTCTACACTCTTTTGCAGGAAAGGACGCACAAGTAATTCAGGGAGTTGCTGCTTTAAGTCACAACTACAGACCTGAGTTATCATGTAGCAGTTTGTGTCTTACAACCACTATTTGGAGTTTTACCAACCGAAGTCATCTAAAACGGGGACAAACCAAAGAACTGGATCACCACTGACTTGCTTCACAACATTGGAATTTAACACAGAGCTACTGTATTGTTGGGTTTGTTGTTGTGCTTGCCCTCTGTAGCGGGGACACCACTGAGATATGACAAACTAACACTAGAGCATTCATGCACGTACAGAGAAAAACAATAAGAGTTAATGAATCAGGAGTGACATTTAGTTCCTCCTGCGCTCTGGTTGAGTGCATCTATAAGTGTTATTTAATCTGCAGTTATGTCCGTCATTATCATGAGGTAACATGCAGTATTTAGAACCAAAAGTTGGCCAACATCGTAGTTTCTAAATATTTTATCCGTTTCTGACCTCATGGAAGAGCGTTTTCTTTTGTACTTCAATATCCAGTCTGTTACGATGCGAGGTGGACTCTTACAAAAGATAGATGATGGCAAACTTGGTTTTTAAATACCCGATGAAATCCTGTCGTTAAAAAAAAAAAAAAAGAGGAGGAATGAGATAAGCGCACCGGTACAAACCTTCGTCACTCACCTCCACGCACGTCAGGACAAACCAGCATTGAATTTCAAGATGAATTTTATTACAACAGATTCATAAAACATTACAAAGGATGCATACAGGTACCCTCTTGACCAGGACATATTAAAAGCAAACCTGAAATAAGGATAAAGCTAGAGAATGATGAGTCGTGAAATTTTAACACTACTTAGTTGGAATCATTTTCATCACTGAGGCCCTCACCAACCAAGGTTGGGGACGCAAGTCCAACAGCACCTAAGCGCGCTGTGAGGGCCTCAATCAACCTACCGAAAAGAAAAAACAAACAAAAGAAAAAGAATCAAATGTTTACAAGAGAAACTTGCCTTTGTAAGGGGGGTTGGTACGCTCATGTAACTCCAGCAGCTTCAAAAGAAATATGAATCATTTTAACACACTTTACTTCTATAAACCTGAGAGAAACCTATGGGTGGGGGGGTGGGGGGGGAGATATATCCTCACATGAAACCAGATGACAACAAAATAGCTTTCAGGAACTTGTGTGGTGTTTGGCTGTTTTCCAATAAAGATGTTACATTAAATGTCCATTAGTTCTAACAAATAATGTTTTGTCTTCACCACCACTGGTCTCACTGCTCTTTGCTCGCAGCTAGGTTTGAAAAAGCACAAGGATGAGAGAAAGGTGTTAACCTCAAACCTAATGTGGTGGCTGCTTTGCCTCTTCAGTAGCGCCCGGCCGGAGACATGACGGGCGGCCTCATGCCCATGGGAGGGCCTCCCTGGTACGGGGGCACCATAGGAAGGCCCTGCCCGTATGGAGGCATCCCTCCGGGCATGTAGCTCGGCATGCCCTGAGGAGGAGCACCGTACTGACCTGCAGGGGGGGAACACAAGGAACGCAACATGTGACGAAACGGTTGATTTCAATTAAAAACTGCAGCTTGTGTCAATTCATTGGGATGCAAACTTTACGTAAATAAATAGCAACTTGATTTAGCATGAACTTGTCATCGTCACAGAGCGAATAAATGCATTGAAATGTGCCATAATTGTTTAAGAACCACTGATCAAGTGCAATTAAACTGTAGTTTCATTAACACAATGATAATATAAACAAGCTGGTGACAATAAAGTGGTTTTATATACGATTCACAAACTCAAAACTTTTGGATCGTTAAGCAAAAAGAACACCTGAAGCGTACTTTTTCCCCTAACAAGCTTTTCCTTACCGTGCATGGGATGCCTCATGCCAGGCTGCTGTGGTGGCATGCCTTGCTGTGGGGGCATTATGCCGCCCACAGCCGGCACGGGGGGAGCAGCGACATGGACCTGAGTCGGCCTGGGTGTGAGTCGCTGGTAGCGGGGCAACTGGGCCCTCAATTCCTCCTGTTGGCAGGGACAACACACAGAGCACACATTCAGACTGAAGAAAGTCTAGTATGCCCCTTACAGTACAAAGATAAACACTCACAAACATGACGGGGAATTGGGTACCAATGTTGCCGTGCCCTGACTTCACACTGAGGACATTCAAGCTCAGAACAATGCTTCAACATAACCACAACAGAGCAACGTGTAAAGAAGTGTAAGGAAATACAATGTAAATGCGTGGCGAATATCCCATAACGATCTTAACTTTACGGTGATGATGATATTCAGAACCTGACTGGTGGTCAAACAGTGCACCCACCCTTTCATCCATCCATGTACTCTTATACGTATCAGTCATTACTTACTGTGAAAAGGGCAAAATGGAAAGCTCAAGCAACTTACCAGTGAGATATCCTCATCAGGATGGATCAACTTACTAGTTGCACTCGTGGTGGTGAGGGTGGCGGGTTTGGTGGCCACTGTGGCCGGGGGTTTGGCCACAGTGCTGCTAGAGGGGTTAGAAGAGGAAGAAGTGGAAGAGCAAGAAGAGACAGAGGGCTGGGTGTAGGCAGGGAATGTTGCTTTGGGAGGGTCGGAGGAGGAGGCGGCTGTACTGTGGGAGTTTGAAGCTGCAGCTCCTGAAGTGCTCTGCTGGGCCTGCAAACAGACAGAGAATCAGGTCACTGACTGGTCCTCCGAGGGACGACTTTCTTACTTTTTAAAGATGAAAAAAAGCAACACAAGACAAAGAAGTCCTCCGTGGATTATACCTTCGTCACAATCATTATGTAACAGATTATTTTGACATAGAACACCCCCCCCCCCACACACACACACACATATATAACTGGATTACAAATATGGCATGACACAAGTTAAACCCTTTGCGTCCAGTACAATACACAATACAAATCCTGAGATATAAACAGAACGAAATCGTGTGGGAAAAAAAAAAAGGCGACGTGTGTTATGCATTGCTGCAGCGTTCAAAGTCAAAGCGCGATGAGTAGTTCTTGCAGTAATCATGCTTCAGAGGTTAGGAGGAGTGAATGCAAAATAAGACCCATTAAATCCAGTGTTGCGCCTCATTCTGCGTTAGTTAAAGCACATGCACAGAAATAAAGCTCACAGACAAAAAAGTAGGGCAGTTGTTGTCGGGGATAATTATCCGACGACGACATTATCGCCAACGTGCTCGTATTTTTTGATGCACGCGGCAATTACCTTTAACAATCAGCCTAGTTTTACAGCGTGAGAATTTACAGGCAGAGTTCATAAAGAAGCAACATGCAGCTGCCACAGCCAAGTCAAAGTCTGTGAGCGTACTTGTGGCGCGTTAGGAAAGGGATGCTGAGAGGAGGCAGACTGAAGGTCTGCAGCTGGAGAGGAAACGGCTGCTGTGCTGCTGTGAACACCAGCGCCCATCTGCAGCATGGTGGGAAGGAGATCACAGTATTTGCATGTAACATGTCCAGTCTATCCAAATTCAATAACGAGAACAAAAACTAATTTCATAATAGTGACACTGATTTAAAAGAAGGGAGAAAAAAAAGAAATGGGGCGGAGAAAGGCAGAAAAAGAGGAACAGCTGACGACAGAAAATGAGGAAACGAGACATCGGAAATCCGAAGTGTCGAGAAGTACAATAATATCCCCGAGTACCGTTTTCATAAGAAACAGACGGGCTTACAGACGGCTCTAAACTCTCTGAAAAGGCTGTGCGAGTGTGTACTGTTGTGTGTGTGTGTGTGTGTGCTGTTGTGTGGGTGCATGGTGCCCACCTGTGCTGCACTGGGGAAGAGGGGCTTGGTGACAGCGGGCTGGGCCACTGGTACTGCCGGTCGACTGGGCATCACTCCGGCTGCAGCAGCTTGGGCCATATGGGGCATCCCTGGCCTTGGAGCCATGTGAGGTGGCATTCCTAAACAATCACCCAAACACGGTCAGTCAACCCTTCTGGCACCAGTACATTGAAGACATATTAAGAGAGAGAAAATAAGCACGTCGAGTGAATAGAAGGGGGCAAGAATGCATCTAATTCAGCCACACCTGCTGAACAATCTAAAACTGTAAGCAACAGGAGCTTTAGTTTGTGATGCGTTTACGGTCGACCAATCTAATTTACAAGGTTATCTTTGCTACATGGGCATAAACTACATATGTGCAAGCTGTTAGTGGTGTGGCTACATTTTCTTTCAAGTCAAAATTAGTAAAAAATTCTAAATTCTGCAGACAATACGGAGTGAAAAATATCAAGACAAACTATTTCTCGTTCAATTTAAAATGCCATTTGTAATCCGTAAAAAAAATAAATAAATAAAACTCACCGTGGGGCATACCGGGCATCCCTGGCATCATGGGAGGCATCATTCCACCCATGGGCATCATGCTGCAAAAGGCAATAAGTATATTAATAATAACGCTGATTTGGTGTTACAGAGGAAACGGAGATGATGCATGTGTGGTAACGCAGAACCAGCAGAGTTTCACTTTGGTGGAATTACGTGACCAGACATTGTCGTTCAGTGAAAATAACCCCCCCCCCCGGCCTCAGGCTGCAGACGGGTTACAAAACTAAAATGTAATGAACATCAGCCTAACGTAGTTCTAGAAGGTTTTTCCATAAGTTGTCATGTATGAAAGGACCCCAAATGAACACTGTAAGCAGACGACTTGATTAATCTCAGTGAATTATTTAAACAGCATTGTATAGGTAAGATTATGTTCCATGTAAGTGGTTGATCACTGGAACTACAAGCGGTTTCCACTGTGCTAGAACTACAGTCAAATGAAATCTAATTTACACACAAAGAGGATCATTTATTAAAAGGGGTAAAGGAGCATTGAATCTAAAATGGCATCATTAAACACATCAATGAATAAGAGATCTTTTACCCTGGTGGCATCCCGTGCATGGCAGGAGGCATGCCGTGCATCATGGGAGGAACGCCAGGCATCATGGGAGGCATTCCTGCAACAGTGAGTAAGAGGATACGTTTTGTTTAACTCAACACTACATCACTCCAACCTCCCTGTCGGATCTATACTGCTGCTGCTGCTCAGCCAGTAGCACGACGTTCATATGCAACTCTGGGATTTACGGGTTTATTTCGACCAAAGCACAGATGGCGTTTGTTGAAACAGCGGACAGACTAACCAAGAAAGTTTTATTTCATTTCTGTCGAGTTTAAAGGAAGTGGGTTTTTACGATAAGTTAACCCTGAAATTAAGAGACGTAAAAGTGAGAAACTTGATTTCAGAAGGTGTACGGTTACATTTTCCTCATACAGAAAAATATAACACATCACCCAATCCTAAAATAGAACCCCCTAATTATCAGACATAGCACCAGGTCAAGGTTTTCTAAATCCCATTCAAGTCTAAAGCCCTAAACATTAAAGTTGGCAGAACAAATGACAGACATATCTATAGGTCTGTCACAACTTGAGTCAGTGCTGATTCCCCACTTCTGGGTTTGACGAAGAGGTCCTTGCCTTGATATCCTCCATGGTGCATCCCAGCTCCGCCAGCCACAGGAGGCATCCCAAGCTGGGCCATTGGAGCAGCGTAGCCCGCCTGGGGCTGGACAGCAGCGACCTGCTGAACCGACGGTCCTGCTTCATCGTCGTCGTCGTCGTCCTCATCGGAGTCGTCCTGATTGTTTGACTTCTTCTTTTGACTCTCTGAAAACCCGAGAGGGAATATTTAAGGTAATGTTGAAGCTGAAACAAAATGGACCTACGGTTCTACAAACAAAAACCTTGGAAGGTTGGTTTTAAGGTAAGCACACAGCATTCAAAAGCATCGTAGTTATAGAAAATACATTTAGCCTAGATGGGATACACCAGGATTACCCTCCACTACCTCTCGGGGCTCTTAGCACATAAACATGCTACCCAATATCAGGAATCCCCCTTAACTTTGAATCATTCCAACACAAAACACACAAAACCATTACAAAATCGAAGAAAACAAGTCATTCGGCCATCTAGACTTTTAAAATTGTACACACCTTGTGATTTCTGTTCTAATGTCCGTCTTCTTTCCTGCATGTCTTTCTCTGGAATCCCCTCCATACCGTAGATCTCCAGCTCGATGTCTACTCTTCCAGGAATTGCATTTGGTACACTGTCAATGGTTTCTTTGTGTACCTGAAACACATGCAAAGTGAGTATGTGCATACTATCACAGCAAGCATAGTAATGTTTCATCCATGGGTCCACTTTATGATAACAACTGGTAGCTCTTTATGACCAAAACATTGCAAGAACGATGGAACCAAAGACACTTAAGAACTAAAAGTTAGATCAATGAGAAATGCACCTACCTGCATGCAATGGATAGCCAAGCCTGGGCCTGTGTACAACTTCTTGTGGCAAATATGGCATTTAAAATGCTTTGCCTTCTGATGCTGGATGAGGATCTTTTCATCATCGAAGTCTCGATTACAGTACCTTGAGTGAAGAGTTAAGGATTGTGTTCGAAAGAGGGAACATCAGCTAAACACCAAAAATACAACGTGCATCACCCGAGCCAGTGACTCACATGCAAGCCTCCAACACAAGGTTAATGCTGCCTAAATAAAACGCCCTGGTCTGAGGCGTAGTCTTACCCACCATTCATGATCAATGACCTGGCAGCAAAGATTCAAAGTACACACAACTCGAAAACCACGAGGTTTCTGAGTAATCCAGCGCAAGACGTAAGCTACATCATAACGTTAGCTGTTGCCCTGAATCATCAATGCATCGCTAACAGGTTAGCTAGCTAGCAACGGAGACAGCTCGCTGAACTTGCCTCTTAGCATAGCATGAACTCGACGTAATCTACTACTGCGTGACTATACACGATACCAAATGTGGTTTTTTTTGCGGTAATAATCATTGACTGGATTAAAAATCAACCCTCAACACGATCTACTAGCCATGACCGAATCGTTAAGCTAACGTTAGCTTACAAGCCGATAAACCCTCCGAGAGGCTAACTCGGGCCTTCCTTTTGTCAAGCTAACGCTTAGCCTCTGGCATTTCTACGATGGTATTTTGTCATCCAGACAAAGAAAGGATACCAGCACCATGGCTTCATCTGCTTCTTCTTCTTTCGTCCCATTTCTAATGAATACTGAAAGAGAGGTCTTACAACGTTATATACTGGTCTTATTATCTGTTTGACAACAGCATGCTGTAGTCCCGTAACAACGCCGAAAATGGCGCTCTGCTGAAGGAAGTTGTAGGGGAGGCTACAGTCTCGCGAACACAGAAATCACACGTAATGTCATAGACACGCCCCTAGTTTTGGAGACTCGTTAATATAATGTAGCTGGTGTAATACTGTCATAACTAGAAAAAAAAAACTGCCATTGGAACGGGTATGGGTTGTTTTTTTTCCAAGTTTACATAGTGTTTAGTGACAACCTATCATGCAAATATATTGGATATAGACTGGGGCAAAACTTGTGTGGCCCTTGCAGTATTTGGGTCCCCGCTCCAGCCTGTAGGACATGTCCTTCTGCATCTGCTGGGCCTTGGCTGCCTGGTCCTAGTGAATCACTTTATCCCACAACTCTTTAAGTCCTTTCAGCAGCCCCTTCACCTTCCTCTCCAAGTGCATCAACTGGGAGTATACAGGGTACGCTACTTGTTGGGCAATATGTAAGACTGAGCCACACCTGGGCTAACCGGCTTCACGGGATAATACCTGACAAAAGAATGTTGAAGGCAAAATAATTTAAGATTGCATGAAGATGAAGATGAAGGCCGTTTGGCATTGTTCCAGTTCTCAGATAAGAGACTTTCACTGTGAAAGCGACTGAAATATCGCTGGCAAGATAAGACATATTATGTAGTTATTGTGATGGTTTGAGATAGAAGGGATCAAAGCATACATTGGGTGTATGTCCTAAAAATCCCTCTTACAACAGAGATCCAAGACCAGATCAAATGAATAGAGACGTAGGCCTACAAGGTGCGTGCTAGGTAGATAGTAAGATGTGTAAATTAAAGGATAGGACATACACAGAAACAAAATGTTCAAAAACACCCAGATGGAGCTGGCCGAGTGCAATGCTCTGATCACACATCAGGGTTTCAGGCTGCTGAGAAGCAACGTTTTTTCTTTCTCTAAGCTGTGATAGTCCCTAAAACAAAACATTAGGCCTATACAGCAAAAGCACCACACACACACACACACACACACACACTTGCACAATACCAATTCAGGTCAAGCTGAACAATTTAGACGATTGTTAAGGCCAAAAGGCAAAGCAGGATATAGAAAAATGTGTGGGTCATTCTGTGTCATTTAGCCAAAAAGTCCAGTTTAAACTGCAGCAAAATGACACTGCTAATGAACCAGAATGAATTAACCAAACAACTGACATGATCAGCCATTTTAACTGATGGAATATAATTCTGCTGCTGTGCATACTTGTATTGCACACACCTCTCAAAGACCACCACCAGCTCCCTTGGTCTACACTGAGTCCACTGAGGTGGGCTCATTTTCACTTTCCCCCTCAGGCAGCTGACAAGCCAGCAGTGACTCCTGTGACAGCGAGAGCTGGATCTGTGAGATAAGCTTTCGGCTGCAATCAGAATCTTTCCGACTTGACAAGGATTCTGGTTTGTGGGCTGGAAGCAAGGCCGGAGCTGACAGTGTCATGATCAGGGGGTCAGAAGGGCTATTGGAGATCCCAGAGGTGGTGGGGGAGATGATGGACTCTCAGCTGAACCACTATCACCAGCTGGCGGCGATGGCTCTGTGAAACAATTTGTAACCCAAGACTGATGGCTGGTCATTGCTGTTTGGTGTGGTGGCATAAGAATCCTTCACTTCATCAAAAGTCAATAAGGTTTCTAATTTCCCTTCAAGAACTGAAGGAGAGCTGTCCAACACATCATTCACAGTGATGAGTGGGGCTACCAATGCTCCACCTGCCTCATTTAAAAGTGAAGGGATCCCGCCCTCCATGGAAACTGTAACGCTATCACAGCCGACATCTCTATGTCTCTGCTGCATTGTTGTGAGAGATTGTTTCTTCCACTTCAACTTTAAATGTGCCGTACTGGATAGTTAGAAAACCAACCTCAACTTTAAAAAAACACATTAATAAACACATTAATTAATTAATTAAAGGGGAAAAATATATACAAATAAGTGCAAAAGACAGCAAATTGCAAGTATTAGGTTGAGTAAAGATATACAACGTGATATCTTTCTCTCAGGTTTTGTTGCACTCACCATTGACATTCTTGGTCAGCTTCCAGAAAATCGGACAAACTGGACCCTGTAGGACTGAACTAACTTAACCCCAGAAGATGGCAGTAGTGCATCAGTAAGGATGCAGCAGCTGGAGTAAAAACCCAAAGAAAAGTGGACTATGATGGTCTGTTTTATCGTTAATCGAAAAAATGACAAAACAGAAATATCACATTTTTCTGTCTTCTGTTTTCAACCAAAAATGTGAAAGCACAGCCGCTTTTCTGTTTTTTGTTGTCTGAATCTTAAAAAACAACAACGAGAGAACCAAAGTCAAATAACAAGCCAATTTTGTTTTTTGCAAATTCCTCTTTTGGGCAATACAATGTATACAAGAAATTCCTTTATACAGTCTATGATGCAAGCACATACCAGGGTAAAATTAGAAGAAACATATATGAATGTAACTAAATAAACCTGGGCCGTTTGGAGTATGCTAGCAACAGTAGTTGACTACATGAGATTTATTTTCTTTTATCCATGCACACAGCAAGAATCAAGTTTTCGATTACACGGTGCGTTGTTTGATGCAATACAGTTCATAGTTCAAAGTCATTTTGTGTGTGCAGAGTTGTTGCTGTTAGCACTGATATTCCGTTGCTTGAGTGAACGCAGAGCATAAACTGTATAAGGAGACGCAGAGTAAACGTGTTTACCATTTCTACCAGTGTTGCAGTATAAATGTATTTAAACCATAGATTTAGTCATATTTACCTCTATCTTTGTCAATGATCTAGGTATATTGATACAGATGTATTTAATGCAGTTTGTTTCATCTGATATTTGATGTTCATGGGTAATTTGTAGCCTAGTTACATACATCATGTATGTACTTGTTATTTTTATGTCATGGAAGAGTGAGCATGTGTTGTTCATGAAGCAATAAATAATGACAATTGAAAAATGAAGAGACGTTTGGTGCATTCTTATTAAACACTAAGCATAATTGACCCACCTCATTGATTTATTTGTCACACTTAAATCCTGAATTGAATGGTGAAACAGAAGCGGTCAAAGGGCCGAGATGAGAAGAAATAATGTTGGCCAAGTACTGTGGTCCTAATGAAATGACCTTTTTGCCATCGATATACAGAAATTTGACTCTAGAATATTCTAAATGTGTTACTAAATCTCACAAGATAAGAGCAAAAACAAGATGAATTGTTTCTCTTTTGTTCTTTGCTATCATGTTACCTGTCTTTAGACCCCTCACATTTATCTCTGGAGCTGTAGGCGGATGCAGACCGTCAGATTTGAAATGTTGATTGTGTTAATTTGAGTTCCACCTTGAAGCCAGATTTTAGGTCAGCTTCTCGAATGCACAGAGGGCCCACAGAATCACAACAATTTTATTTCAAAGAGAAAACCATTGTTAAAGATTCCAATTCTTGTTACAGGGAAGGAGATCGAGTGTCACACTTTGTCACCGACCCCTTTCACGGTGCACAATATAATCACAATGCAACAACTAATTCTGAAGGTTTCTGCTTTTAGGGGAGTATTGAACTTGTGCTTGGCATACAGAATTAGAAAATACCAAAGATGTTCCTTCTTTGCTAATCTAGACGGGTGCAGATGTCATTGTATCATATAGAAGTAAATGTGAGCTACTGCTCTTATGTAAGGAAGGTCATGATCTGCTGATTTGACATGTAACCCGGGGAACTAAATGGCCCTGTTGCTCAGTTTTACAGGAACTGCAAACTACCCGAATATATTGTTAATTATATAATCAGAATTAGCGTAAAGTGTGTACATATACAATGAATATTACTTATTTAAACGTACAGGCACAGAGATAGACATACGGCTAAAAGCAGGCAACAACGCTAAACAACAATCATTTGACGACTATAAAACAATGTGAGACATCTTAGACATGTGAGAGTAGCTGTGCTCTCCATGTTCTTATACGATAACTCCTAGAGTCAAACCCTACAACAGTTCACACACAAGCGCAGTGCTAAATCATTCTTTAGACCAAATTGCTGACATTATGATGACACGATTTTGTCAGAGGTGCTAAGACGCTGACAGCAGAGTCACAACAGAACAGGTTAGAGGTTGAATGATGATGACAGTGACAGTGATGATGGTGCAGTGATGATATAGTAATGAAGGTAAAAACGGGAAGCACATGGCGCTATGGCTGGGTGGTAACTGAGGCAAGGTCCACTGAAGGCTGCTTAATACGAATAAACCAAATGTCTCTTTATTTTTAAATTGTCATTATTTATTGCCTCATGATCAACACGTGCTCACTCTTCCATGTTTGATTCTGAAATGACATAGAAATAACAAGTAAATACATAATGTATCTAACTAGGTTGCAAATTAACCATCAACATCAAATATCAGATGAAACAAACTGCATTAAATAAATCTGTATCAATAACAGATAATGAACAAAGACACAGGTAAATAGAACTGAATCTATGGTTCAAATACACTTATACTGCTATCTACTGGTAGAAATGGTGTAAACACGTTTACTTTGCTTCTCGTTACACATTGTATGCTCTGCGTTCACTCAAGCAACGGACTACGGTGGAAAAATATATATCAGTGCTAACAGCAACAACTCTGCACACACAACATGACTTTGATTAAACTGTATTACGAACTGTATTGCATCAAACAATGCACCGATTAATTGAAAAGTGTATTCTTGCTGTGTACATGGATAAATTAATATTAAACCGCCTATAGTCAACTACTGTTGCTAACAGACTCCCATCGGCCCAGGTTTATTTATTTGTACTCATTCATTTATTTGTTACCCTAGTATGTGTTTTGCATCATGGACTCTAAATAAGATATTCTTGCACACGGTCATTCTAGTGCCTTGACTTTTATTTTGAAATATTCTTACTTCCAGGGCACCTGTCTTGGTTTGCGTCTCTCTTCAAAAGAAAAAACAAAAGAGGAATTTAATTTTGATTTTTTTTTTTTTACAACAAAAACAGAAAAACGGCTTGGCTTTTATTTTTTTAAAGCAGACTATCAAAACGTACACGAACCATATTCACCACAGTCCCCTGGTCTTTGGGTTTTTACTCCAGCTTCTGCATCCTTAGTGGTGCACTACTGCCATCTTCTGGGGTTAAGTTAGTTAAGTCCTACACTACAGGGTCCAGTTTGTCAGATTCTCTGGAAGCTGAACAAACATGTGAAATGGGTGGGTGCAACAAAACCTGAGATAAATAAAGATAGGCACGTTCTATACCTTTACTCAACTTAATACTTGCAATTTGCTGTCTTTGCACTTATTTGTAATACTCACATGCATTGCAACTTGTCATGGTGCATGTCCGCTTGATGGCGACAACGGTGCAGAAATAGTCTTGGTCCCGTGCCTCGACAACACGAATGAATGTTTGCCATCTGATGTGATTTTTGAAAGTTTGTGTATTTGTATTTTTGTACAAAATTACATATTGGGAAAAAAAGACGCAACACCCCTGTCCACAATCTTGTTTTATGCTTTTGGTTTGGTGCTGGTGCTGTATTGTATAATGCCCAAGCATTGAGTATCGTTTCGGACAAAAGCTGCCTCCAGACAACAATTTGGGAAAAGGACCTCTCCCCCTTTCAATGTGACAGGACCGCCATGCACAAACAGGGGTCAATAAAGAGATGGTCTCCCTAGGTGTGGAAGACCTTTATTGGCCTGCACAGATCCCCGACCTCAACCCCATCCAACACCTTTGGGATACATTGTGACAGCAACCTCACTAATGTGGACGAATGGGAGCATGACCCTGCAGCCAGAGAGAGGGGTGACTGTATATTAACCCATAGCATCACAATGAGATGTTCAAAATCGCACACGTAATGTAATGTATTGTACTGGTGTCCAAATACGTGTGGCCACATAGTGTCATAAATACCTGTGACCTGTAAATACAAGACACCACTGAACTGGCCAAGGCACAGTCTGATCAACATGCCCTTCATGTACAGAGTACACTGATCCTACGCATGTGCACACACATAGACATGCATGCAACACACTGCAAACATAGCGCTCACACATGTTGGCAGAATATGGTGACAAAATGGTGAAGTACGCCACCAAAAATGCCACTTTCACACCGGCATCACCGTCAGCTTGTTAGAAACATCGGTAATAGTTGTGTGTCAACTGTCAACCTAAGTCCGCTTCTTGCATGTAACCTAAAAAGATGTGAAATGCAACTTAAAATGTAGCCAAATTGTAACACGTGCCGCTCTCAGCAGGCAGCATAAATGCGGAGACTCTACAAATGCAATTGCACGGATTTTTCCTTCCCTGCAGCTTCACCTGTCTTCTCTTTCTCACCAAGGTGAGTGATTACCTCTGAAATTGGAGATTTATGAAGGGGAAACACAACCGAGGCAGCTTTCCTTGGCCGCCTAATGAATTTTCCGTTGTACGCCTTCAAAACCGCTACTCTCCACATGGTTATACCGGCTAGACAGAGAAGACTTTCGGTTACAGCTTAAGGAGTCCCCTCTCTGAAAGAATTATGGCTGATTCTTTTATGCTCGCACACACCATTGATCACTTTGACGTTTGCGTTTTCACAAAGGCTCTTATACCCCGGCTCTCCACAACTGGGGCCCTGAGCTCTCTCTAAACACTGGGATTGGACTTTGAGGCTAATCTGGTTTCAAGGCTGCAAACCTGCTTGGTCTGAGCGCTTGTCTTCGCACAGTGGGGGAGGAATTCCTGTCCCAAGAAGAATATTGAAGACAACTTGTATGTGTGCGTGCAAGCATGCGGGACATGAGTTCACACTAATATAAATGAGAGCAGAATCCAAAGAAATCATATCTTGTTTCTGTATGAAAGTGTTTAATGTACTCCAGTATGTACATATCAAATCTACAAAATATGCACAATGTTAAAATATTATCAGCGATTTACCCCTCCCTCACTTTTGTGTCGTAGCCCTTATTATATACAACCCCAGACCATCTTGAACCAACTTTTAAATATGATACAAACAGGATATAGCTAGCGTATCACAATGCAGACCGACCAAACAATTCACACAACATACCACTATCACCAAGTTAAAAAGAAAAAAATCAACAGCAAATGCATGATAAAATATTAATCTGTATATAATCACATTATAATAATGTTTGTGCGAAGCAGTTACCAGCGTAACATGAGGTTAAAGTACAGTACCGCTTGAGACTGACAGCTTAGGACTGGGGTCGTTTTCCATCCCGGTTCAATCAATTAACAATTTACGTTGTGACAGGAACTAATGAGGGAGCATTGATTTACTTCTTTCCCCCATTGCCTGCTGATATGGGAGTGAAACAACCCCAGCCCAGATGTAGTCGAGGTCAGGCATGTGTGCTCTTCTACATTTGGTAATGAGAAAAAAAGACAGAAAGTAAGTGGGTTTGTCCCCACTGCTGAATGTTTTATTAGTCTAATCCCTCTTTAATTCACCACCTCTCAACTTCTTTGCTATTGTTAACCAATCACAAAAACTAAAATCACTGCAAATGCCCAGAAAGGACAACAAAATGACAAAAAGGGTGTGAGAGATCCATTACAGATCAAAAACATTTTCTGTTACATATGACCGACTCCTTAGGGACAAAGATTTGTTTTGCTTGCACAAAAGCAATTCCTGTCTGGGGATGTGCTCCCCCCCCCCCAGTGCTTGTAGCAATGTTTTGGCATCATTTTCGAAAGCTTAAAAGTCTAAATGGCACTTCTGCTTCTTCTTTTTTTTTTTTTTTTTTACTAATCTGTACGCACAATGGTACAATTGTCCCACTACTTGCACACAAAAAAAAGTCAAAAGACACAAGTTTGAGGTTCAAATAGCGCTGAACACAAATGAATCCTTCCCTGGGGAAGTGCCACATGCTGATGGCAACACTGAAAATCAACCCACACTTCCTTCAAAAGGTAGATTCAACTTTTAAAGGTTGCTGTAGCCTATATACTCCATGCTTTCCCGACAAACGCGGAGATGTTTAGCCATCCTGCTGTCTGCGTAATCTAAGTCACTCATGCTTATGAGCTGCTTGTAATGACGACAAAACACCAACTAAGCCTAAATTCTCATATGACCATATTCTTCATTTACTGTTGACGAGGGTGCAGGCAGATTACAGGATGTTCAGGAACTCTTCTGTCTGAAAACCAACTGCAACCGCAGGGTCCTACAGCTGTCAGCCCACATAAGAGGCAACTGTGCAGAAATACTTTCATCAGGCTGACATCTCCATGAGAAGGCACCGTTGGATTGAGGAGGAAGAGGCCGAGAAGGTGAAGCCATGTGGACGGGACTGTTCCTGCTTGTTTGTGTTGAGTTAGATTCGAGGCTTCTCATTTGTCATTGTGCTGGCAGCAAAAGTCCCACCGACTGATACGCTTGAGGACAAACGTCCGACAGAGATGTAGACAAAGAGCAAGAGAAGGTTAGCGTGCATGGTAAGCGGAAACGATTGTGAGGCTCAACCAGAAAAGGGGAACAAGTGGGCTGAAAAAGGTATGACGGGACCGACAGCGAGGGCTGCTCCGTGTCAAGTGCATCCCTGCATCAGAGAGCCGGATGTAGGATGAGGGGGGGCTGTCAGACGACCCCACGGTGAGGCTTAGGCGGAGGTGACTCATCCAGCCAGGCGGTCATGAATGAAGGGGGATGCGGTGCGCAGTCTGCCTTTAATAAACAAGCAAGTCAAGGCGGCGGGGGCAGTCGCACGTCGAGCAAGCTGTAGGCAAAGATGTTCCAGAAGACAGCGCAGAGCACGAACAAGGTGTAGACGCAGAAGAAGATCCAAAACAGGGACTGCTCCTGAAGCCGCTGCTCGTAGTTCTGCAGGACCACCACACCCAGCGTCAGGCCAACCAACACTCCTCCCAGGTGAGCTACGAAGCTGGGATTGGGGCACGGAGGAAAGGCCGGGGGATAGAACCGCAGCCACACCGCCCGACCAAACTCTACGCTCACTGTGAGCAGACAGAGGGAGGGGAGAGAAAACACAGTATTAGCCAGGTCTGCATACGGAGTTATAGACAACTACAACTTATGTATGTAATGAAGCAATATATTCTATGAGGTAGAGGAACTAGACTTTTATTTTGTTACCAACAACTATAAAGCGCCATTGAGCCAAAGATTTTCCAGGTCCCTGTTTGTGTTTCCATGCTGAGCTGCAGTGGAGCGATAATATTAGAAAAAAAGGATTTTTGTACTAAAAAAAGGCTCCAACGTACTTACTGAGATATTCACAAGATCTTTCTCACTCAAACTGCCAAAATCTCAGATTAAGTTCAGATAACCTTTAGAATTCATTGTTGTGGGCACGTAAGTTAACAACCAAGTTTCAAGTCAAAATGTACTTGAGCTGATTTTTGTTTAAATCTGTGATCTTGGAGGATAGGGACATACAAAAGAAGGCATCCACTACAGGTAAGGACGTAGAATCCCACACTGCCTTGCAAAGCGATTTGCTGGTGTCACATAGAAAATGAATAGGGGCGAGCTTTGCATCACTATGCTCAGTTAGAAATCCTCCATATGCTAAACTCTGAAAAAGCCAGAAAGTTTAATATTGCTGCCTTTGGAGCAACATCACATTTCTCAGATAAGGAATCTTTTCTGCAGGATTAAAGTGTGTTGATGGAATAGCATAACAAGCAGATTAAAAGTCTTTTGTTGAAAAAGTATTCTTAAAATGAGGTGAAAGGGGTGTGTTGCATCTTTACTGAGACTTACTGCAAACCAGAGCCATGGCCATCCGGAATAACTTAAACTGACACTTCATTCCCGACCAATTCTACAGAAAGGGAGAGAAAGAGAGGATGGAGTAATTCAGAAGGTCCTTTTTTTGAGTTCTGATGATAAAGTCAAAACAAACTGTGCTAGAAGGTCAAGTCCTCCTCAGACACACACACACACACACACACACGCTGTCATGAAATGACATGAGATCTCGCCCAATTCACGTCAACTCTGAAAGCCCCGGAGACACTCTGACCCCCAATCTGTTCCTGCTGTGTTAGATAATGTGATTTCAGCTGAGAGGAGGAAGACAAACTCTTCCATCCCGACTCCAAGAATGATGTGGAGGATGTTGCAGGGTACATAATGAGGACCCTATTACACGTAACAGAGGTTCACATTGAGCGCCTTTTGCCTAATGTGTCTGTGATGACCCACAAGAAGGGGAGTTTTGACTGAGCAGAGCAGATATGTCAAGACAGTGCAGTGGGATGGGAATTCTTCACATGCACCCGCTCACACACTTTCTGATCTTTTTGGTGTGTGTGTGTGTGTGTGTGTGTGTGTGTGTGGGGGGGGGGGGCTGGAGGTGAGGAATGTATGGCATCTGTAGATAGAGCAGCCCCTGCCGGGCCCCAAAACAGGGCTGCTCTGACGATGTGGCAATGCTCTGTAGCGACAGGACGACTGAGTGACGTGATAATCATCTCCATATAACACGCAATAAAACTTACCATCACCACATTGGCCAAATGTGCTGAGACCAGAGCGTACACTCCCCCGGATGAGCCGACCACTGGAGCCGTCATGTCGGTGACAGACACCGCCAGAGAGCCTGTAGTGGTGATAGAGACAACATGCTTCAGCTCAATAAACAAATGAGGTCGTTCTTGTGTCATTCGCATCACAGACAAAAACAAATGTAAATCTATAATCCGTTCAAACTAGGAAATCCTCATTTGATGATGAAGTTTGTGTGAGAATGAGAATGTTTACTCAACTACACTAGATGGCCATTTTGGGGATAAATGTACATATATATAGTTTGTGCAAATGTTATAATGCTATAATGCAAAACAATGATAAATGATAAAGTGTGTTATTTGTTTATTTGAAATGTGTCTAGTGCTACAATCTTGAGTCTGAGCTTTCACTATTCAGGAATATTTCTTCTCTTAGAGGATCATGTTGGCAGATGCTGTGACTAACTGACTAATTTAAACAGTTTTTTTTGGTACAAGCTGTGACCATTTGTGCACTGAAAACATCTATTTTGAATGGCATAGAGGCCGCTTTGCTACTGGCTTTTTTAATGTGGGTGTATCATAAGTAGGCCTTCATGAATAAAGGCTTGCTCATACTGTACCAGCGCACACTGGGGATTTCATCCAAGACGAATGCATTCATACAAATTGGACGGTCGCAAACAGGGAATTGCTCTGTGGAGCATCTTGGAAACCAATTCATCGCGTGCACAAAAGATCCAATCGAGCATTGAAAAGTTTAAATGTGGGGACATTCAGAGACAGAGTCACCACGGGAAACGTGTTCTTACCACAGTGTGTGTAAAGGACACAGGATAAACGACAGACAGGAGATAGAGATGTGCTTAGTTTTACCATCAAAATAAGCAAACACAAACTCTCTTGTTCTCTCTCTCTTTTGCTTATTTTCTTGCTCTCTCCATTGTCCATCCACTCATTTCTCAGCATGTCTTTTCCTTCCCTTCTCTCCATGGCACTGACCTGTGTACACTTTTGATGCTAATGAGACACGACTGCCCACATCCACCCACGTCCACTGTCTCCCCACTCGCTCGCTCGCTCTCTCTCTCTCAAATACAAATGTACTATATTTGCATAACACATAAATGCATGCACGTACACTGTACAATTGAATTAACATATACAGAATTTGGCACCACTGTCATTTGTTGTTTGTTTCAATAGGCACGCGGCTCCCCAATGTGTCTTTTCTTATTTGCAGTTCTTCGTTATGCTCCGTTTCTGTGGACTCTGAAGATGTTTTTGCTGAATGATGTAGAATTTAGTTGGGAATGTGAGGTTCCATGTTTTATTACTGAGTTTACAAATAGAGCCTATTACCTCACTACCATATAATAAGGATGACCAAAAGCAAATTCTAAATGGTAGTATAGGTGTGACTATACTGAATCACCGCCGTCTCTGACCGACTCAGTAGCGTTTAGCAGTGAGGTGCCACGACATAGTGAATAGGATTTGAATCAGCAAGGTGATTCCTGATTTCTACCTCTACGTGTAG